>NC_065591.1:97574762-97884941 GCF_024542745.1 Macaca thibetana thibetana | reverse complement strand
CAATTATTTTCTGTCTTGGTTTAGACCATTTCTCTGATAAAACTAAAATTATTTCATGAGAGGGTTATTTAACAGGGTTATTAGCCATATCCAAAGACAGTTTCACAGCACAATAGAAAACAAAAAAGCAAAATAAAGGAATGGATAAGGAAAAAAAGCTTTATGTTGAAAAAATTGTTTGGAATCAAGCTTTCTACAAAATTATTCTAAAACATTATCTTTCTAATACCATCTAACAGGCCATGTAAAAACAGTTTAGTTTCACACTGCTATCCACATACGTGTGTAATTTTATACCCTGAACCAAGAGATAAGTTACTACCCAGTTCACAATTAATCTACATGTTTTCCTTCCAGAAACATGTGGTCCCTCAATAGAGTCCACTTAATACCATCATATATGAAATTTACCTTTCTTTAATGATGCATAGTGGAAGGCATTTTGTAATCAATATCTGGAGATAGTATTTCAAGATTTCTGTGCATGTTAAAAGTGTCTGTGGTTTTCTACAATTGTCTAGCTAAATATGTAATTCCCTCGTGTAATAAGTTTAGGTCTAAAGGCCTCCTTAGATTGCTATTTAAACTTTTAAACCACATATATAATGACCATTTGGACATCTGTTCTATTTTATAGAATGAATCACTTCTACATGTTATTTATAATAAAAATAATCAATGACATATATATGTATATAATTACTTCACTTGTTTTACTGGACTAGGTTGAAAAGTACTTTTTGTCAAGCTAAGAAGAAAGCAAAATCCTGAAGAAATAATAATAAACACGGCTAAGGAAGCCATAAGAAGTCTGATAAATGACGGACATAGAGAGCAGATACTCGCTGCAGCACATTTTATTATTGTTGTGAAATCCCCTTCAAATATTTCAGACATAGACTTCAAAATCAAAGTCAGAAATTCATATTGATTATAAGGGGTATTCTTGCCCTGATTAAGTATATCAGTGTCACTGTTATAGTGACCTGCCAAGCAGATAAGCGTAGAAGAAAAATACTTAGCTATTTCTTACATTAATTATTCCTTTTATTCCATTAAATGTACCTTTTGCAAAGTCATTTGAAATGAATTGCTTTCCATTTAAAAATAGAAGAGGAGGAAAAAGCAACCACATTTTTTCTAGATATGTAAACCGTATTGGAGAGCCAGATGCGTTGACAACGAACTTGCATAGACTGAAATAGGTTCAAGGTAATGTGTTTGCCTTTGCCTTGTATGCCTTAGTGAAAATCTAGGTGAGAAAATCCCTTCCCCAAATAGCTTTTCTCATAGTAATGAGATGACAGGGAATTTGATTCAGGCCTGGAATGAAATGCTCACTTGGTCAACTTCCAGGACCTCTGAAAAACTTCCAAAAGTTTTTATTCCTGGAATTTTCTTCAAATGAATTAGATTATGAAAATCCGTACTTTACTGACCTAGCATTTGAGACTTACTTTTGTAAATGAGAATTTTGTTGAAATGTCATATAAAACCAAACTTTAGTATGGGAACTAACATATGCAAATGTTTTCCATTTATTATTAATAATTTGGGGCACATTAATCTAGTGCAAAGTAAGATTTCCTTGTGAAAGGCATGCTTAATGCAGGCTAAGACATTTATTGCTTATTCTTTCCCCCTCCATAAATAACTTATCATTAAATTATATAGATCCGGATATGCTTTTATGCTTACTTTTATGCCTTACTCATTATATTTACTTCTACATCATATTTCTTATAGTATAATTTCTCTATTGGTGAGGTATTAAAGTGTATATCTGATAAAATGTCAACCTAAATAAACAGGGCAAATTTAAAAAGTTTTCGTAAAGTTTAATTTTATTTCTCTGATTTCCTGGATTTGTAAATATTGTTGTAAAGGACAAATGATACAACTTCTTAGATTTTGTCATTGTCTGCCCACAAGATATTCAGGACACATGTAGTTTGTAGAACAAATAATTTGCAGTATTCTCTTTGGTCTGGTTTAAACGCATTCAATTCCATCTCACTTAATGGGATGAACACTTTATTGTTGACTATGATGGCAATAGTATACGCAAATAATAAATTCATCTGTCTTAACTACTGTGTAATTGTGTTAGTGGATTATTATCCTTATAAGAAAGTATCCAGTATCCATTAGTTATGCTAGTTGAGTATCCCTAATCCAAAAATCTGAAATCCTAAATATTAGCTCCAATGTGCATTTCCTTTGAGCATCATGTTGGCACTTAAAACAATTTTTTTGGGAAACGTTTTAGATTGCAGGTTTTCAGATTAGGGATGCTGAACTGGTGGTAAGTATAATGCAAATATTCAAAAATCCAAAAAAAAAAAAATCTGAAATCCAAAACACTTCTGGTTCCAAGATAAGGAGTATGAGTACTGTATACATAGTTTGAGGCCTGTGACCTCTTCACTGGAGTGCTCTCTTCATACTATATTCTATAAAATTTAAATATCAAGTGTTAAAATATCCAGAATATTTACGTGAATGAGGCTGAGAGGTTTTTTTCATAGTCCTCAATAAATCTTAACATAGATTAAAAACACTAAAAATAGTGTGACAACAAGAAATTGTGTAAAAATAAGAACGTTCCTTTAAAGTCAGCAAAAAACATGGATAGGTAACTTACGCAGCAAGAAACATAAATCATATAAAATAATTCAGCCTTATTTGAAGTTAAACTAAAATCATATAAAAATAATTCTGCCTTATTTGGAGTACAACTAATGTGAATTACAGCAATGCAAATTCATTTCTCACCATTCATACTAGCAAACATAAAGATGTGCTTTGTATAGTTGAGTATTTAATAAGAGGAGCAGGCATTCTCATTCACTGATGATGTAATTAAACACCGGAGATAGGATGGGCGGGGCCAAGATGGCTGACTAGAAGCTGTGGTGTTGCGCGGCTTCCACCGGGAAAAAACATAATAAGCTTCTGAATCCTTCACTGGCAACCAAGGTATCCAGGTTCTCTCATCAAAACTGACTACAGGGCTTGCGTGACCCACTGAGAGAAGGAAGAGCAGTGTGGTGTGGTGACCCACATGGGGAAGGGGAACCTTCTCCCCACAGCCAAGGGAGGCGGTGAGTACGCTACCTATCCGGGGAAACTGTGCTTTTCCCACAAAACTGTGCAACCCACAGATGGGAAGATCCCACTCACGAACTCATGCCACCGGGGTCTAACGTCCCAACCTTGGAACATGTAGATTCTTACAGCCTCTCAGCTGGAATCTGTTTGAACCTACCGAACTCTGGGCGGGGCGGGGGAGGGGGCGGAGGGGCAACGCCAGCTGCCTCTCTGCCTGCTGTCTAAGCCTTTTCAGCTGCTTGGGGGAGGGGCTGCCGCCAGCACTGGGAATCTCAACTGCCTAACATGCTGAGCTACCTGGGTGGGGGAAGGGCAGCACCCATTTCTATAGCTCCAGGCTGTGCTTTTTCTCTGCTAGAGCCAGGGAGGCTGGACAGCTTGCTCCCGGCTGTGGCAGTCTGCAGCCAGAGCGCCTCTTCAGGACTAATCCCGACCCATCCTTCCTCAGTGGGTGGGTCTTCCCTGCAGGATCTCCAATAACTCCAGCCAGAGGCTCAGGGACAGAATTCGGATCTCCCTGGGCCTGAGCTCCTAGAGGCAGAGGTGGCTGCAGTCTCTGCGGACCAGCAGACTTAGCCTCTCCTCCTGGTAGTTCTGAGGAATGCGGGCAGCTCAGATGGGTGGGTTTCCCCCCAGCAAAACACACCCTCTCCACCAAGGTACAAAGTGCTTCGTTGAATAGGTCCTGCCACCCAACTGATTGAGACCCTCCAACTGGGGTTGTCAGACACCCTATCACCAGAACGATCCTACTGGCATCAGGTTGGTGCCCCTTGAAGTCAGAGGTCCAAGAAGAAGGAGCAGGCACCCATCTTGGCTGCTTTCCAGCCTCCTTGAGTGACATCTCCCGGCACGAGCAAATCAGGTGAATAAGGCCTAAAGTAAATCCCTGGCAAACTGCAGCAGCCCTACAGAAGAGGGCCCTGATTACTGAAAGAAAAACAAACAGCAACAACGACAGCATCAACAACAACAACAACAAAAAGGCCCCCACAAAAACCCAACTGGACAAACCCATGAAGATGAGAAAGAATCAATGGAAAAATGCTGAAAACCCAAAAGACCAGAGTGCCTGTTCTCCTCCAAATGATCACAGTCTCTCTCCATCAAGGGTGCAGAACTGGATGGAAGATCAGATAGAGAATTGACAGAAGTAGGTTTCAGAAAATGGGTAATAAAAACTACAATGAGCTAAAAATTCATGTTTTAACCCAATGCAAAGAAGCTGAGAACCTTGATAAAGGTTAGAGGAATTGCTAACTAGAATAACCAGTTTAGAGAGGAACATAAAAGACCTGATGGAACTGAAAAACACAGCATGGAAACTTCATGAAGCATACACAAGTATCAACAGTCGAATCGACCAAGTGGAAGAAAGGATATCAGAGTTTGAAGACTACCTTACTGAAATAAGACATGCAGACAAGAATAGAGAAAAAAGAATGAAAAGGAGTGAACAAAGTCTCCACGACTTCATAAAAAGACAGAATGTATGATTGGTTGGAGTACCAGAAGGAGACAGGGAGAATGGAAACAAGCTGGAATACACACTTCAGGATATTATCCAGAAGAACTTCCCCAACCTAGCAAGACAGGACAACATTCAAATTCAGGAAATACAGGAAATACAGAGAATACTATTAAGATATCCCATGAGAAGATCAACCCCAAGACACATAATCATCAGATTTTCCAAGGTCAAAATGAAGGGAAAACTGTTAAGGATAGCCAGAGAGACAGGCCAGGTCACCTACAAAGGGAAGTGCAATCGACTGATAGCAGACCTCTCAGCAGAAACTCTACAAGCCAGAATAGATTGGGGGTCAATATTTAACATTCTTAAAGAAAAGAATTTTCAACCCAGAATTTCATGTCTTGCCAAACTAAGCTTCATAAGTGAAGGAAAAATATAATCCTTTCCAGACAAGCAAATGCTGAGGGATTTTGTTACTACCAGGACTGCCCTGCAAGAGCTCCTGAATCACTAAATATGGAAGGGAAAAGCCAGTACCGGCACTGCAAAACCACACCAAAATATAACGACTGATGACATTATGAAGAAACTGCATTAACTAGTGTGCAAAATAACCAAATAGCATCATGATGACAGGATCAAATTCAAATATAACAATATTAACCTTAAATGTAAATGGACTAAATGCCCCAATTAAAAGACACAAACTGGAAAATTGGATAAGGAGTCAAGACCCATTGGGGGGCTGTATCCAGGAGACCCATCTTATGTGCAAAGACGTACACAGGCTCAAAATAAAGGGATGGAAAAAATTTTACCAAGCAAATAGAAAGCAAAAAAAAAAGCAGGGGTTGCAATCCTAGTCTCTGGCAAAAAAAAAACTTCAACAAAGATTAAAAAAAAGACAAAAGGCATTACATAATGGTAAAGGGAACAATTCAATAAGAAAACCTAACTATTCTGAATATACATACACCCAATACAGGAGCACCCAGATTCATAAAAATAGTTCTTAGAGACCTACAAGGAGACTTAGACTCCAACACAATAACAGTGGGAGAATTTAACACCACACTGTGAGTATTAGACAGATCAATGAGACAGAAAATTAAGAAGGATATTCAGGACTTGAACTCATCTCTGGTTCAAGACATCTACAGAACTCTCTACCCCAAATCAACAGAATATACATTTTTCTCAGTGCCACATGGCACTTATTCTAAAATAGAACACATAATTGGAAGTAAAACACTCCTCAGCAAATGCAAAAGAACCAAAATCATAACAAACACTCTCTCAGACCACAGTGTAATCAAATTAGAACTAGAATTAATAAACTCACTCAAAATTGCTCAACTACATAGAAACTGAACAACCTGCTCCTGAATGACTACTGGGTACATAACGAAATGAAGGCAGAAATAAAGATGTTCTTTGAAACCAATGAGAACAAAGACACAACATACCAGAATCTCTGGGACACATTTAAAGCAGTATGTAGAGGGAAATTTATAGCACTAAATGCCCCCAAGAGAAAGCAAGAAAGATCTAAAATTGACACCCTAACATTACAATTAAAAGAACTACAGCAGCAAGAGCAAACACATTCAAAAGCCAGCAGAAGGCAAGAAATTAATATCAGAGCAGAACTGAAGGAGATAGAGAACAAAAAACCCTTCAAAAAATCCATGAATCCAGGACCTGGTTTTTTGAAAAGAACAAAAAAATTGATAGACCGCTAGCAAAACTAAGAAGAAAAGAGAGAAGAATCAGATAGATGCAATAAAAAAATGATAAATGGGATATCACCACTGATCCCACAGAAATACAAACTACCATCAGAGAATAGTATAAACACCTCTATGCAAATAAACTAGAAAATCTAGAAGAAACTGATAAATTCCTGGACACATACACCCTCCCAAGACTAAACCAGGAAGAAGTTGAATCCCTGAGTAGACCAATTACAGGCTCTGAAATTGAGGTAATAATTAATAGCCTACCAACCAAAAAAAAGTCCAGAACCAGATGGATTCACAGCTGAATTCTGTCACAGGTACAAAGAGGAGCTAGTACCATTCCTTCTGAAACTATTCCAATCAATAGAAAAGGCGGGAATCCTCCCTAACTCATTTTATGAGGCCAGCATCATCCTCATACCAAAGCCTGGCAGACACACAAGAAAAAAAGAGAATTTTAGACCAATATCACTGATGAACATTGATGCAAAAATCCTCAATAAAATACTGGCAAACCAAATCCAGCAGCACATCAAAAAGCTTATCCATCACGATCAGGTTGGCTTCATCCCTGGGATGCAAGGCTGGTTCAACATACGCAAATCAATAAAAGTAATCCATCATATAAACAGAACCAAAGATAAAAACCACATGATTATCTCAATAGATGCAGAAAAGGCCTTTGACAAAATTCAACAGCCCTTCATGCTAAAAACTCTCAATAAACTAGGTATTAATGGGATGTATCTCAAAATAATAAGAGCTATTTATGACAAACCCACAGCTAATATCATACTGAATGGGCCAAAACTGGAAGCATTCCCTTTGAAAACTGGCAAAAGACTGGGATGCCCTCTGTCACCACTCCTATTCAACATAGTATTGGAAGTTCTGGCCAAGGCAATCAGGCAAGAGAAAGAAAGAAAGTGTGTATTCAATTAGGAAAAGAGGAAGTCAAGTTGTCCCTGTTTGCAGATGATATGATTGTATATTTAGAAAACCCCATCATCTCAGCCCAAAATCTCCTTAAGCTGATAAGCAACTTTGGCAAAGTCTCAGGATACAAAATCAATGTGCAAAAATCACAAGCATTCTTATACACCAGTAACAGACAAACAGAGAGCCAAATCATGAATGAACTCCCATTCACAATTGCTTCAAAGAGAATAAAATACCTCAGAATCCAACTTACAAGGGATGTGAAGGACCTCTTCAAGGAGAACTATAAACCACTGCTCAGTGAAATAAAAGAGGACACAAACAAATGGAAGAACATTCCATGCTTATGGATAGGAAGAATCAATATTGTGAAAATGGCCATACTGCCCAAGGTAATTTATAGATTCAATGGCATCCCCCTCAAGATACCAAAAACTTTCTTCACAGAATTGGAAAAAACTACTTTAAAGTTCATATGGAACCAAAAAAGAGCCTATATTGCCAAGAAAATCCTAAGTCATAAGAACAAAGCTGGAGGCATCACGCTACCTACTTCAAACTATACTACAAGGCTACAGTAACCAAAACAGCATGGTCCTGGTACCAAAACAGAGATATGGACCAATGGAACAGAACAGACCCCTCAGAAATGATACCACACATCTACAACCATCTGTTCTTTGACAAAGCTGACAAAAACAAGAAATGGGGAAAGGATTCCCTATTTAATAAGTGGTGCTGGGAAAACTGGCTAGTCATATGTAGAAAGCTGAAACTGGATCCTTTCCTTACACCCTATACAAAAATTAATTCAAGATGGATTAAAGATTTAAATGTTAGACCTAAAACCATAAAAACCCTAGAAGAATACCTAGGCAATACCATTCAGAACATAGGCATGGGCAAGGACTTCATGTCTAAAACACCAAAAGCAATGGCAACAAAAGCCAAAATTGACAAATGGGATATAATTAAACTAAAGAGCTTCTGCACAGCAAAATAAATTACCATCAGAGTGAACAGGCAACCTAGAGAATGAGAGAAAATTTTTACAATCTACCCATCTGACAAGGGGCTAATATCCCAAATCTACAAAGAACTTAAACAAATTTACAAGAAAAAAATCAACCCCATCAAAAAGTGGGCTAAGGATATGAACAGACACTGCTCAAAAGAAGACATTTATGCAGCCAACAGAGACATGTAAAAATGCTCATTGTCACTGGCCATCAGAGAAATGCAAATCAAAACCACAATGAGATACCATCTCATACCAGTTAGAATGGTGATTATTACAAATCAGGAAATAACAGGTGCTGGAGATGATGTGGAGAAATAGGAACACTTTTCCACTGTTGGTGAGACTGTAAACTAGTTCAACCATTGTGGAAGACAGTGTGGCGATTCCTCAAGGATCTAAAACTAGAAATACCATTTGACCCAGCCATCCTATTACTGGGTATATACCCAAAGGATTATAAATCATGCCGCTAAAAAGACACATGCGCATGTATGTTTATTGTGGCACTATTCACAATAGCAAAGACTTGGAACCAACCCAAATGTCCATCACTGATAGACTGGATTAAGAAAATGTGGCACATATATACCATGGAATACTATGTAGCCATAAAAAAGGATGAATTCATGTCCTTTGTAGGGACATGGATGAAGCTGTAAACCATCATTCTGAGCAAACTATCGCAAGGACAGAAAACCAAACACCACATGTTCTCGCTCATAGGTGGGAAGTGAACAGTAAGAACACTTGGACACAGGATGGGGATCATCACACATGGGGGCCTGTTGTGGAGTGGGGGGAGGGGTAGGGATAGCATTAGGAGATATACCTAATGTAAATGATAGCTAATGGGTGCAGCACACTAACATGGCACATGTATACATATGTAAGAAACCTACACGTTGTGCACATGTACCCTAGAACTTAAAGTGTAATAATAATAATAAAAAAGAGCTTCTGTACAGCAAAAGAAACTATCATCAGAGTGAACAGGCAATCTACAGAATGGAAGAGAATTTTTGCAATCTACCCATCTGACAAAGGTCTAATATCCAGAATTTACAAGGAACTTAAACAAATTTACAAGAGAAAAACAAACAACCCCATCAAAAATTGGGCAAAGGACATGAACAGACACATGTCAAAAGAAGACATTTACACAGCTAATAAACATATGAAAAAACCCTCAAGATCACTGATCATTAGAGAAATGCAAATCAAATCCACAATGAGATACCACAATCGCACACCAGTCAGGATGGTGATTTTTAAAAAGTCTGGAAACAATAGATGCTGGCAAGGCTGTGGAGAAATAGGAATGCTTTTACACTGTTGGTGGGAATTTAAATTAGTTTAACCATTGTGGAAGACAGTATGGTGATTCTTGAAGGATCTAGAACCAGAAATACCATGACCCAGCAATCCCATTACTGGGTATATATCCAAAGGAATATAAATCCTTTAACTATAAAGACACATGCATACATATGTTTATTGCAGCACTATTTACAATAGCAAAGACATGGAACCGACCCAAATGCCCATCAAAGATAGACTGGATAAAGAAAATGTGGTACATATATACCACGGAATACTATGCAGCCATAAAAAGGAATGAGATTATGTCTTTTACAGGGACATTGATGAAGCTGGAAGCCATCATCCTCAGCAAATTAACACAGGAACAGAAAACAAAACCCCGCATGTTCTCACTCGTAAGTGGGAGTTGAACTCTGAGGACACATGGACACAGGGGAACAATACACACCAGGGCCTGTTGGGGGGTTGGGGGTGAGGGGAGGGAACTTAGAGGATGGGTCAACAGGTGCAGCAAACCATCATGGCACATGTATACCTATGTAACAAACCTGCCTATTCTGCAAATGTATCCCATTTTTTAAAGAAGAATTTTTTTTCAAAAGAATTAAAAACCAAAAAGAAAATAATTTGGCTTTATACAACAAAAGCTTTAAAACAATTCTCACCCTTAATTAAATAATTCCCCTTTCAGCAATCAATCCTAAGAAATTAAAGGTGCTGCCAAAATGACTTATGATAAATCTCATTATATACATACAGATAACATTATATATATAGCATTATATCTATATATAGCAAAACATTGAAAGCAATATACATATCTAAAAGAAGGGAGGATATATAGCAAAACATTAAAAACAATATACATGTCCAAAAGAAGGGAGGATATATAGCAAAACATCGAAAGCAATATACATATCTAAAAGAAGGGAAGAATAAGGAGATTTTGGTTTACACAAGTGGTCTCAAGTTTGACTTGAGTATAATAACTGCCTATTGCAAATACTGATGCTCAGACCTAACCCCACTGTATCAGGTTTTTCTAGATTGTGGTACCATATGTTACAAAGCTTCTGGGGTGATAGTATTGATAAGTAGGAATGATCTATATGATTGATGTTTGATAACCATTAAAAAAATTTCAATGGCAAGAGGAAGTGCTTATAGTATAATGTTAAGTGGAAAAAGAAACAAGTTTGTATTCATTTTGATCTTAGTCTGAGAATAAACTATACATTTATATAATAAGTATATGTATATATAATGTTGATTGTTGAAAAGAATATGGAAGAAAATACAACAAATCACAATCTCTGGGTGTAAGATTATGATGAACTTAAATTTCATTTGTTCTTTATGCCTCCCCACACACCCAAAATTTTCTGGGCAGTGGGAGGTGATACTGTATTAATTAGTAAAACACAAACAAAGCTTTCAGTTATTTTGTAATATAACACCTAATGGAATTGTTTTATTCAAGGCAAAAAAATATACTCTATTTTGAATTAAATAAAATTTGAGGTATAAATTAGGTGTTTTCTTAAAGTTCTTAGAAAAACATTTATTGTTTCTGATTATGTGGTTTGCTTTGGTTCAGTTGGTTTTGTCCCTCTAGTCACAGACTGGAGGACATGTGATGTATTTGACTTCTATGAGGGCTCTCCTTTATTTGATGGGAACAGGTCAGGCAGAGAAGTATGAGTAATGCATCAATTAGCAGACATACCCCATCAAATAGGAGCTACAGGAGGTTAATAGAACTCTTAGGGACCTAGGGAGAAGACTTGCTGTTTCACACATATTTATATAGACAAGGTGAGTCTTTTCCCTTAGGCTGAATTAAATGAATGTGACTGAATAGGCTTGAGTCCTGCTAAGTGGGCTATTTACAAAAAAAGAAAAAGCTTTTATCTCTGTTTTCAGAAAAAGAGATTTATGGCTAGCAACTATGTTCTTTCCCTAACAAGTATTAGAGACCCTAAGAAAAAGTCTTTTTTTGGATTTGTTTGTAGGACTTAAAAAAATACGATTTATTTTTATATTCTATCACGTTACATATTTATTTTATACCTTTCTTGAAATCAAACTAAAATTCCAGATTGGAAAATGTATTTGATTTAAGCTTCGTGAGCAACAAATATGTGTGTGTGTGTGTGTATATGTGTATATATATGTGTGTGTGTGTGTATGTATATACATATATAGGTGCTATAGTTTTCCCAGAACCATGCTAATAAGAAAATAGTAATTTCATGAAATATGAATAACCAACTCTACATAGACTATTCATTCTGTTATTAAATGATAGCTGCATTGTCAGTATTTTCACAAAAATTCTATGCATATTCCATATAACAAGATGAAATAGGTAGAGAGAAGCAAATATCACGTAGAATTTACTTTTGTAGTTTAATTAATGATGTCCTCCAAATAAAGGTGAATGGAGCAAGTTAGCAAAAAAGCTGAGAATTTACAACAAACCCCGTAACTCTGTGTAATGTCAATTAATGACCTACTGAGAACCAATGACTATTTTATTAATCAAGAAAACAAAAAGTAAATAAGAATCAATAGGCTGTCAAATGATGAAGAGTTAAGAACTAAATATGTCTAATTTTAAGGAAAGGCTTTTGCATTCACAATTCTACCCTTTATCAACTATTTAGGCCTCAAAGAGTAGCCAGTTTTCAGCATTATCAATGCTCCACTAAGTTTTCAATTTAACTTGTAGCTGTGCTATTACTTTTCTTCCCAAATTATTCCTTCCAGTAGACAAGCACAAGGCTCTTATTGCTTCATTGGATTTGTGCACTCATTTCCAAAGGCAGAATTTGGGCTAGATTGCTCTACATATATATGCAAAAAGTTTTTAGAAAAGATATTGCGTTTTTACTCCAGTTTGCCTATGCAATGACAAATAAGATTTACATTAAATGGTACTATTGATCAGGAATTTAATATTAAAATAAGGAGAGAAAAAATTTTGTAAGTGGAAAGACAATTCAGACTCAGCATGATTTGCAATGAGCACTTGAAAACTCCTTTGATAAGGAAGGATTTAGTGTCTTTGCTTTGAGTTTTGGATGACATATATGTAATTAAGTTAGTGTGGAAACCTTTGTATTTCATATTCCAAGTTGAGTCAAGGAGAGCTGAACAAGTTAAACAGATACTTGCCTGGATTCCAGCAATTGTCTATAGATTGCATGTTCATTGGAATTTGCACAATTAATTTCTAGTTGAGACATGGGTCTGAGGAATGTGATTCTTTGAAGGAGCTTTGTGATTTTTGTGAGGATGTCTCCCAGTAACTCAGCCAGAGCATTAGCTACGGATTGTGATCATTGAAAATTTTAAGTATATTTTTAGTGTTGAGTATTTTTTAGGTAATATTAACAAATATTTCATGAAGCTTAGCTTCTTGATTTTGTCAATTTTAGGTCACAGAGTAGAATTTTCTTACTTACTTTGGGTCATGGATCTCTTTTGGAATTCCATGAAACTACAAATACTTTCTCAGGAAGAGATGCACAAACTTACAAAACCCCAGACTGATACATAATTTCAGGGGTTCACAGACCTTGGAAGGGCAACTTGAACACAGATTAAAAAGATATCTATTCTAAATTCGAATAACATTTATTTTAAAAATAGTGATGACTTCCAAGTCTGTCTATTAAAGGTAAGAGAAATAAAAACATTTCTATGACACCCGGTGGCTCAGAATTTTAATAGAGCAGAGGTTTTAAGACTGATTTATTGAGAAGGGATTTCCAAGGTACTAGGCTCAATCTATGATCGTTGTACAGCTACATCATATGCAGAACATTTTCATTTATTATTTTTATCTTTTGAGACAGGGTCTTACTCTGTTACCCAGGCTGGAGTGAAGTGGCATGATTATGGCTCACTGCAGCTTTGACCTCCCCAGGCTCAGGTGATCCTCCCACCTCAGCCTCCTAAGTAGCTAAGATTGACTGCAAGTGCACACCACCATACCCAGCTAGCTTTTGTATGTTTTGTAGAAATGTGGTTTTGCCATGTTGCCCATACTGGTCTTGAACTCCTGGGCTGAAGCAATCCACTTGCCTGGGATTATAGGCATGAGCCACCACACCCACTCCCATTTTTAAATACTGAATGTGAAACCAATAAAAATTTTAAAAAAACTGTGAAAAGATGCTTTTAGTTATATAATATTGAGAAAATATCAACTATTCATATTTCATACCATAAATTTTATTTATTTGTGGTGGCCTTGGGGTGCTGTTTGAGACTATACTCAGTAAAGTCCCTGCCTCAGGCCACTCCTTTGTTATTATCACTGTGCTCAAATTATACATATGAGAGTTTTGTTTCAAATGAGACCACGGCTAGCTAGTGAAGTGCTTCCAGTTATCTCTGAATAGCATTCATTTTTCAAGTTGTGGTTATTATTATTCTAAAGTAAATTTACTTTAAAGTAAGTAAAATACAATTTTAAAATGTAGGAACTGGTCTCTGTTACATAAACCGCATGTGAACTGTTCAACAGTACTGTGTCTTTCATGCAGATGCCCTGCCTGTACCGTGATTTGCTGTGTGGACTCCCCGACTGTCTCCGACTCTTGATTGCTTCATCTCCTTATGTGATTTCCAGAATTCCATTCCATGGTCCACAGATCATCTTTACTTTTCCCATCCTTTGCTGACTCCTAAAAACTTTCATCAACTGCTTTAAAGACTTAGAATCCCAGAATTTTTGAATCAAAATGTAGGTAAGAGGTTATGCCCAACCTTCTCATTAGGCCCCAGGATGCAGACCCTGGGGCCTAATGAAAGTTAGGTGACTTGTCCATCAAAGCCCAGCTGGGGTGCAGGTCTTCTGCCTTCTGGTCCAGTGCTCTTCCTACAGTACCAGGATACCTTTTATTTCCTATCGTGACTCTTCCCTGTGTAGCTAAACTATATTCGTCCTTCTATGGCTCTGTGGGAAATTTTCTTTTTCCTGAGAAGTTTGTCAGGCTTGGTAGGGTCTATGCCTGATTAAGTTTTGGAAGCCAGTGTAAGATGGCAGTTTCAATCCTCTCAGGCTAAATACTCCTTGAGCTGAGAAAAAACTTGAAAGGCAGGTGGTCTTGTCAACTGAACAGATACATCCTAAATACCCGAGAAGGAAGGGTAGCAGATAAGTTTCTTTGAAAAGCATTACCAGTAATCTAGATGAAATGACTTGATTTAACTAGATGGTAGGATTTTCTTCCAAAGATAAAATGTCTTTTTTTTCACACATACAAAGTTCATATTGATTTAAGTTCTAATCTTTTGAGACATGTAATCTTGGCTCCCAAGAACAGTACCATATAGAAGCTTTAGTATCATGGCTTGGGAGATTCTACACAGAAGAAACAGAAGTGTAAAAAGGAATGCCAAAATAATAAGGCCCAACCACAAAAACTCAGTCTCATCTTTGAATTTTCATTTCCCTTCCTTTCCTCTAGCCAATTATCCATTAAGAATTGTTTTCATGACAAGTGACTCATATTTATATTTTCATTTCTTTTCAACTGGCATCACTTTAGTTGAAGGCTTTATCACCCAAGACCAGATCCACTGGCTTTCTCAATCTATCCTCTGCTACCCAGAGTCAGAATAACTTTGCTTCTCTGCTTGTTTAGAATGCCTTGTCAAAAGTCTTCAGGAATTCATGATTGCCTCCAAGATATTATTCTAACTTTTCTGACATTCAAGTTTTCTCAACAATTTAGCTTACATACACTTTTAAATTATAACTGTATTATATTTTATTTAGCCAGACACTGTGTGAAGTTCTTATTATTGTCACTGAATCTTTACAACGATCCCATATGGTAGGATTACATCTCCATTTTACAGATGAGGATAGTGAGGCCTAAAGTTGATTGGCTACTAAGTGGCAAAAGTGAAACAGGAAGCTGGGTTTGTCTAACACAGAAGTCAAGTCGGCATGGTGGCAGACACCTGTAGTCCCAGCTACTCAGGGGGCTGAGGCAGGAGAATCGCTTGCACCTGGGAGGCGGAGGTTGCAGTGAGCCAAGATCACGTCACTGCACTCCTGCCTGGCGACAAAGCAAGACTCCATCTCCAAAAAAAAAAAAAAAAAAAAAAAAAAAAAAGAAGAAAATTATTCTGTTACTAAATTTACTTCTTAGAATAACATGATTTATCTTTATTTTAAAAATTAAAAATTACATTTATTACCAACAGATACTAAGTGTCAACTCTGGTTTAAGATTTATTTCACTGCATATTTTAATATGTATTTAACTCACTAAATGAATCTATTTAAACTTCACATACAAAGACTATAAATTTTCCATTAAATTCTTGAGAGTGAAAATTTAAAAATAAAAAGTTCCCACTTTCTTCTTTCATTTAAGATTTCAGGTTCCTTAGCAGGAGGCCAGCATTTGGATATTGCTCTTATCACTTAAAATGTGTTTTAATTGATCTTGCTTCACCTATCAGAGCTTTTGGCCTGGATTTTGTTTAGGCTGGAAAGCAACACAAATTAGAGAAGAAACTTTAGTAAAAACAGTGCTGCTTGTAGAAATAGGGATTACAAACTAAGAGTACTTCTTACAGAAACAGAGATTACAAGCTAATGAAGGGAAGCTGAGCTTTTTATTCAAAGTTCAGATACATGGGGACTCACATCTATGAGAATACGTAGCTTTTCTGTTACTCTCTGAAAATAGTTGAAGCTTAAGGAGTCTAAATCCATGAGTCTTTAAATATTTTAAGTTTATGAGATTCTAAGTGAAGATACAAAGCAGCTTATTTTGAAAGCAAGAGGGCTCATAGTCATATTTCAAAATAGAAATATATTCTAATGCCCGTTTTTTAAACAACTCAAATTTCAAAAAGTGACAAAAAGTTTAAATTCTTAAAATAGTCTCACCTACATTTGCTTCTATTGGTGTGAATACTAGAACATATTACACATATTACATGGTCGTTCAGTTATTTGCTACTTGTCAGAAGTTGGGTATCTTAAGCTATTAGTTTGGACACTTTCATGAACTATTTGAAATATACTTAATAAATTGAGTGAAAGTACTATAAATCAATGCTTTTCACTTTACTAAGCAACAAAACAGAAAAATGGTGCTTTCATTTCAACGTTCTGCTATCCAAAAGAGCTAAGTCATTGTAGAACTACCACCAATTGTTTCCCTGAGTGAGATTTCTATGAAGTATTTTATAAGAATTCAAAGTACAACAAATCTTCCTGATATAACAAATGTCCATGTAAACATCAAATTCTAACATATAAAGAGTTCACTGACAATGTTGTGACAATTTCCTTCTTTTGTGTGACTGCTTCAGTGGAGAGTCCGTGTGTCTGCATCTTAAAATTCAGGATGAATAAATTAAGAATAAATAATGTGATTCAACTATATCCTGTACTTTTCATTAAAGAAGTCAGTGAGTGAGAAAGTCAAAATTAGGTTTTGTCAGACAATCAGTCAACAAAATATGCCATGTTCTAAAAGTTTAATGCTTAAGTTTCTGGATTTGATAACCATTAGAATACACTTATCTACATAATAGATATTATGTTTTGATGTTAAAATGAATTTATTTTGAATGTATCTTTTCATGTAAGTTCCTAATCACATAGCCACTATTGTTCCTGCTCAGAAAACAATAGCCTCTAACAAAAACATATCCTTTGGAAAGGATTTTCTTTCATTACATGCTCTAACAATCCAACTTTAAGGATATGCAAGGCTTCTAAACACGTTTGTAGCAAAATGGTAGACCTGTATTACTGAAAGATGATGACTCTTTATTTTTTGCAACAAATTGCCTGAATTCTCATTTTTTTGGTACATTTTTTTTTCTCCTTTCCTAAAATTTTCTTCTTCTTGAGCCCCAAGTGTCTCTGTTACCTGATCTTAAAACTTTCCTAAAATCTACTTGAGTCACACAAGATCTAGCTTCTTTGGCGGAAAATGATAACAAATAATTATTGCTGAATAGGATCTAGAAGCTGGTGCCTTTCATAATCCATATGGTCTATTTTTCTTTTTCTATCTCAACTTCTAGATGTTTTTATTTATTTTTAAATTTATTTCTTTTTTTTTTTTTTTTTTTTTTTTGAGACAGGGTCTGGCTGTGTCACCCAGGCTGGAGTGCAGTGGCATGATCACGACTCACTGAAACCTCTACCTCCCAGGCTCAAGCAATCCTCCCTCCTGAGTAGCTAGGACAACAGGCATGCACCATAAAGCCCAGCTAATATTTTTCTATTTTTTTGTAGAGACGGGGTTTTGCCATGTTGCCCAGGCCGGTCTCAATCTCCTGGGCTCAAGAAATCCACCTGCCTTGGCCTCCCAAAGTGCTGGGATTACAGGTGTGAGCCACTGCACCACCCCTTTAAATTCTCTCACTTGTTTCTCCTCTTGGTTTTGCTCTATGGAAAGACCAATTTGAAAGAGAATACCGAAGTCAGGAAATATTAATGATTTCTATGGACAGCAACACAAAAAGTGAGAGGTTATAGTGAAAACCATTAAAATAAATATACAAGAGGCCTGGGAAGAGGGTGTATAAACATGGAGAGAGGCTGCTTAACAAAATATTTCCTCCCTTTCCTCCTATTTTTCTAACCACAGTTTTCCTATGGCACCTTAAAAATCTCATTAAGTTTGTATAGCTTCAACCCAAAAGTCCAGACTGATCATATTTCCAAATATATATCATAAAAATCATATTAGTGATTAATTTTATTAATTTTGTCTTAATAATGATATATTTCTGTATAAAAATGCTTTGGATTTTAGTTTTGATATTTTTGTGACCACTATGGTTTGACTGATAGTAACTACGTATATTCTCCAAATAGAGAAATTAACAGCTGATAAAAATTTTCTAAGGCCTATGCAAGTATCTAAGCCTTAATGGAAGACTGGTACTAATATTTAATGATGATAGAAAACATAAATGCATTAGCATATGACTGATATGACTTCTGTGAAAGTTTCTATTTTTTCCTGCTATACCATTTGCAAGTGAATGTTCAAATGACTATTATGCACAAGTGGCAAGCTGGTTTCCTTATGCTGGTGGGTTAAAAAATATAAATGTATAAAGAAAAAGGGATTAAAAAACAGGTGGGGGAGGGGTTTCCTTCAAATGGATGGAAGCCATTCTTTTGAAAGAAAACTCCCCTCTTACCTTAGTCCTGGAGCTGGTTAGTTCTCCTCTGTCCTCCTCCTAGGGGAGAAATACCCAAAGTTAAACAAAAATAGAACATGGTCTTGTATTAAAGTCAAGTTCAGTTCTGGTCAACCCTTTCCTCAGGTCTCACAAGACACTATCAAATGTCTGATATACTGGGGCTTTCACTGAATTGAATTTAAAACCCATTTTAAGAATTAAGCCAAAGGGGAACGAACATTAGCTGTGTAAGAGGAAAAAAATATTGTCTGCCCTTCAGTCTGTCTTGCCAGAGAGCTCTAATACCTTGAAATTGGCTTAGAGTAGAAGTTCACAGAAGGGCATTGCTTGGGTAATTTTTGTCAGCTGGAGTGAATAATGGAGGGTGCATCATGGTGAGCACCTGGAGTTCCTTAGGAAGAAGGGGTATGCTGGGGTGTTCTCAGCTCATCTCCCTGACCTTCTTTTGTCTTTTGAGAGTAAAATGATAGTGCTACAAGCAGCACCATGATTGAAGCAATACTAAATCTGATATGAACAATAATTATTGTGAAAATAAAAAAAGAATTAAACGGTCATTAGATGGGAGAGCTAGAAAAACATCTGGGAAATGGATATTATCCGACACTATGTGCTTGTATTTTTTCACAGTGGGAAATGGCAGGATGAATAAAGATGGGATTTTTTTTTTCTTAATTTGTCTTTAAGTAGGATTCTGTGACTTTGGAGAGAAACAAGGCAACATAGTGAGAGGCTCATGGGCTTGGGACCTAGACAGTAATGGGCTCCAGTTCTACTTCTGTCACTCATCAGCTATTTAACCTCAGTTGCAGCAGCAGCATCTGTCCAGATGAAGATAAAAGCAACAACTACAAGGAGTTAGGGGGATCAAGTTCCAGTATACATGGGTGTGGTACATAGTCGTTATTAAATTTTTATTTCCTTTTTATTGTTTTCATTTATGTAGTCTCTGATATGGTGTTTTCTTATTCGAATTACTTTATCTCTGTTGAGGCTGCTGTCTAATTAACAGAGCTTAGAATCAGGTCCTAGTTACCCTTTGGCATAATTTCAGAGATGGTGGGTGATTGGCTCCCATAAAAAACAAATACCAGACAATTGATTGAATTCTGTGAGACATGAAGGAGAGTGGAGACCAAGAATGAGCCTGAACCCATACAAGATCATGTGCTATTGTTATTTAACTTTGGGTAACTTATTAAAATTCTTCATCAAGTAAAATGACATCAGGTGAGATAATGGATGTACTTTGAAACCTCAGTTTGTCAAAGTATATTCCAGAGACATAAAAATGAGGGATGTTGTAATCATTACTCTAACAGCCATTATGAAAATGTGCAGGGAAAAAACACTTTATGGCAGATTCTATGTTGTACAATGATATCTTGTTTCCATCTACTACTATTACCATTTATTTAGTGTTAGATTTATCCTGTGAACTTTAATCATCTTAAAGTTTCATGATATAAATATGGCATGATGTAATTCCTCCAACTATAATATATGTGGGTTCCTTTGTGTTCTTCCTTGGTAATCTAACTTCATTCATTGTTTTTAATAAATACTCTAAAAATGGCTATTTTGACAAACCAGTCCTTTTATCTATGAAACACTATAAATTCCTATATATAGATATATATATATCTATATATATATAGAGAGAGAGAGAGAGAGAGGAATTTCCTGTTTTTGTGAAACAAATACCTGCAGAGATGGTAAAGCTGTGCTCAAAATGGGGGGAAAAAGTAAACTGTATTGTATGAAACACCTATTTCATCCATGGTAGTCACTTACGTAACAGAGTTTTAAAGACGATATCTTTATATTTAGAAATGATCTGGGAATCTATGAATAAGAATAACTATAGGTATACTGCCTGGATTGGGTAAAATTACAGTGGCTGTGAAGTCTTCATGCTTCAGGGCATAAAGTGATTGCTATTTGTGATGAGGAGAAAAATGAAAAAGAAATTAGGTAGTGCTGAAGTTGTTAGGGTTATTGTGATGCCCTTAGTAATCACCTTCTCAGGTATTTCATATTGAAACACCACAGGCTACCACATTATGTGGATCAATTTTTAAAATCATATCTAGATATGGAAATAGAAGTTTTGTTCTAAAAAAAATCAAAACAAGTCCTTTTATAGGCCTGTGCTTCACTTTTGCTGTTTTATTCCCCCTTTTGTATAATCCAATGAATTTTGTCAGATTTGTACCGTGCCAAACATTTGATGTCAGCAAACAATTTTGAATGTCTGTTTTAACAGGCATAAAAGACCTGCATTTATTTCTAGCTATGTTGGTTCTTACAGAGGAGTGCTTTCCTTAGGTAGTTTTCCATTTCATAACGAAGACAGGCTGCAATAAAAGCAGCTATTTACTAAACAAGTGACTTACTTAAATTCCAAAACAGCTGAGCTTTTATAGAAGTTCTGAGAATGAATTTTTTCTCAGTCTTATTAAGTGTCCACAACTTCAAAGAGGTATGAGAATTTTGTTGTTTTCCTTAAGAGGACCTAGGGTAATACGCAGAATTTCAGACTCTCAAAGTGGGAAGGAAATAGAGATGTCACATCATTGTTTCCTGTCCAAGAGATGTGAAAATCTCTTCTACTTTTACTTGAACAAGTCGGATGTCAGGGATCATAAGCCAATTTCCCTGCATTTTTGGGAAGCAGTTTTAATTGTAAAATTTTTATGTTGACCTGAAAGGTACATAATTTTTTCAACTCAACAAGAGTTTATCTGGTTTTTAAAATAAGCTAAAATTTATGGACGTTGAGCTCTATGTGCATATTTTCACTATGCCTTGAATTTATGTGTTGCTAAAACTGCAGAATGAAAGTGTCACAAAAACTGTTTAGTAAGTTTTCAGAGTGAATCTATGTTTGTACTAAAATGTACTTTTTTTGTTCTTCTCCCCTAAGAGCACTGGAGATTGTCAGAAGATCTCATTTCTAGTCTCAGCTGTAGGACTGTGGGCAAGTCACGTAAGTCTATTATACAGTGCCTTCCTCTGTAATAAAACAACATCATAAGAGGGTTTAACACAGCAAGTGAAAATATATATGTATGTGGAAGTGGTTCAAAAAGTATAATGCTGAACTGTACTATTATTGTTTCACTTAAATATGCTGCTTTGTAATTTTTGGTGTTTATATGAGCTAAATTTAAGCATAATCTTTTAAAAGTGGACAATTTGGAAAGAAAATTAAATGACATATTTAACTAATTCTATGGCTTATATAATATTATTACTGTATCACTTAGTAGAAAGCAACTCTTTTTTTTTTTTTTTTTAGTCCTATGCCCTTTTTCCTCTGGGAGACAATCTGAAGTCAACTTTTCCTGGGTCCTATTCAATTCTATTTACCTCTGACTAGCTTCAAATATAAGCCAAAGGTTAGGGGACTGTCTTAGGACTCTCGCTACATGGTTTCATTTTAAATTTTTATTCATACTTTTTCAGAAAAAAATTTACTTTTTATGCTAAAGGCAATAGCAATGCAAAATAGCTATACTTGCTGATAATGCTTTTATGATTTTTTTGTGTGTGTGTGGTTCTAGTTGCAAATGTCTGAAAAGATGAGAATTTAGGGACTAGGACTGATGATGTCTTTTCTTAGTTACTAATAGGATTTTGGCCTGTTACTATTTCAAAAAGAAATATTCAGAAGCCGCATATCTATCAGGACCAAATACAAAACAATCACTCTTCTACAATAGCAGAGGCCCTGTTGGTAGCTCTTGCCAGTTTTTATATAGGCCTCTGTGTAGGGAAGCAACAATAGAGAGTGGACTATATACTCTCATATTGCCTTTGAAAGTGGGAAGCTGTTTGTGTCACATTTGTTTTATTGACTGCAATTGAATTCTTATTCTGGCTGACTCCCAAATATTTAGCACTTAAAGAAAACTGATTGAATGTTTAATATTTCTGTAAAAACTTATCTGTGGGTCAACTTCTTCATTGAGTACCCCAGAATTTAAAAAAAAAATAAAGAAAGCTCAGTAAAATCTAGTTTACTTCAACAGGATATAATAAGACTTTGTGTGGTTGATGGTATTTAAAATGATAGTTTTCTCTAACACTTCAGTATTGTGTACGTTGAAAGGTGGAGTTAGATACTAGGGATGTTGTTGTGCCTTTAAATTTTCTTTATTTTTGAATTGTGTGATGTTAAAGGTATGTATTAAAATGGCTTCGCAAACTTTTTCAAAGTATATTTCATTCTGTGGACATCCGTTAACAAATATTTTTAGATTTTCATAAAGTATGAAATTTGTCCATTTAAAAGAAACCACATTCAATCATAAAAAAAGACTTTTTTGATGCTAGGGAAGATAAACAATATTTTCACAATATTTCTAACTTCTGTTAATATAAAAATTATTTACAAAATCTTCCTATAACCAACATAATGCCTGTTTCTGAGAAGGCTCAGGACTAGGGTTAGATTTTTTGAAGAGCTGAATGGCAATTTTCAATTCAGATATTGTCAGGTGGTGTATGATACTGTATATTTGTGTCAAATATCTCAGATGTATGTTATTTCATTTAGAAACAGAGTTAAATGATTGATTATTTTGGAGAGGAACAAACATTAAAATAAATGAGCTACAGTTTTTTAATTTTTAGTGAAATTAAAATGGAATATAATTCTAAACCAGAGTCATTGCTATTCTCCAGCTCATTCTAAATGACTGACAAACTATTTTATCTTTTTTTTTTTTAATTAAATGAGAATTGTAAACTAGCCCCATTGTGATTGATGCTATCTTTAGAGACAAAAGGAAGCTAATGACACCTAAAGTTGTGGATGAGTGCTTTCCCATATGCTGTGCTGAAACAAAGGAGTACATTTTCAGTTTTGTAGAAAACCATTATTTACTTATGATGTACTAAGTAAATGTTTATCATTAGCGTAAAACTGCATTAAAGCAGCATCATATAGAATTCTTCACTGAAAGGTAGATTATATATCCACAATCAAGTGAGCTATTTTTAGTATTGTATTATAAGCATTTTGGATTTTTATGGTAAACCTGATTACCATAACTCTCTCTAAAGCTCTGTGTTGTATGCCTGCATGTGTTTGTCTAAAATATTCTCCACATGTCTACCTATTGCAAATATAAAGAGCTACTTCCTCCCTCTATTTTTTATTTTTATTTTTTTGAGATGGGGTCTTGCTCTGTTGCTCAGGCTGGAGTACAGTGGCGTGATCTTGTGTTGCCCAAGCTGGAGTGTAGTGGCGTGATCTCAGCTCACTGCAACCTCCACCTCCTGGATTCAAGTGATTCTCCTGCCTCAGCCTCCTGAGTAGCTGGGACTACAGGTGTGCCACCACGCCTGGTTAATTTTTATATTTTTTGTAGAGTCAGGGTTTCACCATGTTGCCCAAGCTGGTCTTGAACTCCTGACCTTAACTGATCCACCCTCCTCGGCCTCCCGAAGTGCTGGGATTACAAGGGTGAGCCACTGTACCTGGCCCCTTCCTCTATTCTTCAGTCCCTCCGTACTCTACCACCAGGCTCTCAGCTAACAGGGCCCTGGGATCATAAGGGGAGGAATCCACTGCAGTGTGATTATAATGCTTCTCTTCTAGGCCTGTTCAGAGTTGTAAGAGTTAAGGTCTCTCAGAAGAAGGTAATGGTTCCTCCCTCTGCTCAGCCTGTGCTGAGGCCACCTAGGGTGCCTTCTTCCTGGCACTCTTTCCTTTAGGAACATCAATCTAGAGAATAGAACCCAACACAAATGATGTGTGAACAACAACAACAATAGATATATGTCACTTGACTTCTGCTGCCGTTCTGAAGATAAATTGAGAGCCACTTGTGAACTGAATGTAAGCCACTTTATAGAAGCCATGATCCTATAACCTGAGAGCCTATAGTGGAGAGTAATTAATCTGACATATTTTCTTTAATAATTTAGTATAGACAGGGCTGAAGAGTGGCTTTGCTGCCATGGTCAGAATCTATTGTATGCACAGCAGAAACAAAAAAAATCTCTTTCTTGATGAATTTAAATATGGGTCCAGAGAATGCTTAGAGTGAGGAAATCAAGGCCAATTCAATAGAAAGGGAATAGCACGGAAGCTTCATGCATTCATATCTACTTTGGTTACTTCTAAGGGTGAGCAAGCGTTCCGCTTCACACGCTAACCCTATGCATACATTAATGCTTTACCTTTGATCTGAATATGCTATCATCTTTATATTCATAGGCTTTGTCTGTGAGACAATTGTGTGGGGCTCAAGAACAACAGATTGCAATTCTGGCTTTTGTTAGAATTGTCGGAATTGAGAGCTAGCTTCGCTTTCTCATCAAACTTCATAAGCTGCCAAACATTTTGGTAGCAGTTTCATCTTGTCAAATTTGATCCCTTTTGAAGTGGTAGAAACTAAAATGGCCATAAATTACTCATTTTCTCAGGAAAGTTACTAAAATACAACTTCTAAGTGTAGTGGTAAGGAGAGCAAAAGGCTAACCCTTGAATATAGCAACTTTTCAATTTGGTGTTACCTACTCAGGCTGCTATAAAGTACCTCAAGAATGAACAACTTAAAACATACCTGATAAATGATCAGTTGGACCCCACTCAGGAGTCATTTGTTGAATGAACTGTCAAAAGATTGAGGGCAAATCATTTTAGCATTTTTTAAAAACTAATGGGAAGAATCACAAACATGTATAATGCCTTGTGAGTCTTAAAGAAATTTAGAAAAAAGGCAACCTTTGTTTCCTTCTTCATGAGGAGTTGTAATTTTAGTTATCTTTTAATTAAATAGGAAGGATTTAAATGAAAAATTTAGAATTTAAAATGGCCCTGGTAAGTTTCATCCTTCCTAGTGTAGTGTACATCTGGAAAGAGAGGAATGAAGTATATGGATTCTACTGAGCAATTATTTTTCCCTGGGACACAAGTAGCATTGATACCTTCACCATGTGATGTCTTAGTTTGTAAATGCAAAATACTTGGTACACACAATAGCAGTATATTTAATAGCAAACTAGGTAGCTCTTTTAAGCATATCTCAGAAAAGATTTATGTGTGTTTGTGTGTGTGTATATGTTGAGAGATGCAAATGATTTTTGTTGTGTGTGTTTGTCTACTCCTTAGCCCAACAGACTGTATCTCAAAATATAATAGGATTAGAAAAATAAGTTATCTATAGCATCTTTAAATATGGCACTAAAAATGAAGGGTATTCATAAGCAAATATATATCTCTTTTCATAATAGTTAAAATAAAAAAAATGTGTTTATGTACCAACCCACTGCAACTCATTTCCACAAAGCATGTTAAAAGTTTCCTCATTTGAGCCCAAATGTACTCAGTACTCAGCTTTAGACTTCTGTACGCTTAAGTTTTTCTAGTATCTACTCCAATACTATCAGTTGACTTGTTTCTAATACCAAAAAAAGACTAAAATAATATGCTCACATAAAATATCCAGCAAACTCCTTTTTCCTAAACCTTTTAAGTACTTCATAAACCTTCTAAGTACTCCTGAACTAAAATATATATCCCACAAATTTTATATGTGAAAGTAGCTCCTTAGGATAATACATTTTTCAGACATGAATTTTCATACTAAGTTTAATACACCTGCCTTAGGAAATTCTCCAAAGTGGAAGAAACATAATTTGACCTACATAGAACTCTACTCACTCCAATGTAGATCTAGGCTAAGGCCAAGTGTCTTATGAGGCCAGTAGTTTTGTTCAATGCTGAAAGGAAAAGTCCAATGAGAGATGTGGTATTCTAATTCTCATGCTGAGTACTTCCTCCCCCTGCTGTGCTATTGCTGTGGGGCTCTGAGTTTCCTGTTGTAACCTAAGTGTGGTGTGCTTGGTTTCAATGGATCGGTTCCGGTTGCCATGGGTTCCTGCAACTTGTCATTGCCAAGTACAACTGGGCCTCATTTTTTCCAGGTCTCACCGCCCCCCATACAAGTTCTATTGGAACTGCTTTCCTTTAAAGCATGCTTTTTTTTTTTTTTTTTCAGTGACAGAACATTTGTTTTACTTTAGACACAGTTCCACAAACATCTTTAGAGGAGGCAAAGTCTGAATGGGAATGACCACTGTTAAATAATAGAAGTATAGGTGACTAGAGTTTTTGACTTGGCAAGTATACAAATCGTTCTAAGGTCCAGAGGAAGTGTTCAGATATGACCCACCGCTTTGTTGTCTGGAGGTATTTACAGACACTAGACACTATGAATATCTTTTTTTTTTTTTTTTTTTTTTTGAGACGGAGTCTCGCTCTGTCGCCCAGGCTGGAGTGCAGTGGCCTGATCTCAGCTCACTGCAAGCTCCGCCTCCCGGGTTCACGCCATTCTCCTGCCTCAGCCTCCTGAGTAGCTGGGACTACAGGCGCCCGCCACCTCGCCCGGCTAGTTTTTTGTAGTTTTAGTAGAGACGGGGTTTCACTGTGTTCACCAGGATGGTCTCGATCTCCTGACCTCGTGATCCACCCGTCTCGGCCTCCCAAAGTGCTGGGATTACAGGCTTGAGCCACCACACCCGGCCACTATGAATATCTTTAAAAGGGATATTCTTATCTAACAGCTACTTAATAGTAAATCCATATCAACCGAATGATGATTCACTCGAAAGAACCTTTAGCAGGTTTATTTATTACAAAGTAAAATCAATAGTCTAGTAACCAGTGTAGTATGGATACCGTGGCAAAGTTGATAGTATTTTGACAGTAACGTAGGCAACTTTATTGTACCATAAATACTATAGTATAGTAGATGTCTATACTATAATCAATTTGTATATTAAAATTGATAGTGTTGATAGTATTGAGAGTAAAGTCAAAATAAATGTACTTCCTCTTTCTTCTACACTTTACATTCCGTTGCAATGCCATCGAAAGTGTATATTTTAAAACAACTTTTGGACATTTCTCAACCAGAGAAAGATTTTCACAATTGTTTTGGATTGCCAAGGGGACTGGGAAAGGGAGGAGAAAGAAAACCATGGCACTGATAGAAGTATAAATTGTACTGTGCATGTAAAAAAAAAGATTCCAGATCAGTATACCTGGCATTGTTCTGTCACTTGAGAATTGGAGAATCTATATCAAAATACAATAAACCAACAATTTCTGGCCATTGTTATTAGTAAGTGATAGATCAATGATTTTAAATTTAATTGCTTTATGTCCAGCAAGCACTAGTCTGAAATAAAGTCTTGGAACAGTAAAGAGCTCTGTAAATCATTCTCTACTGTAAAGACAGGTGCTAGTCATCAGTGCTGTGATATTTTTCAGTCCAGTTACAGATCTACTCTTTGCGATGATCCTTATTGCATTTGTTTTAAAGTCTGCATTAAAGACCCAAGTCCCAATTTTCAATTCTGATTATATATCAAACTCTCTCCTCTTTTCTGTGACGTTTTTTCTGAAGCACTTTAAACAAACAGCAAGACCTGGAAATTTAAAACTCCCTAGACCAATGGAACATAACTAGTCATTTATCTGCGTTCTCTGTTTAAATGTAAATAGGATAGATTACTGTTTTCTTTTGCTTAAAGTCTCATGTTGCCTAATGAACCTGAATAGCAGAGTTTGTGAGAAAGCCATTGTTAATGACAGCGCAATACAAAAGTCTCACTACATCCAGAACTATTAACCTAAAGACCTGATTTTAAAAAGATAGATTGTATAGGAAAACAGACGTAAGTCTCTACGGAACTGAAAAAGACAGAAAGGTTTCGAAGAATTTGATACAGGTATGTCCTCTTGACCTTGCTCTGATGAATACAATTATTTTGAATTTGCTTCTGCAAACTAAATCATTTATACAGAAGATGACTATTAGTCCATCTCTGCATTAGTGTGTCTCATTTGAAACAGAAGAATCCTAGTCGGATAAGAATGAGAATTTAAGCCTGATGAGTCTCCCGCTTAGATGGCTGAGGATGAGACAGAGAGGAGGTGGGGTGAGGTGCATGCTGGTCAGCCTTCAGTGCCCTTCCAGTGTTCTCAAAGGCAGGACAAAATGACTGTGGTTTTGGCATGCAGGAGCCAGCTTGCTCAGGAAATTGTGGCATATATAAAACAAAGTGCATAAACAAACTCTCCATCCAGGAAGCTTAATTTAACAATTGCCTCATTAACAAGGTCCAGGGAAGGACAGGAAAAGAGGGGGAAGCCAATGGGTGATTATTATACAGTTCTGGACAGATGAAGCCCTTCAGCTTTCCCCCAAACAATCCCTGTAGTGTGGATTTGACAAAGTGGCACATTTAAGAGGGAACTCTCTTGCCATTAATGGGAGTCAGGCGAACCCGTCACTGAAGGCCAAATTCAGTCCCTGAAGCTTGACTTTATCAGTAGACACAAGACAGAGGACAAGGCAGCTATATCCACAGAGAATTAATTAAGTGCAAGAGAGACATCCAGTGAATGTAATCAATAGTCTGAACACTGATCTACATATCAACCACCATTGCATTCTCCCCTCCTATTTTTAAAAAAGTATTTACGCTAAGGTGCTCTCAAAACCATGCCTTCAACAGAGATTTCGTTACTACTTGGCCTCATTGAAATTACATATTCTTCATATTGCATCATACAAAATAAATCCTCAAAGATGAAACAACCTGATGCCAGTTTAAGTTTCTGAATGGTTGAAATTGTTTTTGGGTAGAATATATTACGGATAATTTATTTGTTTGGCTTTCTCCCTGCACATTTCTTCAGTTTCATACGGAATGTATGTTCCATACATGAAGCCTGACTTCAAAATTTCCACAGTCCATAACCATATTTGTCTTTACTGGCTAGTTTTGTTTTATCTCTTTTAGGATTGCACTTTTGTAACATACCATAAAACCCCTCACTAATTATTACAGTGTTGCTTGCACCACACAATATATTGCTTTAACACAACCTTTTCCATTACTGATGTTTGTTTCTTATATCTCTCTCAACCCTTCCCAACCCAACACACATATCAAAGCACATTGCAGTTACCCTTTTGAAACCAATGAAAACAATTATAATATTTATATTACTTTCATTTGTACTAGGCAATAGTACAGGTCTCATTACCTTCACTTTTCAATGGCTTACCAGAGGCATCACTTTTTAAGATCAGGTTCTTGGTTAAGTCCTTTGGCAAAGATCCTGATTTCCTCTTGAATCTGTGCTTTGTGTACATTTCTCCTAAGCAGCACTGAGACCAGAGTAATTTGTCGATCATCGCTTTTGATGGGGTCCAGCCCCATCAATTCAACAGCAGCCTTTATTGCTTAAGGAAAAGAGGAAATTCTGCCTCCTGGACATAAACATGTGAATTTTCTATGTCCAGGACCAAAAGGATGAAAAGGGCAGATTTAACCAATATTTCCATAAGAATGAAAGTCTCACTTAATCCACACGTGTAATGGTTTGCTCATTTCAGGGGTCTATCTGTAAGCATTTTTGGATTGCCATTGGGTCTAATTTTACAGATCTTACTTACACCACACTCCCTTTAAAATAGGCAGGAGTGTGACTTGAGTAAGTACTATAAAACCAGAGCTCATTTTTTCCTCTGACTATGATTGCTTTTATAAATAGATGTGATTTCAAACTTAGCATGAAAACAACCTCAAGATAATCTAAAATAGAAAGATGCCATAATAAATAAAATATTGAAATGGAAAAAAAAGTGGTTTGCTGGAAAGAGGTTAATTTCTTCTTACTCAGAGACTAGTGGCCAGGCATAATTAAAAAAAATGATAAAATGTAGAATTATCACTGACATGATGATAGTGTAGATACCGGTGGCCAAAAAAATTTGATGAGATGTAAAGAAGCATATGCTACCCATGCCTTAGGCCCACTGGAAGCAGCTAGTGTTCAACCAGTTTGGTTTTTATATGGCCTTCAAAGATATATGTCAACGAGGATTAATTATCCCAAAATTAAAAAAAATTACCTGATTGTTGACCAAAATATATGAAATGGAGAAAAAGAAAACAAACAAACAAACATACCATGTTCACACACAAAACAAAATAATTCTCTCAGGCACATCAGGGAAGGTGGAATACTATAACAACACATGTTATATTGTTATACTATTCCACCCACCTTAATGAGGAACCCTTGGGCGTTGCTACTCCATAGCCTTTGGAATCCAGATTTCCTCCCACTTTCATCGTGTCACATGGCTTTCGCTGCTCAATGTATTCATTCATAGTGGACTCCAGGAGAAAGGCAAATTTGCCCTTGGATTTGCGGACACGAGCTACTCCCTCAGCTGTAGTCCTAGTGAACACTGATGGCTCTGCTGATCGCATGTAGGTCCACATCTTTTCATACACTGCTATTTTTGATCTCTGGAGGAAATTAAAATAAAATTAAATACAGGAAAGAAGGGAACAACATGTTAATATTCACTGAACCAAGATAAGAATAAAGAGTTTTAGTATCTTTCCATTGCTCTCTGACTCCCATTTGTCATAGAGTAATATAATAGTAATATTACTCTTTTCAAATTGGAAAACTGCCTTTTAACACTGTTTAAGGAAATCACGGAAATGATAGACATTTAAAAGTCATATCTGAAGAAGCCCAAACCTCTTGCCATAACAGTTACCGCACTCAACTGCTTAAATAGTGATCTATTACTGTTTTTTTCAATGTAGACTGCAATGAAGAGACTTCATCGTTTAAAATCATGTTTTATATCACATTCATGGTAAACTTTAAAAAAGCTAAGGTTTTACTTCAAGTTTGTAAAATTCCTTTTAATACTGTATTTTAGTTATAACAAACAAGGAGGGTTGTTGTTTTATTTTTTTTTTAAGTTTTTTTTAGAGACAGGGTCTTGCTGTGTTGTCCAGACTGGAGTGCAGTGACATGATCATAGCTCACTGTAACCTACAACTCTTGGGCTCAAGAGATCCTCCTGCCTCAGCCTCCTGAGTAGCTGGGACTACAGGTGCATGCCACTATGTCCAGATGATTAAAAAAATTTTTTTTAAGATGAGGTCTCGTTATATTGCCCAGGCTGGTCTCAAACTCTTGACCTCAAGCACTCCTACTGCCTCAGTCTACTAAAGTGCTGAGATTACAGGTGTGAACCACCATGTCTGACTGTTATTTTATTTTTTCTTTTTTCATGCCCCCAAATTTTAGTGCACATGATTCTAGTAAGAAATATACAAAAATACAGTCCATATCAAGTCAGTAATTGAACACCAAAGGAAGAGGCAAAACCTGGTATAGCTTATAAACCAAATATCCCTAACACAAGAATCAAACTCTAGGTTGATTGAAACATTTTTAGACTTTTTATGAAAAAATTTTCAAATAGAACATATATTGAACTTCAAAGAGAAGTGATTCCTATTTTCCAATTTTGTGTTTTAGGGAGTTGGTCATTCTAATCCTCTTGACTCCAGCCAAGAAACTTATTTATATTTGTAAATTACTTCTGTCTACTTGAGCTCTATCTATTAATACGTTACTCTCACTACTTAATTTACCCAAGTCCTTTTTCTTGTTATCTACATTTGCATTAAATTTTTCATTCACACATACATTTTTAATGTGACAATATATCTAAGTGAACTCAAATGTCTCCAAAAGATATGTTTAATAAGATAGAAAAGCCTTGGCCAGGTGCTGTGGTTCAGACTGTAATCCCAGCATTTTGGGAGCTTGAGGCAGGTGGATCACCTGATCATAAAGTTCAATATGTGAGATGAGGAGTTCAAGACCAGCCTGGCCAACGTGGTGAAACCCTGTGTCTACTAAAAATACAAAAATTAGCTCGGCGTGGCAGCACATGCCTGTAGTCCCAGCTACTAACAGGGCTGATGCACGAGAATTGCTCAGACCTGGGAGGCAGAGGTTGCAGTGAGCCTCCATCTGGAAAAAAAAAAAAAAAAAAAAAAAAAGCCTGAATCTTGTCTGGTGCAACTGCATTTGTTTTCAATAACAAGGGGCTGCAATTTTGTATCTGAATCCAAAAAAAAGAAAAAATGAAGACCTTATTCACACTTATGTCTTTGTGTGAGGCTCAATGCTGAGTAGTGTGTACATTTATTTACATTGAGCTTCGTTTACCAAAATGTAGAATTCAACAAGAGGCAGTTCTTTACTAATCAACATATAACTTCAATACCTGGGCAAAGACAAATTATTCAGGCAGACAAAGAAAGAAATGAATAAAAGTGTGATTCAAATTTTTGATTTCATAAGTTCAGAAATAAGTAATCAATAAACCTAACTAATAAACCACACAATCACTGATTTGTATACTTGAACACCAAAGAAAAAGATATTTTATGGTAACTATATTCATTTTTTTTTGAGGGGACAGATGGAGTCTCGCTCTGTCATCCAGGCTGGAGTGCAGTGGCGTGATCTTGGCTCACTGCAACCTCTGCCTCCCAGGTTCAAGCAATTCTCCTGTCTCAGTCTCCCAAGTACCTGTGATTACAGGCACCCACCACCACACCCAGCTAATTTTTGTATTTTTTAGTAGAGACAGGGTTTCACCATGTTGACTAGGCTGGTCTCGAACTCCTGAGCTCAGGTAATCCACCGCCTTGGCCTCCCAAAGTGCTAGGATTACAGGCATGAGCCATCGCACCTAGCCGGTAACTTATATCCAAATGTTGATAAATATCAAGGTGGGAAATTGACATCTTTTAGTATTTTTTGTAATGTTTTTATGCTATTAACACTTGAAAAAATATCTCATGATATAAAGATTGGGGTGTGTGTGTGTGTGTGTGTGTGTGTGTGTGTGTGTGTGTGTATTTAGGCAATGACAAATTACTTCTGGCAACAGAATCCTCATATTAGAAAACTGCAATGATTCTATGTCCTTCCAGGACAGATGAGTACTTGGATTCCAAACCCTCAAGTATAGAATCCACTAGGAATGCCATGTTGCCATGCTTCATTCATCCCATCTCTAAAAATAGAGTTCTGTTCCAGAGAACAAACTCTTCCATTTTACAAGTTCTGAAAAATATTACCTCTCTGAATCACTTGATACAGATTGTCCCTCAATATCTATATTGATAATTTTAATTTTTAGAGAACTTCTGGTAAACTTCCTTTAAACACATAACTACTTTTTAAATATATTTAAATCTTGACTTGAGAGTTTCACCCAAAAAGGTATAGAGCTTCACATACATTGTATACTTTACTATGTACACTACATTGAAAACAGAAGAAATAAAATCAGTGTGAATATTGCTTTAATTGAACTATTTTATGGAATTAAGAATATGAAAAACATGCTAATTACTTGGCAATTTTCCAGTTACAAATAAGTAGCTTATTAAAAGAATAGGACAGTTAAACAAAACTAAGATAGCAAAATGAAAAACGTGTATTTTTAGGATTTGGTATTTGTAGAGATCACTTGACTATAGAATGCAGCATAGTATTAAAGCAAATAAATCTTTTTAAAAAGAATACAGTACCTTTTGGTCATTGATATTTTTAATAGTCCATTTCTATATATTAATATGTGGAAAATTACTGCTGCATTTGTTTGAATACATTGAATTATGTATGCCTTAAGTGCAAAATAAGTTGAACTAATCTCTTTAAAATCTGGAAGAAAGAGTAATCCACAGAGTAGCTATGCTAAATATAAGAGGGTGTAGGTACAATAAAAATGAAAAAATATAGATAAAATGGAAAGATAAAAGCAAGTTTTTGAAAAAAGAAATTAGCCTGGTTTGTCACCACGCTTATGTTTAGAAAATCTGATTCTGATAAGATCATATACATAGGACAAAGGGACGAGGGGGAATCGAGAGGCGTTAGGACTGGAAGTAATATCCCTGTGCCTTATCTGTGACTGCAAGAGAGTGATTGCTAAGGAGGGAGGGCAAGCAAATATTTATAAATTTGATGAGACAGGCTAAAATGAAGAAAATTTCTGCAGATCCAGCAAGCTCAGTAGGTCTCTGTATCAAGTGTCATTGTATCAGGTACAATGAGAAAGGAACATTTAAGTCCCTAAAAGCTTCAACTGTAGTGTATGTTTAAAGACTGGGGTGTGGGAAATGAAAAGATAGAAGTCATTATTTTTGAAATTAGAAAATTAATATCAGATCGATTTATTTCATCTTTATTGTGAAACTCAAAGCATGGGGAACTATCTGATCTAAAGCACTGCTTTATTGCTTAAAACAATTCTTGTAATTTAAAAAATGTGCTATCCTTTTAATTGTCCCTAAATTAAGTATCCCACCATTTCTGCTTCTAATAGAAACTATGTACAAATGTCATGTATTATAGTTAATGTTTACATTGCTATCTATCTGGTGAATTTTTTCCCCCTTCTAGTAGCTTACTTGGCAAGACTGATGTTCTAGTGAGAGCTCATCAATGCATTATTTGGTAATATTATAAACCCTGAGATAGTAATGCACATCATTTATGCATTCACGATTTCACTGATGACTGAGACAGGCACAGGATAAAACTGCATTGAAATGAAAATCACTGTGTTTAAGTCAGGTGTGTAGTAATGTGAAAGTACCAAAACAGCAAGGCTGGCATTAAGTGACAAGTACAGACTCTTTAAATGCCTCTATGTTTAGGCTTACCATGGCACACAAAACATGAAGCATATAAAGTCTCATAATGGGGCAAAACCAAGGCAACAGTTGAATTCAGATGTAGTTTTCCCCTGTGGCTTAATTCTTTTTTCAGTTGATTATAACTGCTACATTTTTCTGAAGCACTGAGTATAGGTCATTGCCTGAGGCAGCCTAGTGGAGCTGATAGATGTACCATTAATGTGTTCCTATGAGAAAATGATTTTGACAGGTACAAAAATACACTTCACGTTCTGGTTTCCTCAGCCCATCAGACAAATGGTTTATTTAAACCAGGTCAACATGTATGGGAGAGGAGGGAGGCAAACAGGGTAAGAAATGAATGAAATTTTTATCAAAGAACCCAAATTTATGCTTTCCTAAAAGCGTGCTGCCAGGGGAAATTATTTTCTTGTCCCATTAGAGTTCCGAATGTTCTGCAACAATAGATACCTATATTATAAAAATCTTCCAATTTAAAAACTGAAGTTGGATTGGAGAGAAAGGAAACAAGGAATGGTGCTTGCACAGTTTGTATGGAAGACTCTATAAATCTAGGAAGCAGGTTTCCTCATTCTTATATTTCTCTTAATATATTCTCTTATCTACCTCACCAGTTCTTTGAATTTAAGCATTTTTAACTTTATAAAGATTAGAAATGAACATTTTCAGTGTGCTTAATGCTAAAGAGATTTACAGTGAGTTACGTTTGAAATATTTTCAGGGAATCAGTATAGCATTTCTTCTTCCCTTTATCACTCAAGGCAGAATGATGAGCCTGCAAATAATGTCTTTATTTAAATGACAGTCATCAATTTTCAGTAAAGTGCAAATGATAGCACAAACTTGTATTTTATTTTGATGCATATACATAGTGATTTTTAGGCGAAATCATTAAATTTTACCTGCTTACTTATGGATGGGAGCAGTTATAAACTGACAGCACGGTACTGAAATTATGCTAAAATACATTAGAGTAGTAATGTTTCTATTATTAAGCTGTAGAAATAGGGATGTGCTAGGTAAATTTAAAAAAGTTTGTTTAATTAGCTTTATCCATAGATTATTGTTAATCAAATCTACTGTCATGAATATTACTTACAGTTTTAAGAAAATCTGTAAGTGTTTTGTAATTAACTTATACATTTTAGATTATATATAATAATACTCCAAATTGTTGACAAGTACATTGTTCATTGTCTGGTTTCTTTTCTAAACAATGCCCAAGGATGGGTTTGAGTTTTTGAGTGATTTGCTCTTGCTATGATATTATGTAAACATCTAAAGTATATTAGGATACTATAATCAATTTTCTTTAAAAAGGATAAATATCTTACAGAAATTCAAGTATACAAAAGTTAAAGCTGGCCTAAGGAGTAGCACATTTTGTTGTTTATAATTATTAAGCCGAATTGAGTGAGAAGATTATAAATAAATACATTTAAAATGGAAATGTAATCTCTCAAGTCCTGTATGTAGGCACAAAGAACTATTATTACTTTCACACAAAAGCTTAGAAAGTAATAAAATGTATGTTCTGTCTTCTATGCTATTACATATTCTAGTGTTTAAACAATTGACACAAATATAAAAAGTGTTCGTTTTCACCTAGTTCAATATTCATAAAAAAGTCACTCTGGCAACTTTTTAATTTTGGGGTTTTGAAGTCACAAAATGCATGCCTATCTGTTATCAGACATTACCAAGCATATAGCTGTGGATTTAAAATGAGTAGAAAAAGGATTTTTTGATAAAAAGAATTCATCCCCATAATGGAACAAACACTAAAAAAACCTAAAAGAAAACCTCTATTGTTCTGATGGAAGGTCAAAGGGACATACAATGCAATTACATCCATATATATAATGCAATTATACAGGTATCCATATATGTAATGCAGTTATATCAATTGGAAAATTTTTATCTGCAAAGCAGAGAAATCAGCACAAACTAAATGCCATACAATGTCCTAGAGAGGTGCCTAGAATGGAAAAGTTCTTGCTGTTATTACCTTGTGAGAAAGCAAATATGTTGCTGTGAAGTTCATTGTTACAGAATAGATTATAGAATAATATAACTCATATAAGTAGTATAATCTGCAATTAAGGTTTTGTGTTTCAAATGCAGCAAGTTGAATGTATTCTTCAAAAGTCAAGTTTTCATTTTTATGCTATCAGCTCAAAATCATACATAAATCCAGTCTTACCAGATCCAATATTATCATAGCATTATCAACATTGGAATGTTTTGGATAAATTATGTTATAAAATTGTTTTAATTACCTTTTCATTGTTACTACTCCCTAGAGAATGTTCCTCTTGCAATATGACTAAGTCAATTAAATTCTGCAAATTAAAGTGATTATAAAATCCAGTTAGAAGTACTAGCCTTAAACGTAGCTATTACCATTGTGTTTGTAAACCTTATAATAGCTAAAGCCCATGATATAATTGTTGTAAAAATTGCCTGAATTTCAAAATGATAAACATTTCATTGTTAGTTGTTCCCTTAACTTACTCTGAAGAATTCTTTTGTTGACCCTGAATCCAGTGTTCCATAGGCAATTTCTGTTTGTTTGGCTAGGTCTTCTGCACTTTCTATGGGAGAGACCATTCGCTCAACCGTCAGGAAAGCAGCGAGGTTAGCAGTGTAAGATGATATAATGATGAGTGTAAAGAACCACCAAACACCTCCAACAATTCGACCTGAGAGGGATCTAAACATGGATAAAATAATGCACATTTTCCTTTCTCTAACCAACATAGAGAAAGAAAAGAAATACCATCAATTCACCATGCACATTTAAAAATCATGATTGCAAGTATTGTTTTATTTTCTGAGAGTCTACTCAAGAATGATTCTAGATTTCTGTATAATCTGATATCTTCTATGGTGTATTTAATATATAAATGCCACTGAAAATATGACAACCATTTCCTTTTTATTGTTTAAAGAATATGGTAGAAATGTAAAACTTAATAGCTTTTCTTCAGCTGTGTAAGGGGAATACTTAGTTGAATTCATTAATAATCTCCTGCCCTCATTTCTTAGCATCTCTGAAATTAGGATGCAGCCTATGGTTGATGAGATAAAATATAGTAAGTATCATGGTTTAATTGGCAGCATTATTTCTCTCTTTGTGGTACATAGAGTAGCAATACATATGAACAGTGACTGGGGTCTTAGATTTGATGCAAGTTGGTAGGTACCTTTCTGAGACAAAAGGAGAGAACTTGTTTTTACCTTCAGTCAGAGCCCTGCCAGGATGATGGAACTTAGGCCAAGGTGAGATGAGGGTCTAGAATTGGTCTTGAAGTGACCATAGTTGAGGATTTTTTGTTTGTTTGCTTGATAGTCTACTCCTGAGCTAAGTGGAGGTTGAACCATGTCTCAAAGCATCTTTACACACTGATATATGATTTTCTCTCTTCACTCTTTCTCTGGTATCAAGGATGTGTGGGTAAGTATGAGTGCAGAGCAAATGTGAGAAGGGGGTGAGTAAAAAAATTCAGAGAATGTTCATCATTGAACTCACTTATCGTAACCATCAAACTACTTAAAATTCCTGTGGCAAATTGTTGTAAAACATTTGTTTGAAAACTTGAAGAATGATTTCATATATTTCATGGCATTTACAAAGCTAAAATACTCCCTTATTATAACACTTGTGATTATAAAAGAGACACCTATTGGGTTTAACTTAATATTTGCTTACTCCTGGCTTTTAAAAACCATTACTTGATTTACTTTGATTTCTGTTTAGTTCTTTAATTGAAAGTTTTCGAGTCAGATTCCTATGTTACTGGAATTTAGGCATATTTATAATTTTCCTAGGTCTTAAGAAACACAAATTGCATTGTGCCCCAAATGTCTCTTTTTTGAGAAAGCATACATTTCTAAAAAGGAAGAAATCTATATATTTGTGATGCTAATATATAGTCAACAATTAAAGCAAGTACTTTTCACACCTTCAGCTACTTTATGAGAAAAATAAGGTATTTTTTCTTGCAAAAGAAGGTTGCATTTTTGGTGAATATAATGGTTAAATTATATCTTATTGGTATTCAAAGGAAGGGAGCCATGACTCCACAGATAGTGAAAAACATTCCATAAAACTAGCATAGTGTTTGCATGGTTGGCTTCTTGCCTATTGCTTAGCTGATTTATTCATTGCTATATAAAACAATGTATATCTGGTACCTACTATGTTGACTCAGGTTCCAGGTATCTCCCTTAAGCTATGTGAGATGAGAATTAAGTCCAACATTAATTTCTGAAAATGAGCAACAACAACAATAAATTGCAATAATAGCAAAAGTGTTTGTTTTTTAAAAGGAAACAAAGTGGAAATGAATTCCTATTCTACAATTTAGGTTTCAGTTTCCATTTGTCAAACTAGTGAATGAAATATTAATACTAAATGATTTTTGAGAGTTCTGATAGATTGCATAGTTTCTTTGCTATTGAGAAAGTTAATGTTTATGATATGTCCACATTTTGTGCTAATTTGGAAGAAACTGCTATTTGGGAATTGCAAGTCTTTCCTGTGTTTCAAATAGTCCTCTGTCTTCAGGAAAAGAACATGTGGAGAGATAATTTGCACAACATTTAGAATTACTGGGAAATTGGTGAAGAACTTAAGAGATTTGAAACTAACCTGGGTGAAATGTCACATCCTTGCTGCATAAAAGCACCCAGGGAAAACCAGAGGCTGTTAAAGATGCCAAACTCATTGGGAGGCTGGTCGCTGGGTCCTTCCTTTCCATCCTCTGGCTCTTCTGTGTGCCACTCATATGGACTAAATCTACTAACTAGGAATAAGACCACGCTGACACCAATGTAGGCAAAGACTATGCACATCCAAATCTCATAGGCCAGAGGATCCAAGAAGGAAAACACTCCTGGTTTGGATTTCTGAGGCTTTTTGATCATGATAGATATGCCCAAACTCATGAAGGGTTTAGAAAAGTCAATGACCTCCTCTCGTACCAAAGTGATTGTCAGAGGGGCAATAGCAATCTCTGCTTTCTATAAGAGAAAAAACACATGGAGACACATAGGTTAATGAATTTCATGAAGCAATTAGCATTGGAATGATCCATTTAAAGCTAACCAGTCATGCATTTATTCTACATTTATTTTTGGAGTGCCAAAAATGAATAAGACTAGTGATAGATACGAAAATGAATAGAAATTTTTTCATAAGATATTACTTAAGTTGCACAAAACATTTTTATAGGTTCCAGTAATTAGATAAAAGGAAAGAAAATAGAAAAAGAGTGGATAAGCAAAAATAAGTTGAACTCAAATTACTGTATTAGTCTTTAAGGATCTGGGACACTGCAGAGGAGACTTGACAATCTTTCCATATGGCTGAATTTGTGAATTTCCTGGCCAGGAACGCTGCTATGTTGCAGCCTTTTCTGTTTCATTTGGAGCATTGCCACTGATTCATTACTTGGCCATCCCTTAATATTATGACTTGCAAATTTCAAACAGTCTTTTCTTTTTTATGCCTTTCCAGCTATGAGAAAACAGATCATAAAGCCTGTGCTTGTATGATAAAAGAAAATGCGTTGTTTGATGATATTTTCCAATTCAGCACACACACACAAATCTGGAAATTGGCATTTATTTCTTGCTATTCACATATTTTGATTTCTCCACCTTCATTAAAAAAAAAGATTTTGAAAAACAGTAGATTCATTTCTCAGATATTATAATCATAAGGCACTAGCCTCCATTTTCAGAGTTCTGTGATTTTGAGCAATTTTTCTGAGCTTGTTTCTATAGCTGTAAAATGAGGATACTTTTTCCCTGTTTACCTCATAATGTTATTGTGATTATTTATTGGAAGCCTTAATAAGGTAATAGTGAGCATTTATTAAGGGATTCTGTGGCCGAAGCTGATCTGATGCTGATTTAAATATTTTGAAGAGCTTCTCTTTTAGTCCTCATAAGAATCGTATACTTATCATTGTCTAGATGATGAAACTGAGATTCAGAGAAGGGAGATTCACACATCATGGCAGCTCTGGGATTTGAGCCTGGGCTGCTTCTGTTAGATCACCACCACCTCTAAAATCAAGTGAAATAGTGTGTAGAGTGTAAATCTCCCCACCTCTAAAATCACCTGGAATCAAGTGTAGTGCAAAAACTAAACTATCACATGATCTACAAATAAAAGGGAGTTTTGATAATTTATTTTAAAAGGAATATACTTGACGTTAAAATGGAACCAGAAACATGCTCAGACATACAAATTCTTACATAGAGGCTGCCACTCTTACAATGACTCTTACATATCCTCGGACTCCTGGTTCTATACAGTGGCCAAGGGCTTGATACAAGGGCAACTGCGGGGTAAGAATGGGGAAGGTACGTTTTAGTCACGTCTCCTTGGGTGACTGAGAATTGACCACATATGCCTTTAAGAGGGAATAAACTTTGTTCACATCATAAAAGCCCATATATACAAGACTCAGACCATTGCTGGAAGGTTATTACTTTCCCCATAGCTATCATTATGTGTATAATTTTTGTTGCATAAGTAATATGTGAACTAGCTTTAGAAAAATCAGTATATTTTAATGATTTTATTAGTATGACCCAGCCTATTAGGAAACGTTATCTTTATTCCCATCACCTACTCTTGTTTTTTCTTTCTATATACTCTGAAAGACTTTGTTCTATGGAGAGTATTTTTAATTTCTTTTAAAAAGGAATAATGTAGAACATTACATCTTACAACTCTGTTTCTCTTCTCAAATAATATAATGAACACTTTTCCATTTCAGTATACAAGTTAAAAGTAAGTTTTAATGATTGCAAATGCTTTATTGGAAAAATATCAAAATGTACTCAATCATTTTTTAAGTTTGAGGGATATTCATATTGTTTCCAGTTTTATAAAATTTAAAACAGTGAAGCTATGCAACATCTTTGAGGACAAATCCTAACACATGTTTTAATTATTTAAGATAAATTTGTAGAAATGAAATGGCCCGTCTAAACAGTAATAATCTTTTTAATGCTTATAATGTGCTGTGCCCAGCTTTTCTCCAGAAATATTATGCAAATTTCTACTGTCTCCAGCACTATGTAAAGGCATGCTCAGTCTTAAACCTCAGAAAAGACCTGTTTATCTTTACTTGTCTTCCCCAGTTATCTGGAAGGAAATTAGATCTCCTTGTACTAATTTGAATTTGTTATTATAAAACAAATAGCTACTTGTTCTTTTATGTATTACTATCATAATCTGCCCCCACTTTTCCATATTGAGTATTCATTTTTTTTAACTTCCTAAATTGTGAGCACTTTAAAATATATTTAAAATGTTCACTTTTATTTCCCATATGTGTTGCAATTTTTTTCCCTAATGATCAATTGTTTTGTTTCCGTAACTTAATTCCAGGTCTTTTCTTGCAATACATAGGTTTTAAATTTTGTCGTAGCCATATAAAATTATTTTTTGTGTGTTTTCAGCCTTTGGTTTCATGTTTTAGAAAAATCATTTTCCTATCAATATTATGTATTTTTTTCTAGTATCTGTAATTCTCCTATCACTTTTTGGTATCTTCGATGATGAAGTGTTAGAAAATTGTTAATTTTCCAAGTTGTCATCCTCCTTTACCAATAGGAATAAATAAATAACACATCTTTTCACTTACTTGAAATGCCTCCTTTCACATACTACATTGTTCTGTGAGGTATGTTCTGAAATTTTTAATTTATATAAGTTCCCACTAGTGAGGGAAGAAGCCTTAAAAAGACACATAAAGAGAAATACAGGTGTTTTCTGAACAGAAAACTAAGTGCCATAAAAAGTGAACATCGGATGAAGGTGGTGACATCCATGTCCAATGAGGGACACTTTCAAAAAGTTAGAGATATGTGAGAGTCTAGAAAGAGACTAGTAGAGATAGGTTACACATGGGCTTCCTCTGCCAACATCGGGGATGTTGCATGTGCATTGTTTCATGACCTCTCAGTAATTTCCAAATTTGAGCGTGTAAAATGTCTCCCACAGGTAATTCTGCTGCTAGTGGAATGTGCTTTGAGAATTATTCCCTTGGATTAACACGCGCGCGCGCACACACACACACACACACACACACACACACACACCCCAAGTGTGGTAGAGGCCAAGGAGATGACCCTGAAGCAGCACACTGCAGGAAATCAGGGTGAACTTGCTTTACTGCACAGGCATGGTAGCAAAAAGGACCTGAGTGTGAGAGAGGTTCTGGATTTCTGGGTCTCACACATGGTGTGTTGGATAACATGTAAATGCTTCACAGACAATCGGTTCATTACAGTTATAGCAACAAAGTTTGCAAGGAGTAAAGTAAAAAAATATAATGAATCCAAATTTAATAATTTTGCAAAGTTAATCATTTAGACATATTAGGCTTTGTTCTATAGAAGAGAATGGATTTAGTTTTAGTAGGGTCCTGGGAACCAGGCACTCATGTATGTGTTAGCAGTAGGAAACACAAACAAACAAACAAACAAAAAAAAGTTGAGAAACAAGTATAGACTTTGCAGACACCAAAATGGAAAGTACCTAGACTGTGGAATGTGTAAGAGACCCGGAAGAAGATTCCTTTTGGGAAAAGAGTGGACAACTCAAGCATCAGAGATTGGAGTCTTTAACCACTTGCAGACTGGCTGAGGAATGAATATGAATATGATATTAATAGCCATTATGTTATCTTTTGTCTCTTTGAGAACTACATAACTTTGGGACTTTTTGTTATTGTGACATGTATAGGACTGACATAACTTTTCTATGAATTATGCTACTCCCTTCATATCCTTTGTTTTCATTATTTAAACAATTTGCCCTGAATGAAATGTGGTCAGAACACTTGTAAAAGAGTGAGTCTGGGTTTCCCAGTGGGTAGGGACTCCAGAGAAGAGATGTATGACAAGTGCCCCAGAAAGTAACTCACGTCAGTTATGCTGTTCATAACTAACTGGTAATCCAAGTATGATTTTTTGAGATGAAATATGCAAGAGTATTTTCTAAAGGGAATGAATTACAGTAGTTCTAACAACTTCAATAATATTAACATCTAAGTTATGCTTACTGTATCAAAAGTTTAAAATATTAACCAAAAAACAAATGCTTTAGAAACCCTTTTCTTTGAAATTTAAAGCTCAATATGAAACAGTCAATGAACTCTGTGGTAAAATACATTTTGCTATTTTTTTAAACTCCTTTTTTTTTTTTTCTCATTTAGGGTCACCTAAGCAGTCAGCAATTCTTTCCTATGGATATAAAACTAACCAGGTGCTTCATAATGTCAAACAATTTCCTCATTCTGCAGAGGTTTTAGTTACTTTACTCTACTGTGCAAATAATGTTCATTGCTTCATGGTCTAAAAGGCAAGATGCAGAATCATGAAACTCTTGAATTGCAGTTCTGGCTTGGAAAGCGAGTCCTTCCTAGGACTTCAGTTATGTTCTAAATCTTTCTATCTTTATTGTTTTCTGAAGAAGGATGATTCTGTGTAATTCTCCATTTCAAAGTGGTCTTGTGAGGATTAATCAGACTACATTTTGAAGGTGAAATATAAGTTGGCTTTTAGGAAATTTCATATTACATTTCAAGTATATGTTATTTTAATGGTTACTTGATGAATAGAGTTTCCTACGAGCTACAGATTTGGTTTCTGGACTTCTGAAATATTATGCTATCACTAGCATGTGATAATTGCCAGTTTGATTTTGACATTTTGCAGTGGTAGCTGAAGACATTGATCTTGATATTGCTCTGATTCAGGCAGGAACATTTATGCTGTATTTGCCCTCAGCTATGAATATGTACCCTCAATATCAAGTACACTCAAGGGAGGAGCACAACATGCTTTCATGTGAGGTCTACTTTGGAATAAATTCTAGCTTTTGTGTTTTGCTATGTATACTAGTATAAAAAATGACGGCACTGCATAAAGTTTAAATTTACTGTGTTCAGCAGAAGTGTAAGAATCTGACATTATTGATGAATATTTAATAGAGGATAAAGTAATATAGTGATTGCCTCACCAATTACTTAAAAGATATCTATGAGTAATTACAAACAATGGAGGTATAAATAACTATCTAAAATAATGACCATCTTTATATGGTTGAAGGAAACCTGTTCCTACAGTTATCAAGTACAAGATTACTATTATATTTGTTTTGTAGTTCTATACACGGCAGCATCAAACTTAAAAGAACAGTCACTCCAGATCCTGAAGTCATTTAAAAAAACTAGGACTGCATATTCTGAATTTTTATCTTCTTTCTAATTTTGATCTTATCAAGTGTCAGTTTTTCTCATTGTTTGTGGATTGCATTATTAATAAAATAAAGAAAGATTTGAACACTGATTATGCTTCTTGGAATGTAGCTGCAAATTAAACAGTAATAGACGTTTAAAAATTGTTATGTGCCCAAGGGAAAAGAAGTTTCAGGTATATGTAAGTAAATTCTTCAATAAGTTGATTTGCTTACCCCATAAACAAGTTCTCCTACCATCCCATTCCAGATTTTTGTGTCTGCATCCCTTGCTCCATATTTTCCATCAGGGACAATGGCAATTTTATACTTGATACCAATATGTTTTGCAATTTCAGATGCCAAATCTACACAGTATCCTTCATACTTGTCATTTCCTTCAAACATTTCATGATTTTTCTTGTACATAACATATGGGGATTCCTATAATGAGAGAAGTAGAACTGTAAAGGAGAAATTATAAAACATTTGAAAAACCTTATGTAAATTTCCAATTTCAGAATTTGACAAAAGATTGTATTTAGTATTGGCATACATACTGATTTTGTGTAGCTAGAAATCAATAATAAAACAGATGAATATGTAAGTATGGGTAGCAGAGATTAAATTGCTTTGCATTGGATGCTAAAATGGAAATCTTTAAATTTCCATTGGAGTAAGTATTAAAAACCTAGCACTATGACTGTGATGGGAGAAGTATCAGTTACTAATTATCTAGAGAAGCATAAATTATCTTCTTTGGCAATGAAATGAGTATTTCTAAAATATTTCATGAAATTAAAGACTATTCATTAGTCAGCTTCACCTAATAAAAGACTAATTCAAGGTCACAGGTTTCCATAGTCTGCATATTATTTAGCCACATTCAACTGTGACTTCCTTTAAGAAAAAGGTTACATCATTTTTCTTTGATCTCTAGTGTTTAGCAAGATGACTTTCTCAGAGCAGGCACTTGGTACACTATCATTCAAAGAAAAAATGAATTAATAGTTAAAAATTCTTAAATAGTTATTTGCATTAAATCTGCTTTCCTAATGTCCAGTATTTTGGCTTTAAATATAGTTTGTGCTTCATGAACTTTAGTTATATTGTAAAACATTTCGCTAGTGATGCTGATAATTTTCCTCCAATTGTAATGAGCATACACTTGAGGTGATATTCCCATTTAGTTTTCTAAGCAAGTGAGACAGAAAATTTGATGAATAATTATGATAGAAATCCTGATAAAATGAAAAAGGTTATCAGTGGCTGATAATTACTACAGTTTTCAGTTAAACACACATACACACACACACACACAACACACACCCTTAAACCAAACCATTAAAAGACATGCACTGAAGAGACATTTTAGCAAAAAGCACTTGATTTTGTAAGTGGCACCTAAAGCCACCAAACAAAGATAGACCTGCTGAACACATAATATTGAGAGAGTCCCTGGTCACATCTGAGTTTTCCCAGTCATTTGCAGTCAAGGAGTGGCCACCTTTGGCTACATTATTGAGATCATGTATTCATATTTTATAGAATTGTACTGTAACATTTATTTGGTAATCTCTCATAAAAGTCTTTTCTTTTTCCCCAGAAAATTCATAATTGGGGAAGTTGAATTTGCTCTTAAAATTCTAGAATAGAAGGCAAGTTGCTTTGGATGAATAACACGGCAACCTACACTAATTCTGATATTGTTTTTAAGTACTTCATAAATGTAGAACCTCTGTTAAAAATTTAATAAAACATGTGAATTATAGGACATTTTATTTTCTCATAGAGAGGCCTTAAATAATTCTACAGTGGGCAGTTGTCCAGGATTGGTCCTTCTACTGTGTTCTTAAATCCTGCCTTAGGTTGGCACGGTCAAATGACCCAGAAGCCTCCAACTTTTTTGAATTTGATGAATATTCTAACTCTGGAATTGGGTAGAAAGTTCTTCCACACATAAAATTAAGGCAACCAATTGTCTCTTCTTTAGATAGATGAAAATTATGCAGTAGCTTATGGAAAACATTGTGAAAATGTAAAGAGTTTAGCAAACTATAAATGTGGTTATAAAGTTGGTGAATTGTTGCAAAGTATTATTATTTTCTAAAATATGCTATAGAATATTAATAGTCATTAGGAGCTAATTCTTACATTTTCTCTCTTTTTTTTTTTTTTTACAATAACCATTTTAAAATATGGAAGAGTATTTAGAAAAAAGCAAGAGCCACATATTTGTAAAATGCTTCAATTCAGATTGAAATGGTTGTACAACTATCATCTATAAGTGTAACAAGTTTAAGAGTTTTTCGAAAGGGGTATAGCTAAGGCTCCATTTGGTACTACGGTTGAAGGTCAATTCACAAGTGTCTGCAATATTTGAACACATGAATTTTTGTACTCAAATACATATATTACTGTATTAGCTTGTGTGTGCAAGTTTCTCTAGCTAGTATTTATAATCTAATTTGCTAAATGCCTACTACATTATATAATGAACAATTTACTTCAATAAAAGCTACATATTTGTTATTTAATCAAACATTTATTAAGCAGCTACTGTGTGCCAGGCAGTTTCCTGGGTGATAGGGACACAAAAATAAGTAAAGTATGCCCCTTGTTCTCTTGTAATGAAAGTCACTGTTTTTTTTTTTTTTTTTTTTTTTAATAATGGCAAAGGAGTATAAGGTGTGGGGAACAATAATAAAATATAGTAGTGAAAAACAATGGTAGCTCTTACTTATTTAGTGCTTACTATGTATTGGGCCCAATGTAAAGTTCTTCATGTCTTTTCATTTACTTTTGACACTGGCACATTGAGGTAGGCATTTCCCACTTTGCAGATGGGACAGTGAAGACTCAGGGAGGTTAAGCCAGTTGTTCAATTTCACAGAGCTAACAAGTGAAAGAGGTGGGAGCTGATCCTATATTTTGATATTTTGTTTTGTTTTTGTTTCTGAGAGACAGTCTAGCTGTGCTCTGTTGCCCAGACCAGAGTATAGTAGTGCGATCTCAGTTCACTGCAACCTCTACCTCCTAGGTTCAAGCGATTCTCTTGCCTCAGCCTCCCAAGTAGCTGGGATTACAGGTGTACACCACCACTCCCGGTTAATTCTTATATTTTTAGTAGAGATGGAATTTCACCATGTTGGCCAGACTGGTCTTGAACTCCTGGCCTCAAGTGATCCACTAGCCTTAGCCTTCCAAACAGCTGGGATTACAGGTATGAGCCACTGTGCTTAGCCAATTTTGAAATATCTGGAAATTTTTGAAACTATTGCATTTATCTAAATATGTGCAATTAATTGAGATTCCATATGACTTAATGAAATATCTGGAAAATTTTGAAGCACTTATTGCATTTATCAAAATATGTGCCATTAATTGAGATTTCATATGACTTAATGAGGGAACAAGATTAAAGAAATGCATTTCTGCATTTTTATGAAATTCATTTAATGAAATTCTTCATATGATCTTCTATGTAAACAGTGTAGATAAAAACCTTTCAATTTCTTCTCATAGTGTTTGGCATAGAGAATGCACTAAATAAATACAAAGATATCCTGGCCTATCAGTGTTTCCTAAATAGCAGTATCATTATAAAGTAATTTTATCAGAAATTCTGATTCAGATTTTCTAAAGGAAAGTAAATATTAACAAATGCTAGGTTATCTCTTCTGAAGCAGGCCCACGTCTATATGAGTAAAATATTTATTTAATGTCTTCTTTCATTTTTTCAGTTTTTTTCTTTCTTTTTTATTTTGGACAGCAGGAGTCCATCAGGTCATTGTTTTCCTGCCGAGCAAACCAACAAAGACTAGAAAAGACTTCAGCTTACTGCAGATGTTGATTAGAAATGCAGTTAGATTTTTTTGCCTATCCAGGGACATAAACAATTACTGAGATTCAAGATGAGTGATGCAGACAGCATAAGAGAAATGACATGATCGCACCCAGGGAGATGGGGAGGTCGAAGGAAGAGAACGGCTAGGCTTTCCTTGAACAATGTCGCTCATGGTTGCTCAGCTCTGCTGGTTCTTTGACTGTGTCTCATTTTGCTTTGCTTTCATGTCAAGTCCAAAAGAGTAGCAAATATTCAACATTCGCCCAACCTCTTCATTTCCTCCATGCTCAATCTGACAAGTTGTCTGCAAGTAGCTCTTCGAACACTTCATATTAGAGTTAATACAAAGTTTGGGGGCTACTAAGGGGGAAGAAAATACAAAATCTTTTCAATGTAATAAATAAATTCTGGCAAATCATTAAGGAGGATTTGTGGGGATATCTTTGTAAAACAGCCTTATGAATTCCCAAGTGTTCGATTTTGAATAAAAACGGAATGATCAGAAGGATAGAGTAACCTCTTATTTCTGTCTTATGTATATAACCTGCTATGATTATTATCAACTACTATGCTTTGCAGGACAGTAATTTCTTAAAAAGTTATTTAAAATACATTTCTTCTTAATGAACAGGAGTTTTATATTAAGATAGTTTCTCTGATGAATGGGGTTCTACATCTGCTCTGCTTTTCAGGAAAGAAGTCACTCTCTGTTTAAAGCTGCTACATTAGGGCTTACTTATGGAAGTATTTATGTAAATTAATTAAGATGATTTTTAATCAATAAAATATAATTTTCCTACCAAGGAAATTTTTTTGGATTATTTGTATTTAGCAAAAGTGGAACTATCAAAACAAAATATTAGAAAGGCTTCAAAATTTTCTAAACATCACAAATATAATTATTACAATTACTATTAAAAGTTGTTACAATAATGTGATCAGTGTCAACCAATGTTGTTTTCTATGTGGATATTTGGTTTTCTCCAAAAATCTTAATGGATGTAGATAATTTATCCCATAGATAAAATTCTTAAAAGTGAAGATTAAGATATTATTATTCAATTCAGAAAAAAATAAGTAAATCTAATGGCTGAAAAAATTTAAATGTAGCCAAAATCATTTAAAAACTAACTGATTTATAAGCTCTTCAGTGAGTGATGTGTGTGAAAGAGGAAAATTAATTTTTTTATAAGGAAGAAAATACATTTTAATTTCTGTATGCATGTGTATATATATAGTATTTTTATATAAATATGTGTGTGTATGTTATAATGCACATACATATGTATAGTGCATCTACAGAATTTTACATAGAGAAGAAAAAATATCAAGCATGTTATAAAAAGTACAAAACGTAAGCTCTGGAAAGATCATGTGTGATAAGGATAATTGCTTTTAGGTTTGTAACGTAATTCTGATACTGGAGTGAATACATTTGGTTTTATGGAAAGTTTGCTTAAAGGATTGTTATGTTCATGAGATGGTAAGAAATATCTTTGTAGTTGAGCAATGCATCATAAGCATCTCTTAACTTCGGTAGTAAAGCCTTGGGAAAAAGAGGAGCTCGTCTGAAACATCACTGTATTATCTCCCCTTTTCCAGAGAGTTCAATAGCCAAGAAAGTAGTAAGATTACAGAGGAAGACACAACCCTCCCTTCTCCCAAGATCTACTGTAAATGGCTTTTCCCTCAATTGCTGTATTTATCCAAACCACATGGAATAGATATGGCTTCTTTGGGTTATTTGCAGAAATTATTACTTTTAATACAAAAAGTTAAATCAATATGGTCACAGTCTTATAAATTTTATTGATTTTGTAAAATTTTTGTCAACAAGACTTAAAGATAAAAATGATGATATTAATTTAGTTTCTACTAGATTTTGCTGTGGTATATTCAGTATGATTATAGTCAGGTAGATTAAATTTATTATTAAAATGAAAATCACATTGAAGATATACAACACTGTTATAAGAAAAAATAACTTTCAATAGCCATAAAAAGTTAATGCTACATTATATTTAATAAAGATAGCTAATATAATTCTTAATTATGTTTCCGGTCTGCTTTCTCTGAATATACTATAAGTTTCATTGAGTGCAGGATTTTTGTCTGTGACATATCCCCAGGGCCTAGAACTGTGCCTAGTACATAGCAGACGCTCAATAAATATTTATGAGTAACTGAATTTCTCAATCAATTTTATTTAGCAATAGCATATAGTGTTACAGTATATCAACATATAAATAACAACATACACAAAGGACAGACAACTGGAAAAACAATAACACCATATCAATGTCAATCAAAATGAATTATATCCAGTGCTCACTCTCAGCCTTCTTCTATATCTAGATATAGGTATCACATATATTAAAATGTCTAGCCAATTCCATCTGTATTGGGAGTTTTCAATTGAATTTGGGGATAATTACATGCAGATGCCAACATCTTGTTTATCTACAAGGGATTTCTTTCATAATGAAGGAAGTGGAGGGATATTACAGGTCCTGGACTACCATTTTCAACAAAAGCAAATTGAAGGAACACTTTCAGAAACAGGATTCTAGTATATGTCTTTTTGAATTACTGAATGATTATGCAGTTGCAAATACCAGAGGTATTATTTATATAAAGATTACATTTTCATACAAAAAGACAGATGCTAGTATTATACTATTTTGATAGCAAAAATATTGATGACTTTACTGTCAAACAACATATAACTTTACAGAATATCCTTTATCTATATATTTCTATATATAGATATATATGGAAAACAGTTGGATTTTTTTAGTCATTTTTAGTCTTTTTTTGATAGCATGCTTCCTGGAAACTAGCCATGCTTGCAAAATTAATTCAGTATTTTGGTTTTAAGAATTATTTGTCCAGTCCCTTTAATAACAGGGATGGAAAGGAGATTCTCTATATCATACATGTAATGCACATTAAAACACTTTATTTCACACAGAACAGGCAAAATTCCAAGAGATCTTTAAAGAAAACAACTGTATATATTCAGAAAACAAGCACACAAATTCCAAGATATTTACTTATAGAAAATCTACCCTTGGAAATGGAGTGATATAATTCCATCATTTACGTACAGTGACCTCATTTCAAGATAGGGGAATTGATATGTCAGAATCGCTAAATGATTCTTTGTCAACATCTATTTCTTGAGAAAGATGAAGATTAATTCTTCTTTTGTTCTAGTATCTCAGGAAAGTCACAGAACTTAAAAAAAAATTTTTTTCTGGTAGTCCAGAGTTGGTCATCCAAGAAGAATCCCACATGAAAAATAAGCTTAAATTTACTACACTGGAGAACAAGACTTGAGCCTTAGTTAGGAATGGTCGAACAGCGTGGAACTCTTTTCTTTCTTGATCAATTTCTTAAAATAGGATTCTTCATCAGAGGCTGAAAAGAGGAGGACTGTACTGAAGTATGACTTTCCATTACTGTGTCTTTTTTAGGAAAAGAAACATACATATATATATATTGCTTTCAAGTCCCATGCAAATATTATACAATTAAGTTAGAAGGTTTACACAAAAACTCTGTTGGTTGGTTTGCATTCTAAAATCATAAACGTCTGCTGAAGGCTTGTCAGATTACATTAAATTGCTGACTGGTGATGCAACACGGTTAAAACTAAGTGCAACATATGAAGGCTTCTCTCTGGAATTTTCATGCTTTAACCTTCATATCATTTTTGGGAACAACTCAACATTACTAAAAACCTGAAACTAAAAATGACAAAAGCTAAAAACTAAATTACATAAAATACTTCCATTTATTTAGAGTAAGATTTCCATAAATAATTTAAAACTTGTTTTGCCTAAAGAGACGTGAACTGAGTATATGTAACTTTAAATGAGATAGAAAAGGTCACCAATTGTTGATCTCTTTTGACTAGCGTTGACTTTAAAGGGCACGTTTGACTTTAGAAGAGAAAAATACATAAGATATTCTATTATTTAAAAGGTAATTTCATCAGAATCTCTTTGAAAAAGCAGTCTTAAAATTTAGAGGACTTTTCACTTTGTGATGGGGCCGAATGAAGCTATCGTATTCTTCTTAAATTTTAGAATTTCAATAAACTATAATGTGTACTTCTCACTGGTCAATGAGAAAAATAATCGGTGGAAGAAAACCCTTTTCTCATTCAAAATAAAAATAAAATTAATTCCTAAATCATTTAGTTGTATAAATCATGCTCATTAAAATCTTCACAGTCACATCTTTGCTATTGTAAACAGGCAATACAATCATTATCCAATGATTAAACTACCTGAAAATTATAATTTTAAACACTATTATTATTACATTGGCTTTTTAAAAACATAGTAACAATAATAATATGTTTACTACTGGACATATTTATGTGATTGGTGGTTGACCTTTGTCATGTTCACTGTTTTGTGCTTTAGGGTCTTAGCATTTCATACATTTCCAACTAGAGTTTGACAGTCTCAATGTGTAACATCTGAGCATTTTTCCAAGAACAACAATGTGACAAAAGATAATACAAATAAAAGTACTATATGTACTCAAAGCTTAGGACGAACCTATTCAAAGCCTCAATAGGCTTTTGTGGATCAGAACACCCATGTCACCATTGCTAACAGTCAGCTTTGCCCTCCCTGCTCACCATCGCTGGGAGTTAAAATTGCCTGTGGACAAAACGGAACACCATAAAGCATAGACCAACACTTACCATAATTGTGGTTACAACCACTGTTCTGTTCTCAATAGCGGCTGTGTCATTGCCAAGAGTTGGTACATCTTGAATCAAGACTAACTTATCCATATCATTCCAGTAACCAACCTGCCAAATAGAGAACATGCTTGAAAACATATTTTAGAAGCATTTACTCTAGTTCTTCTTAGAACAATGAAGGGTATGAATAAGTAAACAAACAAAACAAAAGCCAATGGAAAAGAAAAAGTGATTGGAAGTGTTCTTACTTGCTCATAAGCCAGTTTTCCTGGTGCTAAGGATCCTGTCTTGTTACATGTTTGGAAAATTTACTGTTTACAATAGTGGAGTGGCCAAGAGATTGGGAATAGGTGATTCCAAAAGGAATATGAGCACGGAGCATTATTTTATGCAGATCCCCTCCTCTAGTGAGATAGACTGGTGCCCCCTAAATTAATTTGTGTGACTTTATCAATAAAGTTACAGGTTGTATAGTAAAGGGAATGGCCAGATTTATAAGAAGAACATGTATGGAATATTTCCTAGCAAAAGAAACCTACATATTTTTAAAGCAAAACAGGAATGGTTTTAGGTTTGATATAACCTAGCCACTAGGTAACAATCTTACCATTTTTTGAAATGCTAACTGCATCAGAGATGAATATTAATGGTCAATGCTTTTGCTTTCAAATATTACATTTAAATTTGTATTTTTTCATTTTAAATTATTATTTTTTTATTTAGAAGTCAAACACTTTTTCTTAAAAATGAATTAAGTAATTACTTAAGTACTCTGAAAGTAGTAAGCTACAATGGAATCTTAATGGAAATTTAGGATTCTTTGGTTTTTGCAGACCATTAAGCAATAATAATGGCTATTACATATTGAGTGCTTGCTCTGAGGCAGACAATGTACTCAACGCTTTTTAAAAGTATACATCTTAAAGTGAATATACATAGCAAGTATGGAGTAGGGACAATTATTATCCACATTTTAGAGATGAGGATTCATTTTAGAAGGCTAAAGAAATTACACAAAGTTACACTTTAGTAAGGCCAGAATTCAAAACTCAGGTCTCTATGACACCAAGTCTACATGCTTTGCTGTTATGCTACACGACCTCCCAAAATGGGTGTTCATTTACTGCTTGACAAATTTCTTTCTTGAATTTCTTGATTCAGTTGATAAAACTCATGTCTCCAATAAAATGTATGCATTTGCTCACTGGTCTGTATTCACTATTCTAATGTTTTGGAAGTCTCACTTGCTTAATTCAGGTTTCTCAACTGCCATGTTAGTATTTATGAGCATATTAAAATAGAGTAAGCATTAATATGTCAGAAAGAGGCACTAGATTATTCACAAGTGTTGCATATATAATTCAATAACAAAACAGATGGAGAAAAAGACTTTTTATTAACATGGCTTGCTACACTTCTTATTTTGATCCAAAATTAGAAGTTCAGCAAGTTTTTTCAATAGTCTATGTGAATCAATTTCTGGTTGACATTTATTAATAATTATATGATAATTTTAATTTAAAACAAGTATATATTTGAGACCCACCCTCTCCTCAATTCTTATGTGTACTTAAGTCAGTTGATTCTTGTTAACTCTCCTTTCCATATGAAGTTATATGACATGAAAAGGGGTTTTACAGTTTAGCACTCCATTAAAATGCACCCATCCTGAAGAGCTCATCAGCCAATTTTCAGGAGAGACAATTTTTCTTTATGAATGAGTCCCATAACAGAAAGAATCACAGATCTGGGATACATTTTTGGAGAGTACCTAGATATTGGCAAGACCTTGACATTTTGCATTTAAAAACTAAACCATGGGTTTGCAGTTATTCCCCTTTTAAAGACAAATATTTGATTCAGAAGTGCTGGAAAATTAAAATAAAAAGCAAACTTTAATTTTTTGCCTTATATCTACATGCAATTCTGGTTAAAAAAAAGAGAAAGTCATATTTTGTGATATGGGACCAATTAACGCTAGATTTCATGTGGACCATGGGCTTATTTAGAACTAAGTCTACACAAGGGGTCAGTTCCTAAAGGGATTCTAAAGTTTGCACCCAGACCTCACAGAAGATGGAATTTCTCTCTCCAGTCTTCATAGCATTTTGCATTTTATTAAGAACTTTTCCCATGACTGATTTCATTTAACAGGGAAATGGATATTTTTCCTATAGACAAAAAGTGGGTGAAAAGTCATTTTGTAATGCTAGAGCAAAAATATGGAAGCATTTAAATCACTAAATTGATAAAGGATGTCAGAAAAATATTAATCTTCTTTGAACTCCTAAAGGTGATTTGTATGCAAATGTAATTATACTAAGATATGTGAGAAAATATGTCTGTATTTAGGATGGTCTTGGCCTAGAACAGAGAGAAGATAGGAACTGAGCGGCTGTGAGGAACTCCTATTCTACTCAAAGTTGGTTCCTTGGAGAGCTGCTTTGACTAGACCTGCCCTGAAAAATCTGGCCTAATTCCCACATCGGCCCTAAATCCCTATAGGCAATGGGACTGATGACGTTTCAAGATCTTGAAACCTGAGTCAAGATCTTGAGTGATGCTCTAGAGCTGCAGGAATTTTAGTTTCTACTGAAGCTCCACCTCTTTCTAACTGAGCATCTCTGAGCAGGTAACTTAGTTTATTTGAATCTTACTTTTCGATAGGAGAAAAAATATGTATCTTATTTTTAGGTTGTCATGAGGATTGAATAAAAAAATGCACATCAATTTTCCATTACAGTGTCTGGCATATAATGTGCTCTCAATAAATAAAATTTTTGCAATTAAAGATTTCTGAAACCATGCAACTCTGCAGCATTCCCTCTGCAGCCCTGGATGGGGGTCACTGGAGTGATAAGAAGATTCCACTATACTTAGGAGCTGGGACTTCAGAAAGAGCTTTGTGGCTTCTGCTTAATGAGACTCTCAATCAGTTTTCCTGTTGCAGAAGTCAGACAAACTGATGGGTTGACTCTCTGATCTGTTTTCAAAGATAGCTCCCTTGCTGGCAAGTGTTCAATTTACAAGAATGATTGTTCACTTCTCAGACATATTGCCTAGTTTCACCAGCATAGTGTCTCTCATGGTAGCTCATTTTTAAGTTTAATATTCCTGACACAATGCCCGAGTTGATCATTGCCACGGAAAAACGAAGATAGATGAGTCTACACCATTTTATACTGCCTATTTCTTTTAGGAGCCTTAGATGAATGTCAGCTGGGTGTGAAGATGTACTGTTCATCACTCTCCCAACTTATTCCTTAAGTTTCTCTTTGAAAAGTCTTAATTTTTGTTGCCATCATGGTTCAATAGGCTATGAAAAGATTCAGTACTATGAATAGCCCACTTCATATTACTTCTAGTTAGCACCAGCTTTCTTTTTCCACTATTCTTTCTCTTATAGAGAATGATTTGATGTTCTGCACTTAAAGTTTTGTAAAATAAGTAATTGTCATTTGCATTTTAAAAGATTCTGTTTAAATCGCAAATTTTGCAAGGTCTGGTGTATGGCAAGGAGGTGAGTCAGTCTTACCTTTGTCCACCTGTTAGCATTTAGCATTGTCCACCTGTTAACATTTTCAGAGGCCTGTGGAATATCCTATCTGCTCCCCAGCTAGCAGAGGATCTCTGCTTAAAGCTTGCCTCTTTTTTGTTGCTGGCTGTGTGCTGTAGAGTGAGCTCTTCTTAACGTCTCCTTCCCTTGCTTCAGTCAATCTCCTTAGAAAAGCCCGCCCTGAGGTGCAGCTGGGCCCCCCGGCTGCTGTCCATCTCCTGCCACTCCTGATCTGGATCAGGTAGGCTCCAGTTTACCATGTGTTAGCTGGCAGCCTCCACACAGGCTATGCCATTAAGAAGATGGAAATCTAGAGATGGTTTTCATGGCAGCTGCAAACTTCTCACAGATAGAGAAGCACACCCATATCGTAGTCTGAGGCAAAATGCAATTAGGAAAGCCTTTGCTATTTTCCATGTATCACCTTAACTTTAACGGTCCTGCCTCCAAGCCTTTCTTCAGGTTGTTGCCCCTTCCATTTCATCCTTCCAAACTCTAACATCCTGGCAATTTAAAATCCCACCCCCCCATACAGCCTTCCTTTATTTGTTTTCCTCCAGCAGGAAATCATCTCTTCCTATGTAGATCAGTAAGGGAGAAAATACTAAGAGTTAAATATGTTTTCTCACTTACGGGCTTTGGATAAGATAACTCATTGGGCCATAATTTTGTCATTTATTAAAAAGAGAAATACTACTACTCAAATTATAGGTTTGTCATGAGGATGGAATCATGCAAAGCACCAAGTCCAGTGCTTAGGACACAGCAGGCATTTCATAAGTTGCAGTTATCATTATTACATAAAAGCATGAAAATATATTTTGGAAATTTTTTTAAACAGCCAAATACCGCTTTTAGATAAGGTTAACTTGAGTGTCTGTTTCCCTGAACATCCTAGTTCCTAGATAACAGGAATGTTAAAAATTACATGAGCCGGGCGCGGTGGCTCAAGCCTGTAATCCCAGCACTTTGGGAGGCCGAGACGGGCGGATCACGAGGTCAGGAGATCGAGACCATCCTGGCTAACATGGTGAAACCCCGTCTCTACTAAAAATACAAAAAACTAGCCGGGCGAGGTGGCGGGCGCCTGTAGTCCCAGCTACTCGGGAGGCTGAGGCAGGAGAATGGCGTAAACCCGGGAGGCGGAGCTTGCAGTGAGCTGAGATCCGGCCACTGCACTCCAGCCTGGGCGACAAAGCGAGACTCCGTCTCAAAAAAAAAAAAAAAAAAAAAAAAAAAAAAAAAAAAAAAAAAAAAAAATTACATGAGTTAGCTACAAAACACTTATAACCAATTACTGTGGTGGGGCTGTATGGTTGCACTGTATAAAGTACCTCTTGAATGCTGGGAACACTGCTGCTATATCTACTCACATCTTACCACTAGCAGAATTATCTTCCCAAATCCAGGAACCTAGCACCAGCACCTTCCTGAACAACTTAGATGTTTCTTTCCCTCTCAGCCTAACAATAATCTTGCCATCCATCTTCTTTCTCTTTTGCTCATTGAAATTTATCTAGTTGATTACTTCAAGAACACCCAGCCTATTCTAAATATGTTCACCCATTAGAAGTAATTTTTTGGTACTTGCTCTAATAATTTCGTAAATGACTACCTTGAGGTGCTTATGTCTCTTTACTGTTTCACGTTCTGTTCTGCAGAGCCAATTTTGTTTTGTGGGATTCCTTTTGCTAACCCCACCCAAAATATTGCATCCATTTTGGATAAGGGATATAAACAGTGTATAAATTAGTTTGTTTCAGCTTGGGCATACTACTAAATATCAATTACATGACACACACATTTATCTCAGCATTGATTATAAAGACAGTACTAAAGTATTTGTAAGTACTCACAAAAAAGGGAAATGTCCAGCCATCTTTCTTCTATATGCCTTTAAAATGTTACATACAAACTAAGTAAACACAGAATTCTGTTTTTCAGTTTGATTGTGGCTCACCTTTCTAGGTCCTGTGCTTTTCAGCTCAAACACATCCATTGTGTAATTGACTCTACGTCCATAGTGGTCAAACTGAACATTCCCTGTCAGCCCTTGAATTCGAACCTAAGTGAAAAAGAAAACCACATGTGTTCACTTGCAATTTCACTTATAGGAATTTCAACTTCATCTGCTGGGCTTACAACTACTTAAAAAAGTGGAACTATAAACTATAAACAACTAACTGAAATGCCATTAGGTATTTGACCTATTGGGGTAGAATCTGAAAGAGGAATATCAAAGGGATATATAAGCAATTTTGCTATACCCCTGGAAGAGGAATATGTTTTATTTGTTTTTAATATTATAAAGTTTCCATTCTTACTAGAAGAATCCTCCCTCAATTATAAAGTATTTTTATAGGAATCACAATTTTTTTTATGGTTACTTTTCAGTTTTATTTGTATATCCACAAAATGGATTAAATAACCCTGATACATATGCCAGATCATATTCTCACCTTGCTAATATTAAAATTAAGATATAAGAAGCAAAAACATATAAAGACATTTTTGAAAGTATTGAAATATATTTTATTCCAAATTCCCTTTTAATTTGCTTTTACCTATGTTTTGAACCTGTGACATTTCAGAACATTTAAAATGTAACATTAAATATGTATATATTACCTTAATTATTTGAACAAATAGTGTTGGTGTAATTATAAAAGACTGAAATAAACTGACTACTTAATCCAAAGTTACAAAGCAATTTGAAGATCTCCAGAGGTAGTCATTATTTCTGGTTCTGGAATGTCCTGGGACCCAGGTGGACTTATACTTCCTGAACCCCTTGTGGTTCAGGAAGTGGCTTATACTTCCTGAACCCTAGCTAACCTTGTGGTTAGCTAGGCCCATGTGACTCTTTCTGACATGTGAGTTGTAAATAGGCAGGACAGGTGATATTATTAAGCCACAGAATTTAATTGCCAGTTTGAAATGTGCCCCCAACTATCCATTTCCCTTTGCAGAATTCAAGATGGTAACTGCTCTGCCAGTCTATGTCCTCAAGTGACTACAATTAGCCAAGTGCCCCTGCTAATCTAGCATATGTCTGAGTAAGCAAAGCTCCTTTGTTGTTTTAAGTCACTGAGATTTGGGTTATTACAGAAACTTAAGCTAGCTTATCCTGACTATGCATCCACATAAAATGTAAACAGCAAAATTCTACCTTGTATTTTATCTAGAAATGTCCCAAAAATGATGGCTTGATATATTTGAGTAGCAATTGTAATATGTATTTGTGCTTGGATAAATTAGTCTGTTTTTTGAACATTCAACTAAAAGAAGACCATGAAATGAATTGAACTTAAATAAAATTGTGAGTTACCTGTTTGAGTGTCCTCTCCATGTCAATTCCCTGGCCCCATGGAGCAGCGGGATTTGCTAGACAATCCCCAGCATTTCCTCTCCTTGAGATATCAATTTTCTGCCTCCTAAGACTTCGGAAAGTTTCAGCCATCACAAGGACTCCATCATAAGTCAGAGCAGAGGTGTACTAACCAAATGAAAATGAATATAATGGTAAATGTTAAAATCTTATCGAGTGCTAGAAATGGTCTGGGGTCTTTGTAAGTTTATGACATAAAGCACTATTCTATCTGAAGGATGGTTAAATTACTGATAATTAATTGACTCTAGCTTCAGAAATTTCTATTCTTGCTTTAATATAAAGCCTGTATACCAGATCTTATCATCCTGACTCAAAAAGGAGAAAAACCATTCTGAAAAATAGAAATTCTAATAAAACAGTTTTCCATCAGTTGGTAGAAGAAAGATCCCTAGGCAAGGTCTTTCTGTTGTGTACCAGTACAAATAGGTAACGTATCAAAGGCTAATGCAGCTGTGTAATCTGCCTTGTAGTCAGTTTCTGTGCTTGAGCCCCAGGAGGGCTGGGCCTCTTAATCTTTTCCTCCTCTAAAATGCCTAGCAAGGTTCCCTGAGATTTAATATAAGTTCATGGACTTGAAGTATATATCTTTGTTTATTCTCCCAGAAGAATGAGTGGAATTGTTTATTGTTATTCAGAAATATGATGCCAGAAATAACATCTACTTATTCAACAAATGTGTATGCATCAGTGACTGTGCTAAATAGGAATGAATATTGCCACACTACACCCAATGAAGGTGCACAGGAAGGCAAAGTCATTTTGTTAAGTTTTCGATATAACCTGGGATCAAAGTGGAGATGTGAAGGATAGACCATCTGCTTCTGTCTGAGAAAAGAGTGAGCTCCCCTCCACCTCTGAGAAAAGATTATTAAGGTTAGGAGAAAAAGTGAGGAAAGGTTGAGATAAAAATGTAATTTTCTAAATATAAAAATAAATCAACATGGGATCGCTTTTGGCAGACATTTATTGGAAAATTCCTGAACACATGGAAATGGGGCACAATTTTCTGGAAGCATGACAGATCTACTTATTCAGCAAATGTGTATGTACTAGTCACTGTGCTAAATAGTGTCAACTACTAACTACTTATCATGACAAAAACTACATTGTCTCCTTTAGAAATTCCATATGGTCAGTTCCTTATAATTAACACCTTCTATGCCTGTATGAGCAGTAGGTTTGTGCTGTAGGAAGTGGAGGATGATCCCCTTGATTTTGTGCTTTCAAATGAAGAAAAATCATTTGAAATTCCATTTGTAGAAAGTAAACTTAGGGCCGGGCATGGTGGCTCGCACCTGTAATCCTAGCAGTTTGGGAAGTTGAGGTGGGTGGATTACTTGAGTCTAGGAGTTCGAGAGCAGCTTGGGCAACATGGCCAAACCCCATCCCTACAAAAACCGCAAATCATTAGCCAGACGTGGTTGTGTGCACCTGTAGTCCCAGCTACTTGGGAGGCTGAGGTGGGAGGAGGATTGCTTGAGCCCAGGAAGTCAAGGCTACAGTGAGCTGTGATCGTGTCACTGCACTCCAGCCAGAGTGACAGAGAAAGAGCCTGTCTCAGAAAAAAATAAAAGAAAAGAAAGTAAACTTAGGCAACATGGGCATGAGACACAGCAGCCACCATTACAGGGAAGAGAAAAACTAAAACATGGATAAAATAAGGAGCATTAATTCTAACAAAGAACTGTTCAATAGTATAGGATATAACTCTTGTATTAGAAGGATTTAAAAGAACCATGTAAATTTCCTATATATTCCTCCAGGACTTGACAAAACAAGCTTCTGGAGACACATGCTTGTCTGTCTCATGAAGAGACATGCCCTTCACAATTATTGGGATGGGGTAGCTGAGAAAAACTAAGGTGTTTAAGCAAGGTACTACACCAAAAATGAATGTGCCTCCTCCCCTGCCTGACCCAACACATCTTTGAATAGAGAAAGTCATCAAATCATCTTTTTTTGTTAAGGCAAGAAAATAACAATGAGAAATAAAATGAATCTTGCTTAAGTCGCAAAGGGCAAGAGAAAAGTGCAATGCTAGTACTTGAGGACCAAAGGAGGAAAAAATAAAAATATTGTTGCTTTTTCAAGAGGAAGAAAGAAGCTGAGAAGAGATGGCACCAAAAAGCAAACACACTTGCTGTGTTTTAAAAAGTGCATTCATTTTTATGAAATATGTGAACCAGAAAAAAGAGCAGGTATCACACAGAGTGGTGAGAGTAAAGGAGACATTCAGCCAGAGTGGCAAAGACCTGGGATTTGACAGGTCATAGAGCTGACAGATGGAAAGAAGCAGTAGTTTAAATCAGTTTTACCTTTTCAAAGGATGTAATTCTTTTCTATGTGTCTCACTGTGCTACAATCCAGGGAACCACAATTACGGGCAGATAACTTCTAGGTGGCACCTAGAAAATTCTTACTAATCATTTCATTTTTAGGCAGGGTAAATAGTGCCCTATAGTTATTTACTGCTCTATAAGTGATTAGAATGATGAAATGATTTCATTTACTAAGATTTATAGATAACAAGACAGAATTGGGCAGAATCATGGTGCAGTAGAAAAAGTATGGGATTAGAGAAGAAAGAACTGGGATGAATTTTAATTCTGTGACTCATAGGTTTATGGGAATGTGAAGCACATTTTCTTGGCTATAGAGTATAAAACAGAGCAAAATGAAATGAAACAAGATAATAGTGACTCTCTATTATGGTTATTATGAGGATGAAATTTCATATCATATCTGAGAGCTCTTTGAAAAATGTACCAGACTCTAGCTAGGAATCATGAAGACTACAAAGATGAGTATTTGATGGTTACTGCCCCAGAGAGTTTATAGGAGTGAAACAGTAAGTGTGCAAATAATTATATTAAATCCCTGATGCGAACTGCCCAATGAAATACTATGGAGAGTACAGGCAGGAAGGAATCACATTTACCAAAAAAAAAAAAAGATTTCATAGGGAAAGTGGAATTTGAGATAAAGCCTTAGAAGGTGGTTGGATTTCGACAGGTAGACATGGTGGTGGAGGACTTTTGAGGTAAAAGCATGTGCACAGGGAGTGATAAAGGGTGAGGAAATGCAGGGGCAGCTCACATTAGCTGGAGCATCAGAAAGGGGGTAGAGGTTCATGCAACTGTAAAGTCTTGATTGGCCTATAAAATGGAAGACCTTGATTCCAGGAGATTTTTTTAAAGCAGGGAAGTGACAAGATCAGAAGTCATGCTTTTAATCTTGGTTGAAAAATCGAACACTTAAGAGTACAATTTAATTAATTATAATCAATCCTCATTATTTGTGGATTCTAAATTTTCAAATTTTCCTCCTTGCTAATATTTATTTGCGACTCTTAGATCGATACTTATGACACTTTTGTGGTTATTTGTGGAACTGTATAGAGTGGTGAAAAATTTGAGTAACTAACACACAAGGTCCCAGCTGTGGCAGCACAAGGAAACACTGTTTCCTTGTTTCTACTCTCGTACTGTAAACAAGTGTCCTTTTTGTGTTCTATTTAGTGCCATGTTTTCTGCAGTTTTGTGCTTTTTGCTGATGATTTCACTGTTTAACATGGCCCAAAAGCATAGTGTTGACATGCTGTTTAGTGTTCCCAAGTGCAAGGAGGCCGTGATGTGCCTTATGGAGAAAATGTGCATGTTAAATAAGCTTCATTCAGGCATGAGCCACAGTGCAGTTGGCCAGGAGTTCAATGTCCATGAACCAACAATACATTAAATAAGGTTTCTTTAAACAGAAACACCCATAAAACAAGGTTATGTACTGAATAGTTGACAAGAAGTTTGTAACCAGAGGCTAGCAGAACTTAACCCTATATTACCCCTGGGAGCAATAGTTCTATATTTACTTATTCAGTATTTAAAGAGACTTTATAGAATATAACTACTGTGAATAATGAGAATTAATTGTACTGCATTTATTTATTAAATGGCTGCTGAATGCCTAGCATCATGCCAAGAGTTGTGAATGATGAGACGATTATATAACAGAGGCCAAAGCTATAGCATAGACGAGTCTAGTTGGATATAATCAAATAGGAGACATTAAAATAATTATATCCTGTGTATCCCATGAATCTGGTCCCTGACTCAAGGACTGCCAACTAACATATCAATTTAATAATTTGCATGTATTTATCTGTAAAATCAAAGGATTGGACAACCGTGCTTGACACATAGTGGACATCCATTTAATGTTCTGTTTTGAAATTCTGTGATTTTATAAGGCAGTGAAGATGGTATGCTGAGCTGGCAAAATTCCAGTATTTCTGAGAAGAAATTAACATAGCCACTATGAAATATTATAATTAGAAAATAGAAGCAGAGCTAAGACCTTTTAGCCTTAGATCGTGTTTTTCCTAGGCTTGAATTTCCAAATTACATATAAAACTTTTTACTGGAATACACTGTTAGTAATAGATTAACAAATGTTGATGATGGTGCCTTATTAGGTAGGGGCTCAAACCACTAAGTTGGAGTTTAAGAAACATTATGCCATAATTTAACATGAGGTCTAAGAAAGTCATCTATCTGTTTAGTTTGATCAAATATGCTTATGATCAGAAATTTACCAACCTTTTCTGAGCAAATATTAATAGCATACTTTCACAATATCAGTCAGAAAACAATGAAAACAACCAGATTTTTCACTGTTAATTAGAAAGAGAACTTTTGCAGAAGCTTGTATATTTTACATTTCTGCTAATTTCCTAATTTGCCTACTCATTGTAAATCACTTCATGAAGATTTCTGTGTGAAAGAAAAGTTACAGATGCTCTTTCACATTTGAAGTATTTAGTTAGCAATTAAAAAATATATATAATTCTGCAAGAAAATTCATATGTATAGTACTGTAATAATAATAGTAAAGTGCTTGAGCTAATGTCTAGCAACTCTACTCTTAAATACAGAAATTTAGAAATTATTAAGTGCATGTGCAAGGCAGTTATAAAGACAAAATGCTTTTTTCCCATGCCATACTATGTTTGGCAAAATTTTACTGGAAAATCCGTATAATAAACTTTCCATCTTAAATTTTGAAACTATCAGTAATACAGTAGATAAAAATAAACAAATACCTTTGGAGGAGTCTCAGATCCTGGATACTCTCTCTGATCTAGTTTCTTCCAGCGATCCATTAGTTTGATTACCATAGGTGTATTAAAATCTACCAACTGGAATCCAGTAACATTGGCTCCACCATGTATAAACCTCTCAAGAGAAATGTCCTTGAATCCCTATAAAAATTGATACAAAGATTGTTAAATTTAGTTTATTATACATGGCAGCTCTTCAATAGTAACATAAATTAATGGCCTATACAGATTAAAATATTTTAAATAAAGCAATGGCTAAAAATGTGGAAAATGATAAAGAAGATGTGGAAAATCTAACTATATCTATTTAGCTGTTAAATTCTGTAATTCAAAATCCAATAAATAAGACAAAGATATGTTTTTATTTCAGTCCAAATCAAGTATTTCTTGAATGCCTCTGATTGCCTTTTATGAAGTATAAAGGGGGATAAAGGAGATAAATATGATTGCATCAAAAAATCTCCTGTTTCTCACTAACTCATTCTATGAAACTAGTATCATACTGATACCAACATTTGGCAAGGACACAACAAAAACGAAAACTACAAGCCAGCATCCCTTATGAACACAGATATAAAAATCATCAACAAAATACTGCACACCAAATCCAGCAGCACATCAAAAAGATAACTCACTGTGATCAAGTAGGTTTTATTCCAGGGATGCAAGGATGGTTTAACATATGCAAAGCAATAAATGTGATTCACCAAATAAACAGAATTAAAAACAAAAACCATACGATCCTCCCAACAGATACATAAAAAAGCATTTGATAAAATGCAACACACCTTCATGATAAAAATCCTCAAAAAACTAGGCATCAAAAGAACATATCTCAAAATAATTAAAACCATCTATGACAAACCCACAGCAAATATAATTCTGACAGGGCAAAAGCTTGAAGCATTATTCCTAATAACTGGAACAAGACAAGGATGTCCACTCTCACGACTTGCATTTAACATAGTACTTCCAATCTTAGCCAGAACAATCAGGAAAGAGAAAAAAAGGCATTCAAATAGGAAAAAGAGAAAGTCAAATTATCTCTATTCACTAATGACATCATCGTATACCTAGAAAATCCTAAAGACTCCTCCAGAAGACTACCATGTCTGATAAACAACTGCAGTAAAGTTTCAAGATACAAAATTAATGCCTCCAAATCAGTTGTATTTCTATAGCCAATAACACTGAAGCTGAGAACCAAATCAAGAACTCAATCTTATTTAAAATTGCCACACACACACACACACACACACACAATATCCAGGAATGCATTTAACCAAGAAGGTTAGAGACCTCTACAAGGAAAACTACCAAACACTGATGAAATAAATAATAGATGACACATAAAAATGGAAAAACATCCCATGCTCACGGATAGGAAGAATAAATGTCATTAAAATGATTACATTGCCCAAAACAATCTACAAATTCAATGCAATTCCTATCAAATTACCAATATTATTTCTTGCAGAATTAGAAAGAACAATTCTAATATTCATATGGAACTAATAAAAAGCTTGAATAGCCAAAGCCATCTTAAGCAAAAAGAACAAAGCCAGAGGCATCACATTATCTGACTTAAGACTATACTATAAGGCTATAGTAACCATAACAGCATGGTTTTTGTACAAAAATAGACACATAGATCAATGGAACACAATAAAGAAACCAGAAATAAAGTCACATACCTACAACCAACTGATCTTTGACAATGTTAAGAAAAATAAACAAGGGGAAAGGATACTCTATTCAATAAATAATGTTGGGGAAACTGACTGGCCCTATGCAGAAGACTGGACTCCTACTTTTCACCATATACAAAAATTAAGATAGATTAAAGACCACATAAGATGTGAAAATACAAAAATCCTACAAGAAAACCTGGGAAAAACTCTTCTGGATATTGGCCTAGACAAAGAATTTATGACTAGGACCTCAAAAGCAAATAAAAAAACAAAAATAGACTAATGGGACCTAATTAAACTAAAGAGCTTGTGCACAGCAAAAGAAACAATCAACAGAGTAAATAGCCAACCTACAGAATGAGAGAAAATATTTGCAAACTATGCATCTGACAAAGTACTAATACTCAGAATCTATAAGGAACTTAAATCAACAAATAAAAACCAAATAACCTCATTTAAAAAAAAGCAAAGGGCATGAACATATACTTCCCAAAAGACAACATACAAATAGCCAGCAAACGTGAAAAAATGCTCAACATCACTAACATCAGAGAAAAAATTAAAACCACAATGAAATGCCATCTCACACCAGTCAGAATGGCTATTATTTAAAACTCAAAAAATAACAGATGCTGGTGAGGATGCGGAGAAAAGGGAAAACAGAAAAACTGCAACTGTTGGTGAGAATTTGAATTAGTACAACCCCTATGGAAAACAGGATGGAGATTTCTCAAAGAACTAAAAATAGAACTAACATTTGACCTAGCAATCCCACCACTAGGTATATACCCAAGGGGAAATAAATCATTTTGTCAAAAAGACACCAGCACTCATATGTTTATTGCAGCAGTATTCACAATAGCAAAGTCATGGAATCAGACTTAGTGTCCTGAGAAATGGTAGTCCAAGGGACGAAAGCAAGATAGGCCATTCATGGACTTCTGTGTGGCAGGAAAAAAGATGGTGACCACCAGATGGAGCGAAGAAGCGGGGAGGTAAGGATGCTATCCCTTCTTGCCTAGAGGTAGTTGTAAAGGATTCAAAAATCTGGACAATTATTTATTTATTTATTTGTTTGTTTGTTTGTTTGTTTTTCTCTCTCTCTATCCCTCCCTCCTTCCTTCCGTCTCATCTATCATATCTATTGTCTACACATTTTCTATTATTTATCTATCCGTGTATGTATGTATGTATCTATATCTGTCCATTATCTATCATCTATCTATTATCCATCACCTGTCTACCAATTATCTGTCATTTATCTATCTTCCATCTATATTATCTACTCATTTATCATCTTTGTTTTATACCTGACTCCCTACAAAGTGTAAACCAGACAATAGCAAGAAGAGAACAAAAAGCATATTAAGGAAGTGAATGAATGAAGCCATAGGTATTAGCTCAGAGAAAAGTAAATCACACACACACACACACACACACACACACACACACACACACGCATGAAACTTGTAGCTTTTGTAATTGCTTTCTTTTTGTTTTCTCTTAGTATTTAGTAAAGGTTCTTTTGAAAATATGAATATGCTTCAATTTGCTGAGAGAATGAAGGGAAAGTGTTTTGTCCATTTTTTGGTGGGAATAAAATGTGTAGCAATAATCCTGCAGTTAGAGTAAGAAGTAATGAGGACTTGGAGTTGCTTGTCTTTCTGAATGCACCTTAGCTATGGTTTTGGAGTCTTCAGATTGTTTCTTTCCTTTCCTCTTCCCTCCCCCCCTTCCTCCTCCTTCTCCTCCTCTTTTTCTTTTATAATGAAGTAGATTGTCTTCCCAACCAACATATATGCATTGCTGTTTGGCTATCTAAGAAAAAATATATCAGTCTACTGGCAACTGAGCAAAATTGCTGTCAAAGAGGCCCAGGTATATGAGCTAACAGCTATTATATGCTGATCTTATTATATGCCAGGTATTGTGCTAAGCACATTACACAGATTATGGATCTAGTTTAGTTTTCATAACAAGGTTATGAGATAGATCCTATTATTAGCCTTATCCTATAGATATGAAAACAGGCTCGGGGGGTGAAGAAAAACTATTCGAAGCCATCCAGCAAATGTATGGTAGAGCTAAGATTTCAGTCATACAAACCACCTCTTGAGTTTGTCTTTTTCACTTTATACTCCTGCATATTCTTACACAGAGGTGTTTTAAATTTTATTATCATAGTATCTATAGGAAAGGCAGTGTGATACTGTAACCCCTGGAAAAGCCCACACTTTGAATTCCACTTCTGTTACTTTCTAACCTTATACCTTCCACATTCAAAATGAGAATGAGAATGCTATGATATCCAGCACATCTGGTTTGAATTCAGTAAATGATCACTATTATCAATTAAGTCACTCAACAAATATTTATTTCATGCCTATTATATGCCCGCTAATTTGACAGTTCATCAGTTACATTCTCATTTTGTTGATAAAGAAGCTAGACACCAGAAAGTAAGCCTATGTTTCTGAAATGGGAAAAACACTGTCCATCAATCTCCAGCTAGTAAAATGTCAGTTGAACATTTGTTTGCTTCTATCAGAGTATAGGGCAGACCCACAGGCAGGCAAATGATTCCAATGTTTTCTAAAAGCCACAGTAATTCAACTATTGCATTAGCTGCTAATTGACGACATTATTATTTTCTTTCAACCATGGCTGAAATAGAAGGTCTGCCAAACCTTCTTTCATAGCGTTATCCACAGCTGCAGGATAAAGAGGCAAAGCTGCAGCCTTCAGAAAAATCATCTGATGTAAAGTCTGGCTGATAAATAATAGTTCACATTTCTCAGAGTCCATCCTGTTCTTATGCTGAAGGTAAAGGAAAAAATTGCCATGTCTGATTATAAACCCTTTTCAGTTATGCTTTGAATGAATGGTGGGTGACTCAGTTAATTTCAGCTATGTCTGTTTTGCGCACAGGCAATATTTTTCCTTTCATATATTTTCTTACAATTTCATATAGAAAATTGATAGGATCTAGACTGTGAAGCAGTTTTCTCAGAAACATTTATTTTAGTGGCCATTTTGATTTCAGTTTCTATCCGAAGAATATAGTGGAACTGAGAGTTCCTGGGCAACATTGTAATAAAATTATTCACTCCATAGTCAGGAGGAAATCAGTAGTTAAGTGACTAAGTAAATAATGTCCCTGAGGGCAGGGGGAGATGAAGGGAAAGGCTTTCTATTTGTTAAAATGGGCTACTACTTTGCTTGGATTTCACAATGGTTAATTACCCCTCTCTAGAGTAACATCCAACTTGGTTTTTCTTTAATTTCTATTTGTAGTTCATACATCTTTTGGGGGAAAATAAAATGTTTAAAATTATAGGTATCAGATATCCTGATGACTATGTAAATTTACAAGTCTATCATCTTATCACTGTTTAATAAATGCTCAATCTTTAAGTTTTACTTAATTTAGGTAACATTTCTGCTGTATTTTGCATTTCAGGTTCATAGGTTGACTAAATCATATGAGATAGCTGCGGTGCAATTAATGGAAGGAACGTCAAATAGAATGGGGGAAATTGCTCCCTTACCATGTTGTAAAAATTGGTTAGTTAAGAAATTGACTTAAAGTATGTACTTTCCATGTGCATGTAGATAGATGGTAGAGTCAGACATGCTTAATGCAGAAAAGTTAAAAAACGGGAAGTGCAAAAGTAAAACAATGTCGCCAAGTTGATGGAATCTTAACTAGGGTCACTACACTTCAATAAAAACGTGCTAGACTGCAAATTCTGGGAAGCATGTCTACTCTCCATTCTGAAACTAACCAAACACCTAAATGTAAACAAGTCACTTTGCTTTCTGTATCCTAATGTTTAATTTCCTTTATGTTCTGAATGAGGCCTGAATGGTGTATGTGTGTGAGATGGTGGAGGATAGGTAAGAAACAGGTTCAGTTCATCTTTCATTATATATATCCAGAACATTTTGTAATTTTATATCTTTTTAATGATTGAGCCAGGTGTTCTCCTAGATGTAAATTAAATAATACTTTATAAAATAAAAAAATCTAAATGAGAACAAGATTCTAAGAATTTGTCTTGCAAATGGGACAAATGTCAACTGTTCCTTGTTGCTATTGGTAGCCATATTTAAATTATTTGACTGCTAGAGGAGTGAATATCAATACAGAGCAATGTGTTTAATGCTAGGTCCCCCGATGGGTGCTGTGGGAGATGCTTAAGTAAATGGTCACTTGGTGGCATTATTCCCTAAGTTGTTTATTTATTTGTGTATTTATTCTTTGCAATCAGACAGGCCAGAGCTTCAAACTTTTCTTTGAGAATTCAGATCTGTGAGATCCTGGCTAAATTACACTGAACCTCATTTTTCTATCAAAAATCTTTTTTAAGGCCAAATTAAAGCAATTATAATAACAAAAACAATTACAATAACATAAACTGGGTGCTAGAGGATAAGCAGGAGTTCAACAGATAAAGAATAGGGATAAGGACTCTTTTATAAGGTTAAAGAAAGAGACATTATTCCTGCCTTCAGTGAACTTGCAGTGTGCTAATGTTTTATTTGCAGTTGTGCCATGGGATGTTGGACAGTACCTGGTACAGAGGGGGTATAAAATCATAATTTGATAAATGAAAAAACAAGAATAAGTTCTATACTATGAGTACACAGGTACTCAGGGTAGTCTGAGAACCCAGAGAAGAGACTATCAAAGTGGATATTTAGGGATAGCTTTCCAGAAGTGACTGTAACCACTGACTGGGATTGGATGGGGTAAACACCTCCTGATAGAGATAACAACCTAAACAAAGCTGGGAAAAGGAAAGCTGCATTAGGTGCCTGGGAATTAGTTTGATCTGAAGAAGGGATAGTTGTGGGGTGGAGTGGGAAAGACTGGGGTCAAGTAGGGACAAAATCTTAAAGGGCTTTGTGCATTAAGTTCAAGAGTGCAAATCCTTTTTCCTAAAATATTTAAGTAGAGCAGTGCTTAGGTTTTGAATGCTTACTCTGGAAGATGGTGGTAAAAACTGGGGCAATGACTCAGAGTTGGCACAATATGTCATTTGGAGAGACATTCAAACTCTGAGGAGAAGTGAGACACGTATTAGCAAGTAAGTTTGGAAAACCCATGGGGAATCAGGTCATGAAAAATATGATGTCTTTTACTGCATTTGCAGCCTGAGGCCAATAAAAAATTTAAGCAAACAATATCATCATACTTGTCTTTAAAAAATAACCGGCAGCTAAATGAAAGAAGAACTAGGAAAGAGTAAGTCTAGGGGCAAAGTAGGGAAGCAATTTTCTTACATGAATCTCTAAGAAACAGACTAGGATAAACCAACTGACAGATAAGGGTTTCCTGCCTCTACTTCTCTGGGAAATTTTTGGAACAGAATTTAATCTATTGCGATATAATACGCTTTCACCAGTACCTCTAGATGATGGGTTTAATAAAACATACATGCACCCACATACAAATCCCATATAGGACATAGAAAAGAAAAAAGAATAGCAGCAATCTTTCATTTCTAACAAGTTTTACTCACACTTAATATCCAATTGTTAAATATAGTGGCAGAGATAAACACAGAAAAATTTCAAGAATCAGGGCAGGGCATGCCCATTCAATTAGATATCAGGCATAGCTCATACTATTCAGATGATGTTAGCTCCCTGTGGACCCTCTTGGACCTTCTGCAGGTTCAGGCTTGAGTATTAAGGGAAAGGATTTCTACTTTTTTTGGCCTGGTTGGAGGTGAGACGCCAGCACACTGCAATAGCTCCAAAAGCTAAGATCAGAGGGGCATAGAATACATAAATGTATTCTCATTTTATCAGGATAGAATGATGAAGGAGATTGAATGGCTGTTAATTGAAGAAGAAAAGTTCAACTTATAATGACAAGACAATTTAAAATAATGCCAGAGAGCATTCACAACCTATTTGTATCCTTATTTACAAATAAATTGCCTATTATTTTGTTTAAGTACGTGAAATCTGCTTTCTGCATTTCAGCCAAAGAATTTAAAGACCATTAGGAAGCCAGTGTTTTGGTGACATTCCTTACTTTGTTTCTTGGTTTAAAAGATTATCATTTTTAAAGAATCTAAAGAACACCTATATTTAAACTCAGTTTCTCCAGAGAGTTAACCTTGTTTTTATTATTATTATTATTATTATTATTGTACTTTAAGTTCTAGGGTACATGTGGATAACGTGCAGGTTTGTTACATATGTATACTTGTGCCATGTTGGCGTGCTGCACCCATCAACTCGTCATTTACATCAGGTATAACTCCCAATGCAATCCCTCCCCCCTCCCCCCTCCCCATGATAGGCCCCGGTGTATGATGTTCCCCTTCCCGAGTCCAAGTGATCTCATTGTTCAAATAAGGGAGGTCCTTGACTTTTACAAAAATGCATGTTTGTGAATTCATGACCCAATTTCATGCATCACATATTGATGTCTGCTAAATTTCATTCTTCTTTTTTTGGTAAATATGGGTTGGACTTCATACCTTCTGCTTTTATATTCTACATTGTGACTATAGAATATTTTAAATATTCCAGAATATTTGTAACCACCCAATCACAAGTAAGAATTGTTATTGTAGACATCAGTTTTTACTAATACTGTTAAATCACCCTTGATGAGTTGGTTTAAGTCTAACAGTTCTCCATTAATTGTAAATTGTAATTGTAAATTATCAATGAAATGTTTTCTTGGTTTAATTTTTAGAATATATATTGCTAATATATAGACATACAACAAACTGTTATATTCACCTTGCATTCTACAACCCTGCGGAACTTATTAGTTCTACAAATATATTTTGATTCCTTAGTATTTTTATATACATATAATCTTCTTTCTTTTCAATCTGGATGCCTTTTATTTATTTATTTTACCTAAATATCTGTAATAGAACCTTCAATACAGTGTTCAATGGAAGTGGTGAGAGGGGACACTCTTATCTTGTTCCTGATTTTAGGGGAAAATCATTCAGTCTTTCAACCTTAAGTATGATGTTGATGTCATCTTTCATTTTGATTCTGGATTAACTTCACATTTGAGAATCTTATGCACATAGCTCTCAAAAATAGTTGTTGATTGGCTCAATGAAATAAAAACTACTCTAGTGTTATAAGTAAGAGTCCTTTAGGGACAAATGAATAAGTCAATCTAATCCATATTAATACACTATATTATAATGTATGTCCATGGCAGTCACTGATCTGATCATGTATTACAAAGATATCAACCACATATAATAAAACTTGCTGATTTTTAGTGAAAGTGATGGTTCTAGTCCCTACTGCAAACAAAAATGGTTTTCTACTTCATATACTGGAACTCTAGATAACTTAAATACACTGCCATCTCCCAGGGCTGTTTATGATATCCTTTGGAGTGTTACAAATATTAATTCATTCCATCTTGTACTGATTTATTTATTTTAACTGCCCATGTCAACAACTCATTTCTGGAATGATAGTCTACATATTGATTTTTTTCCCCTCAATTCTATTGTTTGTAAGAATAGATGACAAAACCTCCTATTTGCTATAAAAGTCATTAGAGTCTCATTGTACAATTTACTGTACTTACAGATATCTCATAATCCTAAGTTTTTTATCTTATAGTAATTAATATCAGAATACATTTGTCTTAAATTTTATATTTTTATAAAAAATAGTGAAACACTCTACTAAAATGGCCTACTAAAAACAATGAAAAAGATAAGTCAAAATTTCTCAGTATTTTCATGATAATCCATTAAGTCGCAAGATTATACTTTATCTAAGAAGCACAATATAATAATGGTTCACCGTATATTGCTGTATTTTAATATCTCAGATCCACAACCAAACCCAGTTCACTAAAGACTGAAAACTCCTGTCTCAAAGTGGGACAGTCCACTTGCCATAGGGAAAGAATGGGTAGATCTGAATCTCTTTTGCATCCTTCAGTTTCTTTCCTGTTTAAGCGCAAGATAGTCATAAAAAATAAAAAGGGCTGGACGCAGTGGCTCATGCCTGTAATCCCAGGACTTTGGGAGGCTGAGGCGGGAGTATCACGAGGTCAGGAGATCGAGACCATCCTGGCTAACATGGTGAAACCCCGTCTCTACTAAAAATACAAAAAATTAGCCGGGCGTGGTGGCAGGTGTCTGTAGTCCCAGCTACTCTGGGAGGCTGAGGCAGGAGAATGGCTTGAACCTGGGAGGCGCAGCTTGCAGTGGGCTGAGATTGCGCCACTGCACTACAGCCTGGGCGACAGAGCAAGACTCCGTCTCAAAAAAAAAAAAAAAAAAGTGTCATAAAAATGGAAAGAGGAGAAAACATCCTTAACTTCTCCAGTGTAAATCACTTTGGGAATCAGGCCCTTAGGGCAAATGGTCCTTTATAATAAAGCAAGAGAGGATGGACCGCTCCATGTACAATCTACCTCCTACACTGCATGGTTAACAAGACGTATTCAATGAGCCTTGCCAAGATATCTAAAAGGATTTCTCTCAGGCCTTTAAGAATTTCATAAAAATGAATGTGCCTTGCTTGTTAGCCATTTGTATATGACATGTGAAAAGTTGACATAATTTTTAAAAATTTGCATTACTCTCATTTAAAAGATTTGCTTATATAGCCATTATATACAGTTATTCTTAAAATTAGAGAACATAGCTGTTAGTTTAGATCATTCTTGTAATATCCAAATATTGGCTATCTTTATCTATAAAGTAGCATTTATCATTTAGACAGAGAAAATTATTTAATTTGACAAGTGGTATCGTAGCAAAATAACCATTATTATTTCTTTTAAAGGTCTCTTTAGCAGATACCAAGCTAATCTGCATAAAATTATATTGAATTCTACTTATGAAATTTAATAATCATTATAATAAAATATCACATGTGTTATTAAAAGCTTAGTAAGTAATGTAGTCTATTTATTGAAGCATTATTTTAAGGCACAGTTAAAATAATCTTGTGTGCTTGAGCAATTCTTACGAAAAGTAGAAAATAAGAAGTTCTTACCAAGTTTGCAATGATATAATGGTAGCCTTTAACATGCTTTCCAACACTTACAATCTGTGAAGATATAAGAAAAAAAGAGAAAAATGAATTTTAACTCACTGAAATATTATTTAAAAATATTAACTATTTTAGCATAATTCCATGTAGAATCATCATGGGAAAATGATAGGTTTTTAAAAAATAAAAGTCACGTATTCTAGTTAGAAGAATTGATAAGCCATATTCAAAATAAGTGGTGAAAAGTACCACTTTTATTTAAATCACATTCTATCAACCTCGTTCAGGAAATGTTATAATCTCCTTAAAAAGAATGACAATGCTATGAACCAACATTTACGTATGTTTCTCATGAGAATGCATCAACGTAGAAACTTAACATGATTTTCATCCGAAGTATTTAGACGTACTTCACTTATTGATAATTTATAAAAACAGAAGATAGGCTGCTCGGTGTCTTCATAGGGTAAGAATAATCATCTCTGAGTAGGTTGAGTAGCAAGCAAGGTTTTTCTAAGGCACAATCTATTTATAGACATCTCTGATGCCAGAAAATATTCAGTGAATTCTCACCTGTATATAAATACAGTAGTGTTTTCTTATAATTACAAAAAGAAAAAAAAAATATCAAAAAGGTTTTCTCTCTGTTGGATTTTTTTTTTTTTTCTGAGAATGTTTTCAGAAATGTTTAGGAAATTAGAAACTCAAACATCTTTTAAAAAATACTAGAGATCTTTTAATAGTTCAGTTTTATTTTTGCATTAGAGATTACAACTCTCATTCTCTGAAAAACTGAAAATTCCTTCAACAAGAGAAAATCTAATTTCAGTTACTAATGAGCAGCTTTGTAACTTCACTGGTGTCGTCAATGATAACAGTGAAAGCCACAATTTTCATGTATGTTCATTGTCAAAGACAAAAATTAAATTATTTTAAGCATTTTAATATCCCATACAAGCAATTCGGTGTAATTGAGTGACTTTTGTACAAAATATAGGAAAACCCTTTTAAAATCAGAATATGTGATGGACATAGAGAGTAGAAAAATGGTTATCAGAGGCTGGGAAGGGTAGTGGGGGTGGGAGGGAGGTGCGAATGGTTAATGGACACAGAAAAAAATAGCTGGAAAGAATGAATAAGACATACTATTTTATAGCACAACAGGGTGACTATAGTCAATAATAACTTAATTATACATTTTAAAAATAACTAAAAGGGTGTAATTGGATTGTTTATAACACAAAGGATAAATGCTTGAGGGGATGGCTACCTCATTTTCCATAATGTGATTATTACTCATTGCATGCCTGTATCAAAACATCTCATGGACCCCATAAATACATATACTACTATGTGCCCACACAAATAAGAAATAAAATAAAATAAATAAAATCAGAACATATGAATTGTGCTGGAAAAGAGTTTTGTATACATGGCTATTGGTGAAATAAAATTTCTTCTCATCTTATGTTTTTGTTTTGATTACATTCAAGACTTTCTTTCTGTTTTAAATGTTCTCCAGTTTCAGTACAAGTTGCTTAGATTTTTACTTTTTAATTTCTGTTCATATTGTTTAGGATTTGTTGTACTTCCTGACTATGAGGGTTGATTGCCATTTAACCATCCTGGGAAATTCACTGCCAATCTCTCTTAAAATCACCCTCCAAAGATGTTTTCTGTTTGCTTCTAATAGATACTGCAACATTGGTATCACTGGCCTGGGGCCAGTTTTATGATAAGTTCTCAGCTTCTAGATTCCCAGACCACAGTGTGTGGTATAAATTCAAAATTCAATCTGTCTCAAGAACAAGGCTGTAATGACAAATTCTGAAGGAAGATACTTTCCTCACTACACTAAGCCTAGGCCAAGGCAGAAAACACTTAGTTGACTCTGTACAGGTGACAGAATTTTTTCAACTATACCCTTTTATTGGGCTGTTGGCCTTCAATGGTCTGGCTTTATGTATTGACTTGACTGAACACAAAGCTTCTGTTCTTGGGAAAGCATTAAATGCCCAATTAGCCTACCCAATCTGGCAATTTCCTTCATCACAGCTGCCTGTCATTTTTGGGCGCTGAAGATTTTCTTTACTTTCTTGGAAGTTCAGCTACACATTTATAATATTTTATATAACCTTTCTCCATGTTTTATATTGCCAGATTTACCTAGTCCACAATTTATCTAAAATAGAACTTTCCTTGAGAATCTTTCCATGAAGATGAGGACAAGCAGCAAATAGATGAGATTGTGGAGAAAGCTCGGTTTGTGAAATAGCTGAATTAGGTGTCATATTGGGCAATCTAGACTTGAGTAATTTAACATAGGTGGAGCAGGATGGAGCCATCTTATTCTCTGGGAATCTCCAGTCTAGCTTGTGCAAAAGATAATTATCAGGAGGATGCTTGATGGTACTCAGCCAGGAAATGGCATATTCTATTATGGAGTCTACTACAGATTCCTGCTATTTGGCTTCAGCAGGGGTTGTTGCCACTCAGCAATCCATTATTTATCTCTTGCTGATTCACTATATGTTTTTCTGGTGTGGCTATTTAAGCCTTTTTGCACTCTCTCTAAGCCCCTGTCCCCACCCTGCCTCTTATTTCTTAACACTCTCAGCTTGTTATTTCTTTGTGACTACAGTCAAAAATGTGTCAGTTTTATTTTAAAAATCCATTTTAAGTGCAAATTCTTGTAAATGTTAAAAAGATGCGGAACCAGTAAAAATTCTGCACTGGGTGTCTCCATAGAGAACTCATTGTCCATTCAAGATTGTTTAGCAAAAAACTATAATAAATTAAAGCTTAAACAATGAATTTTCAAAGGGTGAGGACTTATAATACCACAAGGAACTGACAGGGACAAAATTCCTGGCATGAAAGGTCTTGCAGAGCTCCATATGCATCAACATTCTGGAAACTAAGAGCTTGGGGAGTAGTGATCTGGAGATTTATTTACCTGGCTGGTGATGCTAGGGGCATCAGTATCTCTGCTGAGCCAGATCCTGGCTGAGAAAAAAACAAATGTACTGCACAAACGCTGTGAAGTTCTCACTGCCTTAGTTTCTTTGTGAAAAAATTCGATTTACAATCCATTGAGTGGTATCCTGTAAATAGGGTGTTGCTTATTTTGAAATGATTGTGTAAAACTGAAAGTGTCATTTGTGATTTCACATGGCTTTCATCCTCTCAACAAAAGTGAAGAATATCTTCTGTAAAGAATAAATTTGAATGAGTTGAGTGTGGGTGCAGACTAAACCTTGTATCTCCTATGTAATTGCTCTTTTAAAAATATGTAAATAGGGAAAAGAAACAGTTTGAGTTGAAAGATAGGAATATAAAATGGCACTGTCTTCACACAAGTGTGGTTGGCTTAGTTGTCATGCGAAAACAATGCCCAGGGTGAGTACTTGGTTGCAAAATTAATTATGGTCTTTCCTAAAGACAGAAAACTGTAGGGGCAGAGAATCTGCATATTTTATATTTTTAAAAGAAACAGAGGGTGCAACTAGACTAAAAATAATGATCAAGTGTCTGTTTAGAGTTTTGTAGAATAGGTTAGAAAGGATCAATCATACACTCTCAACGATGATTATCCTTACCAAAATAATGTGTTTAAGAGAAGTCACTACTTGATTCTTGTCATTACTTTTTTTCCCCTGTGTGCGGGTTTTTGTTTTTGTTTTGTTTTTGTTTTTTAAGAAGCAGAGAGTTGTTTAGGAATATCCATGGTGCTGGTCAAATAATTAAGTTCTATAATCAGGCAATCAGGCCTATGCATATTAATAAGGTGAATGCCAGGTACAATCACTGTAATTTTTAACTGTTTTATTAACAAATTATGGCATACCAATCTTCAAGAATGCAACTTCCAAATCCTTAGTCTTTGATGGAAATTGGAGAAAATGAATCAGGACACTTTTCCATATTGACTTCACTTTTCAGTTCACTTTAGTTCAACAAATGTCAATGGAGTGCTTCCTACCTATAGGATTAAGGCTAAGAGATTTAATGATTATAAAGATAAGTCTGTCAGTGCTGCTGTTACAAGGGGGTTTATTATCTCATAAGGGGATGAGACTCACAGAAATGGCTAAAATACAGAGCAGAATAAGGGGAATGCAGTGGTTTCAAGAAGTGATATCACTTGCTTAAGAGAACAAGGCAGACTTTTAAGAATGAATAGACTAGTGTCTATTCATTATAGTGTCTATAAATATTGACTCAAGGAATGAATAAAGAAGTTAATCAGGGTACAAATGTTAAAAACACTAATATATTAAGGTCAATATGAGACTTGCAAATTAATGATAGTTTGGCCTTTAATCCACAATCAGATTTTACTTTGATCCTTTACATATCAATGGTTTATAAGGTACTCAGGGGTCTTTCTATAAAAGTTGCTGTATATTATTTCTAACTATTACTACCAGGCTGTGATCATTCTATTGAACATGGTCTTCCAAGTAAAGACATACAATGACACACTAGAATAGAAATAATTGGTTTTTCTCTTAATTTGATCTTATAAGTCAACTGGAAATTTCTCTCTCAGTTGTTTTCATGCTCCAGAGAATTCAGTGACATGGAGAAAATGGCACAACATATTCAGAGGTGTTAGGGCCATGATACTGATAAATGTTGTAAACTTATTGTCATGAGGGCTGTCACTTTCACTAGTCCTCTTTTTCTACAGAAATTCCAGACTCCGAAATGTTCCCCAAATGTTGACTTTCAAAATGCTTTAAAATATTTTATTGCAGATAAAAACAAAAGCTTTAGTATCACTTCAGTTCTATCAAAAGAAAAATATAAGGCAAGGGGCTTTTGCACACAAACAACAGACTTAAACTACAACCTTGTAAGATAACAGTAGGACTTCAGTTTCAGTGCTGTGATGTAAAATGGGGTAGGAAAAATAAAGTACTTCAGACCCCAAAATACTAAGGCCGTTTAGTGTAGGATGAGATTTAGGAGGAGGCTAGGTAGTGTAAATTCTTATCAGATATTTTAAAGGAAATGATATCCCAATGCACATACACATTTGTGTGTGGGTCTGTGTGTGTATGTGTATGCAGGGGCATGTGCGTGTGTGTGTGTTTGTGTGTGTGTGTTTGTGTGTGTTTATTTTCTTCTATATTTAGAGATGTCAGAAATTTTATCAAGTTTCTAATGAGGAAGAACTCTTTTTTGGAGGAAGGAGAGAGAAAGAAGAGTTTCCCATAAAGAGAATGGCTGCCTCTCAAAGTAGTGATCTCTCTGTCTCTGAAGTTCCTAGCAAAGTCTGACTGATTTTCAGTGAAAGATGTTGGGATAGGGTGGTCCTTTGGGTGACAGAGTCCTGTAAAGCCATACAGTCCGATGTCTCTATGGTCAGTCACCGTGATAGATACTATCAATGTCTTGCCCAATCTGTTCCTTTGTCATCTCAATGCATACTTGCTCACCTTCCAACTGCCAGCACCTGAATTTCCTTGCCTCAAGGTTTTCTGTGGTTTACAGAGCTGACATTGCCCTTGGAGAGGGAAGAGTTTAGAAGTGCCAGAGCATTAATGCCCTCCTTCCCAGCAGCCCACATACAATTACTGACAGGAGTTGGCGCATAAGTAATCCAACTCCCTTGCCCCACAAGTGACATGATTCCTAAGTGTTCTACACTAGCCTCCTCCAGTAATTAGTTTGTACTAATTCCAAATGGGATTAACCCCCTGTCACTCAGATGTTGATCTGCTTGACAAATGCGTCTTTCATTGACTGCATTTCTCTACTCCCCTTCCAGCCTGTTCTTTACCTCCCAAACAAACAGTTTGCACACAGTCTTTGTTTTTAGGTCAGCTTCTGGGGAAAATCAACTATGACAGTCTCCAAGTGAAAACTGAACCAATGTAGTAGTAGAATTGATAATGTAAAAAAATACTTTAGTTGGCTAACTATCCCAAGCTTTTCATCTCCGTAGCATAATATATTTATATCATATTTAAATACTCTCTAGGTATAATTAAAAACTCAGGTTGCATAAGATACGATACCTCTATTTAGACATCTAAATTGTTGAAAAAAGTTTACTCTCTCACATAGGCTAATAGTAATGATTCGGTGTCTTTATTTAGTAAATTATTTCTATTTCTAACAAAATTTTCACCTTCAAAGTGTCTTCACTTGTGAATATCTATTCTTAGTACTGGTTTTTTATTATTTCTTTTTCTGACTTTATTCCAAATGTTAAAAAAAATGACCTTTTCCATCCTTTCAGGTCACAGATTTTAGATCACTTTATATGCACTTCTCCCCAATTTTATTGGTTAGCAAATTGAGTGCCCTACAAGAGATATGGTTTGGATAGGGTCCTACAACTATAGAGTGAAAAGCAAGTGCTGAAATTCAGCTGTTTGATTCCTGGTCCTGTGTTCATTCCATGCCACCCCTTTATCCCATCATGGAACTGCCAGTGGCTATTGAAAAGCACTTGTAGATTATTATATCCTTCTCTCTGCCTATAATGGTGGTTCTAAAATTCTGCATCTACGAGCCTTGGATAATATGATTCTCATCATCTCAACTATGAACTCTTCTTAGCACAGCTCCATTTTGATTTAATAGCATTTTAATTTAGTGATTTCAAATATTTGCAAAGAGATGTAAATGATTGTATGGCATTTGTGATTATGAATTTGAAGCACATGTAATAGCTTGAAAGAACCATTAGAAGCAAGCCCTTGTAAAATTAAAGAGACATTTGTAAGAAACAATATAAATATAATTCTAATAAGGTGTAGGTGGAAGGGGTAATTCCTTCCTTTCATAAACAATTACATTAAATAAATATAGTCATTAAGTGAAGAAGCTGGAACTCCAGCTGGGTCTTTTGACTATGGTTTCCATACTGTTTTCACTACACTGTGTTCCCTTCTTTAGACCACAGGAATTCAGACTTATTTTTGGCCAATATGAATATATCTTTCATAAGAGAAAAATGAACAAAATATATACCTGTGAGAATAACATTGTCTATCTATTAGATAATTGATGAATACCAAACCTGTTTAAGAGAAATCCAAGCTTTCTCATAATGAAACAAAGACACAATTATTTTTCTTACAAATAACCTCTTGTCTGAACATATTGCTTATTTGAATAACAGTATATACACAAAATGTATCTAGTTCCATTTTGCATGGGGCTAAGACAGGGACACACAGGTGGAGAATTATCAGGTAATCTTTAATGCATCCTAGTCTGGGTTTACAATTTCTTCATATATGCATAATAAAGCAAATTAGCAGAAAAGCTTAAATAACTTGGATTTAGTTTTGTGTAGGTTGTACTTTTCCAAATGTATATTTAAAATGACAGTTCATGTACATATCCTAAATGTAATGCAAATCCAACTCAGTCCGATAGATAATTTTATTTATGTAGAACAAGCTCAAAGCAATCAATTAAAAATTAAACTACTGGGGACCTCGGCAAGATGACCAAATAGAACAGCTCCGGTGTGCCACTTCCCAGAGAGATCAACACAGAAGGCAGGTGATTTCTGCATTTCCAACTGAGATACCTGGCTCATCTCACTGGGACTAGTTAGACAGTGGGTGCAGCCCATGGAAGGTGAGCAGAAGCAGGATGGGGTGTCACCTCACCTGGAAAGTGCAAGGGGTCAGGGAACTCCCTTCCCTAGACAAGGGAAGCTGTGAGAGACTGTGCCGTGAGGAATGTGCATTCTGGCTTGGATACTACGCTCTTCTCACAGTCTTTGCAACCTGCAGACCAAGAGAATCCCTTGGGTGTCTACACCACCAGGACCCTGGGTTTCAAGCACAAAGCGGGGTGGCCATTTGGGCAGACACTGAGCTAGTTGTAGGAGGTTTTTCTCATACCCCAGTGGCACCTGGAATGCCAGTGAGACAGAACCATTCAATCCTCTGGAAATGGGGCTGAAGCCAGGGAGCCAAGTTGTCTAGCTCAGTGGATCCCACCCCCACGGAGCCCAGCAAGCTAAGATCCACTGGTTTGAAATTATCACTGCCAGCACAGCAGTCTGAAGTCAACCTGTGCCACTTCAGCTTGGTAGGGGGAAGGGCCTCTGCCATTACCTCACATTGTAAACAAAGCCTCCTCCGGGAAGTCTGAACTGGGCGGAGTACACCACAGCTCAGCAAAGCTGCTATAGCCAGACTGCCTCTCTAGATTCTTCCTTTCTGTACAGGGCATCTCTGAAAGAAAGGCAGCAGCCCCAGTCATGGGCTTATAGATAAAACTCCCATCTCCCTGTGACAGAGCACCTGGGGGAAGGGGTGGCTGTGGGCGCAGCTTCAGCAGAATTAAACATTCCTGCCTGCCGGCTCTTAAGAGAGCAGTGGATCTCCCTGCACAGCACTTGAGCTCTGCTAAGGGACAGACTGCCTCCTCATGTGGGTCCCTGACCCCCGTGCCTCCTGACTGGGAGACACCTTCCAGTAGGGGCCAGTAGACACCTCATACAGGAGAGTCCCAGCTGGCATCTGGCGGGTGCCCCTTTGGGACAAAGCTTCCAGTGGAAGGAACAGGCAGCAATCTTTGCTGTTCTGTAGCCTCCGCTGGTGGTACCCAGGAAAACAGGGTCTGGAATAGACCTCCAGCAAACTGCAGCAGACCTGCAGAAGAGGGGCCTGACTGTTAGAAGGAAAACTAACACACAGAAAAGAATAGCATCAATATCAACAAAAAGGACATCCACACAAAAAAAGTCACCAACATCAAAGATCAAAGGTAGATAAATCCATGAAGATGAGGAAAAACCAGTGCAAAAAGGCTGAACATTCCAAAAACCAGCACGCTTCTTCTTCAAAGGATCTTCTTCTCCAAAGGATCACAACTCCTTGCCAGCAAGGTAACAAAACTGGACAGAGAATGAGTTTGGTGAATTGGCAGAAGTAGGCATCAGAAGGTGGGTAATAACAAAGTACTCCAGGCTAAAGGAGCATGTTCTAACCCAATGCAAGGAAGCTAAGAACCTTGAAAAAAGGTTAGAGGAATTTCTAACTAGAATAACTAGTTTAGAGAAGAAGATAAATGACCTGATGGAGCTGAAAAACACAGCATAAGAACTTTGTGAAGCATACACAAATATCAATAGCTGAATTGATCATGTAGAAAAAAGGATATCAGAGATTAAAGATCAATTTAATGAAATAAAGCATAAAGAGAAGATTAGAGAAAAAAGAATGAAAAGGAATGAACAAAGCCTCCAAGAAATATGGGACTATGTGAAAACACCAAACCTACATTTGATTGGTGTACCTGAAAATGACGAGGAGAGGGGAACCAACCTGGAAAACCAACTTCAGCATATTATCCAGGAGAACTCCCTCAACCTAGCAAGATAGGCCAACATTCAAATTCAGGAAATACAGAGAACACCAAAAATACTCCTCGAGAAGAGCAACCCCAAGACATGTAATTGTCAGATTCACCAAGGTTGAAATGAAGGAAAAAATGTTAAGGGCAGCCAGAGAGAAAGGTTGGGTTACCCACAAAGGAAAATCTATCAGACTAACAGTGGATCTCTCTGCAGAAACCCTGCAAGCCAGAAGAGAGTGGGGGCCAATATTCAACATTCTTAAAGAGTAAAATGTTTAACCCAGAATTTCATATCCAGCCAAACTAAGCTTCATAAGTGAAGGAGAAATAAAATCCTTTACAGACAAGCAAATGCTGAGAGATTTTGTCATCACCAGGCCTGTCTTATAAGAGCTGCTGAAGGTAGCACTAAATATGGAAAGGAAAAACTGGTACCAGCCACTGCAAAAAACATACTCAATTGTAAACACCACCGATACTATGAAGAAACTGCTTTAACTAATGGACAAAATAACCAGCTAGCATCATAATGACAGGATCAAATTCACACATAACACATTAACCTTAAAGGTAAATGGGATAAATGCCCCAATTAAAAGACACAGACTGGCAAATTGGATAAAGAGTCAAGACCCATCGGTGTGCTGTATTCAGGAGACCCATCTCACATGCAAAGACACATGTAGGCTCAAAATAAAGAGATGGAGGAAGATTTACCAAGCAAATGGAAAACAAAAAACAGCAGGAGTTGCAATCCTAGTCTCTGATAAAACAGACTTTAAACCAACAAAGATCAAAAAAGACAAAGAAGGGCATTACATAATGGTAAAGGGATCAATGCAACAAGAAAAGCTAACTATCCTAAATATATATGCACCCAATACAGGAGCACCTAGATTCATAAAGCAAGTTCTTAGAGACCTACAAAGAAAGTTCAACACCCACACAATAATGGTGGGAAACTTTAACACTCCACTGTAAATATTAGACAGAGCAATGAGACAGATAATTAACAACAATATTCAGGATTTGAATGCAGCTCTGGACCAAGTGGACCTAATAGACATCTACAGAACTCTCCACCCCAAATCAACAGAATATACATTCTTCTCAGCAACACATCACACTTATTCTAAAGCTGACCACACAATTGGAAGTAAAACACTCCTCAGCAAATGTAAAATAACAAAAATCATAACAAACAGTCTCTCAGACCACAGTGAACTCAAACTAGAACTCAGGATTAAGAAACTCACTCAAAACCCCACAACTACTTGGAAACTGAACAACCTGCTCCTGAATGACTACTGGGTAAATAATGAAATTAAGGCAGAAATAAACAAGTTCTTTGAAACCAATGAGAACAAAGACACAATGTACTAGAATGTCTGAGACACAGGTAAAGCAGTGTTTAGAGGGAAATTTGTAGCACTAAATGCTCACAGGAGAAAGTGGTAAAGATCTAAAATCGACACCCTAACATCACAAGTAAAAGAACTAGAGAAGCAACAGCAAACAAAATCAAAAGGTAGCAGAAGACAAGAAATAACTAAGATCAGAGCAGAACTGAAGGAGATAGAGACACAAAAAACCCTTCAAAAAATTAATGAATCCAGGAGCTAGTTTTTTGAAAACATTAACAAAATAGATAGACCACTAGCCAGACTAATAAAGAAGAAAAGAAAAAAGAATCAAATAGACACGGTAAAAAATGATAAAGGGGATATCAACACTAATCCCACAGAAATACAAATTACCATCAGAGAATACTAGAAATACCTCTATGCAAATAACTAGAACATCTAGAAGAAATGGATACATTCCTGGATACATACACCCTCCCAAGACTAAACCAGGAAGAAGCAGAATCCTTGAATAGACCAATAACAAGTTCTGAAATTGAGGCAGTAATTAATAGACTACCAACCAAAAAAAGCCCAGGAACAAAAAGATTCACAGATGAATTCTACCTAAGGTACAAAGAGGAGCTGGTACCATTCCTTCTGAAACAATTCCAAACAATAGAAAAAGAAGAACTCCTTCCTAACTCTTTTTACGAGTCCAGCATCATTCTGATACCAAAATCTGGCAGAGACACAACAAAAAAAGAAAACTTCAGGCCAATATCCCTGATGAATATCAATGCGAAAATCCTCAATACAATACTGGCAATCCGAATCCAGCAGCACATTTAAAAGCTTATCCACTATGATCAAGTTGGCTTCATCCCTGGGATGTTACGCTGGTTCAACATATGCAAATCAATAAACGCAATCCATCACATAAACAGAACCAAGGACAAAAACCACATGATTATCTTAATAGATGCAGAAAAGCCCTTTGATAAAATTCAACACTCCTTCATGCTAAAAACTCTAAATAAACTAGGTATTGATGAAATGTATGTCAAAATAATAAGAACTGTTTATGACAAACCCACAACCAATATCATACTGAATGGGCAAAAGCTGGAGGCATTCCCTTTGAAAATTGGCACAACACAAGGATGCACTCTCTCACCACTCCTATTCAACACGTTATTGGAAGTTCTGGCCAGGGTAGTCAGGCAAGAAAAAGAAATAAAGTGTATTCAAATAGGAATAGGAAGTTAAATTGTCTCTGTTTGCAGATGACATGGTTGTATATTTAGAAAACCCCATTGTCTCAACCCAAAATCTCCTTAAGCTGTTAAGCAACTTCATCAAAGTCTCAGGATACAAAATCAATGTGCAAAAATCACAAGCATTTCTTTACACCAATAATAGACAAAGAGCCAAATCAATAGTGAACACCCATTCACAATTGCTACAAAGAGAATAAAATACCTAGGAATCCAACTTAAAAGGGATGTGAAGGACCTCTTCAAGGAGAACTACAAACCACTGCTCAAGGAAATAAGAGAGGACACAAACAAATAGAAAAACATTCCATGCTTATGGTTAGGGAGAGTCAATATCATGAAAATGGCCATACTGCCCAATGTAATTTATAGATTCAATGCTATCTCCATGAAGCTACCATTGACTTTCTTCACAGAGTTAGAAAAAACTACTTTAAATTTCATATGGAACCATAAAAGAGGCTGTATAGCCAAGATAATCCTAAGCAAATAGAACAAAGCTGGAGACATCACACTACCTGATTTCAAACTATACTACAAGGCTACAGTAAATAAAACAGCATGGTACTGGTACCAAAACACATATATAGATAAATGGAACAGAACAGAGGCCTCAGAAATAACACCATATATCTACAACCATCTGATCTTTGACAAACCTTACAGAAACAAGCAATGGGGAAAGGATCTCCTATTCAGTAAATGGTGCTGGGAAAACTGACTAGCCATATGCAGAAAACTGAAATTAGACTCCTTTCTTACACCTTGTACAAAAATTAACTCAAGGTGAATTAAAGATTTAAATGTAAGACCTAAAACCATGAAAACCCTAGAAGAAAACCTAGGAAATACCATTCAGGACATAGGCATGGGCAAAGACTTCATAACTAAAACACCAAAAGCAATGGCAACAAAAGCCAAAACTGACAAATGGGATCTAATTAAACTAAAAAGTTTCTACACAGCAAAAGAAACTATCATCAGAGTGAATAGGCAACCTACATAACGGGAGAAAAGTTTTGCAATCTATCCATCTGACAAACGGCTAATATCCAGAATCTATAAGGAACTTAAACAAGTTTACAAGAAACAAACAACCCTATCAAAAAGTGGGCAAAGGATATGAACAGACACTTCTCAAAAGAAGACATTTTTGTGGCCAAGAAACATATGAAAAATAGCTCCTCATCACTGGTCATTAGAAAAATGCAAATCAAAACCACAATGAGATACCCTCTCACACCAGTTAGAATGGCAATCATTAAAAAGTCAAACAACAGGTGCTGGAGAGGATGTGGAGAAACAGAAACACTTTTGCCCTGTTGGTGGGAGTGTAAATTAGTTCAACCATTGTGGAAGACAGTGTGGCGATTCCTTAAGGATCTGGAACCAGAAATACCATTTGATCTAGCAATCCCATTACTGGATATATACCCACAGGATTATAAATCATTCTACTGTAAATACACATGCACACATATGTTTATTGCAGCACGATTCACAATAGAAAAGACTTGGAACCAACCCAAATGCCCATCAATGACAGACTGGATTAAGAAAATGTAGCACATATATACCATGGAATATTATGCAGCCATAAAAGGATGAGTTCATGTCCTTTGTAGGGACATGGATGAAGCTGGAAACCATCATTCTCAGCAAACTAACACAGGACATGGATGAAGCTGGAAACCATCATTCTCAGCAAACTAACACAGGACATGGATGAAGCTGGAAACCATCATTCTCAGCAAACTAACACAGGAACAGAAAAGCAAACACTACATGTTCTCCCTCATAAGTGAGAGTTGAACAATGAGAACACAGGGAGGGGAACATCACATACCGGGGCCTGTTGGGGGGTAGGGGGCTGGGGGAGGGATAGCACCCGGTGAAATACCTAATATAGATGATGGGTTGATGGGTGCAGCAAACCACCGTGACACATGTATACCTATGCAATAAACCTGCGAGTTCTGCATATATATGTCAGAACTTCAAAAAGAAAAAAAATGACATACCATTTTAAATCTAAGATATTCCTGTCAAAAAATTCTCAGTAAATTAAAAAATAAAAATTAACAATTCATTTATATACAAAAAATTAAACTATTCACAGTATAGTACAATGGTATTTACATTTTGTGGTATACTTTTTGAACATAATAATTCCAAAGGTAGTAGTATATACAGTTAATTTTGTTTAACCAGAAAGTCAAATATCTAATTTCTTGAGATGTCTCTAATTGGACATATCATCAATGAGTAGATATCTATTCTTGAATTATAAAGAAAACTTGATGGGGACGGTGGTGATGGGAATAAGTTATCTTCAAATATCACATACTGTTATGAATGTTTCAAAGGGATATATTGTTAGGGATATATTGCTTAATATATGCTGAAATTTAAGGTCAAATATGTTGAAGATGAAATTGTTCAACCGTGGAATTCATAAGCACCTGGTGAAGATTTTGTTCATAGGATGGATGAACTTTTAAGATCCAGTCAACCTGAGAGTCTGTGATTCTGTGATTCTCCAGTGTAGAGGACTGTGTGAGCCATTGTCTCTGGGAGGCTTCTGTTAATATGTGATGTTCTCACCCTAGCCCCTTGCTGTTATTACCTTTTCTTTATTATATTTGAGATACTATCATCTGAATGTCCTTTCTTCTTTCATTTTTCTTAAATCATATTTTCTTTTATTTTCTTGGATGAATACAAGGCAAATAAATTGTAAAGAAGTGGCTGCGAAGAAAGTGTTTTATGGCCAATTTTACAAAGAACACTAGGTTAAATAAGGTTTAAGAGGTTTCTTTGACATAAGAATTTTTAGAGACTTCAATATGCTAATGTACAGTGAAATCTCAAGAGCGAGGGCATGCAGTTCTGTAGAGCAGTTTTAAAAGGTTGTTTAAGGACATTCTTCCTAGAGCATTATCTTTCGCTCACCTCCTTCCCTAACTTTCATATACATTCTAGACTTTATGTTGCTTTGGCATAAACATAAATGTTGCTTTAGCAGCATTTTCTGATTTCCCTTCATTGTTGATAATCTATACCCACAACAATGACTCAGTTAGACTGTCAAATATGTTCTGTTAATAATTTTGGAAGTAATGTCCTTCAATATTAAATAACTTCAGCAAATACTGTTTTTGGTCAGGGTTTTACATTTGCATGTTTTAAATTGTAATTAACTTATGAAATTGTGATTAATTCTGAAAGTCATATGACTCCAGAGTCATTCTCTTTGCTTTTATTTCAGCAGATTTTTTTTCACATTTGAGTTTATTTGGGCTTTGCTATGCTATACTTCAAATACGTAATAGAAAACCAGCTTCCTCTGAAGTGGATTCATAAAGACACAGATGTAAGTAGATACCCTGTCTCAACAAATCAGTTAGAACCATTTACATTTGTTCACATGATTACCTCCAATATTATTAAAATAAATATTATTATAAATATCATTTTAAAAATCCCAAAGGTCTAACTATAGAGATAAAAGGCAAGAAAAAAATACCTCTCCCCAATAAACTAGATTGACCCATTTGCTGTGGGTATGTAATTTTTGCATAGCAAGCTCAGTTTATTTTGCCTGTGTTTGCACATAGGCCAGTCAAAACTTGAAGGCTATTATTCTCATTGACTAACAATACTATTAAAATTGCCAAGACAAATTTATTTTTCTAAAAACCCTAGTTGGATTAGTTACACTTCTTAAAATCTTAACAAAAATGGTGTTTGGCAAAATAGACATTTAATAAACTAATTTTATGCAAGAATAATTTCTCATTATCACTATTTGGCATTATATATTTGTTTCTTTATTGTGTGGCTCCCCCACTAAAATATAAACTGCAATGTGCAGGGGCTTTTCCTAAGCCGAGGATATGCTTGGCTTGACCTGTAACAGGCACTCAATAAATATTTAAGGAGATGTTAAATAAGTTAAGTTATACACTGGTATAAATGTGATTATAAAAAATACAGTCTACAGATGAAGTACCATTGCTTATTTGGTATACTCCTTAGTCATCAGGTACACTGCTCAGTCACTTTCTACCTTCTGGTTCATTCTCTATGTTGTCATCGGAATTATGGCTCTAAACCACGACGTCAATCATGTTTAAAAACATCCAATGACATCTATGATGCAATGATGAATTTAAAACTTCCTAGTAAAGCCCATGAGGTCACTCATAATCTGTCTTTAATTCGCCTTGGCCATCTCATACCCACAGTGGGTTAGGCTCCATCCACATTCACTTCTTTCCCAGGACACGAAGCTCCCTCCTATTACTCCGTTCTCACACAGGCCATCTTCCTTGAATGCTCTTTCCCAGTGTCTCTGCCTGGAGAATTCAGACTCCCCGTTTTTATTTTTTTATTGCACCTTTCCACATTGTGCTACGTTATTTGATTATGTTCTTCTGTTTTTGGTTTTGTTTTGTTTTGCATTCAGAGTTCCTTCACAGCATCAACTAAAATTGATGTAACTTATATGCAGTGCTTGGAAATTAGTAGGTACTGGACAAATGTGTGTTAAATAAATAACCAAATGGATAAGTGTTGTGGTACATGTATAAGAAAGGAAAATAATATAATGTGGTGGGCAGAGACAAGAAAATGTGTTTCTCTTGTGTTACTGAACAATATTTATATAATTATATTATGAACATGGAATTACTTATAAAATTAGAATAATTTCTAAAAGAATTAGAATAAATTATAAAATAGAATGTGTATTAAAAATAGAATATATCTATTTCATTGCACACACACTGTATATATAACCCCCAGTATGAGTTCTGTGGTTTTAAAAAGAACACTTTAAGTCAAATACAGGAGCAAATTATGTTCAGACTTTGGATGAATAATAGAACTGTTTGGTGTATGTGGCCCTGGGAAAAAACTTTAAAAAATAGAAAATAAATTTCTTATATCCAATCTTAATCCATCTTTCATTTTTATTTTTACCAGTGATTATGTGAACCTTATCATTATTATTTTGGTAAAAATTACACTACTTTATTTCCTTCTAATCTCAAACTTGTCACAAGTTGTATATGAGATTGGAGAAAATCTGTATCAGCAGGGAACTAGTGTCCAATTATGTGGCTAATCTTGAGGGAAGGTTTAGAAATGAATTTGTTCCATTACTTTTCTGACTGAATCAAAGTGAATAAAATGATGTATCATTTCATTTACTGTCAGAGACTACACTTTATTACTGAACTGTTTGATATAAATACTGTATAATTTATAAAAATGTTGTTATATTTATGATGTTTACAAGACTCAGAAAAGGGTCCTCAAAGGTACTGTTGAATGTTTTGCTTCCTTTTTGTTAATCTCACTGCCTTTTAAACATTTTAAACATTTGAGGAGTAGATGCAAAATTCTACTTAAATAATTACGATGTTATCCTCTCTTTTCTACCTAATGAGGAATATAACTTACCTCTCCCTAAACCACAGTAGATACTTGTATGCAGCTGCTTTTGATTTAAGGCTAGAAAAACTAATTCATTTTATACCTCTAAAATTATCAAGCAGATTTTCCTTTATCTTTGTAAAAGAAGCTGAAGTTTTGGATGTTTCTGTCAAAAACAATAGTAGAAATTGTTCCAGTAAGTGTTCCTGCAGCATCAACTAAAACACACTTAGTTGAACCTAACCTAATCATAGAATTCACGATGCTTCCCAGACAAAAGCACTTGCATTCTGACAATCATATTTTTCTTCTTCCTTCAAAAAAGTTATATCCTCTGGCTCCTTCACTTTTCCTTTTATTTTATCCTATTTTTTACTTTATAAGAAAATGAGGTATGGCTGCAACCATGGTAACAGTTGCTAGGAGACAATTAGACACCCCTTTCTAACCCCCACCAATTCCATTTGCACTAGTCCAGCAGATCTGTCAAGGTGTTTCTGTTTCCTATGAAAACAAACCTAGTGCATCATAATGGCGCTTGCACATTTGAATCAGTTCTGCTAAATAGTAATATTAAAGAAGTAAAATTCACCTTCTTAGCAAAACCTCACATCTTTTGAGTTTCTTCTTACTTTGTTGTAGATCCTGACTGAGCAAAGCTCGATATGCAAAAGGAGCTTTATAATGAAGCAAAGCAGCAAGCTCTGCCAGTACTGCAGTGCGGGAAATTGCTGATATGATTTCTTTGCTGTAGTAATTTCTTTGGGTGCCTGATTTGTTCCTGTTGCATCTCGCCCATTGTTGCTTTAATGTATGGAAATAAAACTCTTGCTTTTTTCAGTCTGCACAACAAACTCTGCGACATGTAGGTGTCCCATAATCTTGGACAGGTGAAATTCTGGACAAGAAAGCCTCCCAGGTAATTGAAGGCTTCCCTTAAACACATACAAAATGTGTCTCTCCTGCCTGTGTCTTCAAGTGAGGCTCATTTAGGCTTCCAATTTATTCAATACTTGTTTTTTGAACCCCTGTTGTCACTAGGGGATGTACTGGTAACAATAAACATAGACTCTGCCCTGACGAAGATAAGATTTCAATAGGAAAGATAAAGAACTAAACTGGTGTAATGCAAGGAATCTACGTTTCTGCTACCTCCAATCTTTACAGCTTTAACTTTGTCTACTGCTCCGTTTCAGCTTCTACTTCTGCTTCATACCCAATCTTGATTACTTTTTGAGGATTTTCAGATGTTGTTTGCTTTACAGTTAGTTCTGTCTTGGAATACCCTTACCCCTTTTCTCTGGCTGGGAAAAACCAATGCATTTTCAGTTTAAATGCTTCTTTTTTCTGTGAAACATTTGGGACTGCCTTGATTATACTTAGTTACCTCATTTTCTGGATTCTTCATACATTTTTGTAATATCTCTGTTTCTGAAGCCATCAAATTGTCTTGTAATTATTTATGCATGTTTCTGGTTCACAGCTTGAGTGTAAACATTGTGTAAGGACCACGAGTTGCTCACGTTTGTACAGCAGGCATTTGCAGTGCCTGGAACAATGTGTGACATATAGGTGTTGAATGAATGTATGAAGTGTCAAGTGCAGAGCTGTCCCACCTACAGTTGTTGGCTCATTCCTACTGTCAGAGTGTATGCCGCTGAATCCTATATAGATGATCCAAATAATCAAAGCTGTTATCTCCAATTATGAAATCTCTCCTGTAATGACTCCTCCTCCATATAGCTATAGCTATCTTTCCTCTTCTTCTTGTGCTTCTTTTTGTTCCTTCTGTCTCTTCTGTTTTTGAGGGTTTTGTTTTGCTTTTTGGCTTTGGTACAAAAAATTGAGCTTATGGCCATTAGCCAGTAACAAAAATGTTCCTTTCCTTTTAGGTAGTGACTCAACCAGTTATGGGATACAGAGGCAGGCTCTTTAAGCTTCTGGCTCCTTTTAATGCTTTATTCAATATAGAGACTTTTTGGGAATCAGGGGGAACTGGCAGAGTTCTAGATTTGGTATGATCCCTGATGTTTGAGAGTTGTGAAAATTTGTAAATGCAAACTCTAGATACATAGGCGTTTATTAAGTATTGCCATGCATTTGACCATTTGCCAAAAATTCTGAGTCCTAACATCTCACTTAGGTGGTAGGTACTAAACATGGTAGGCAACCTTGGGCTTAGGATAAGTTAACTGGGATCATGTCTACATTTCATCTATTATGTGCAAACGACCACATTTAGGTTTGAGAAATTTTCCTCTCTTTCTTATTGATCTTGCCCCGAGGTAGGATTATTGGCTTCTTTTTGTCACAATAAGCCTCTGAGAGGACAGCTGTGGCTTTTAGGCTTTTTTGATTGATTTGCAAACAGTGTGGGAAGGTCACTGGTTTTGCCAGTAATCTGAGATTCACATTGTGTCTGATGGGACACTAAATTCCCTTTCATATAATAAAAGTGGCAATACTGCTGAAAGGGGTTCCAATTAAATCTGGGGTACATGATAAAGAGGCAGTTTAAGATACCTGTGAGTTTAGAGACATTTTCTCCATTCTTTTGTTAAATATCTACTTCATACTGTAAGGTCAGTCCTTCCTATCTTTTCCTGATAAATACTTGGTTAGATTACTTAAATACATCCATGGTGTGTACTAGGATCAATATTGTTCTAGTTTTCTATCAAATGCCCTTGATATCTCATCTATTTAATAATAACTGGCACCCATAGCAAAATCCCCAAGGCAGTGTAAGATCCAATACATTATGTACATCTACATAATGTATTTGTAAAAGAAATAACATATTTTAGTAGGATTTTAGGAAATATTTTTGGTTTAAACCTGAGTTAACCAGACATAAGTTACTAACTACAGCAGAAAATGTATCTGTTTTGTTTAACACTGTATCTTCAGCAGAGCAGAGTACTTGACTATATATATATATTACATATATGCGTATATATATGTGTGTGTGTATATATATATGTATACACACACACTGCATATGTAGTGTCTCACACACACACACACACAGTGGGGACTTAACAAATGTTTGTAGAATGAATAAATATCCAGAAAAGGTCACTTGACTGAAGTTTTACTATTAATACATGCTCCTTTTCAAGGTATATCCAATGCATAAAATTATACATTGCTTTAGGATCAAACAAATCATTAAAAAGACTTCACTGGAAATAGCATTATTGACTTTTAGAGAGAGCAAGGGTTTTCAAGGTCATCTCAGCTCAACTGTCCTTATTTAAAGTGAGAAGGAGAAGAATCATAGGTGGTAAGTGATTCCATTTACTTTTTAAAAATAAACAACTAAAGATTTCTTACCCATCTCTCAGAGAATGAAAACACTCATTTTTATTTTGTTGGCACCATCATAATTTGGGAGATATAATGTAACTGACCAAAGAAAGAGGTAGACGAGTGCAGACCATCCAACTACCGATTGTGATCATTCTGTTCCAGAGGATCAGAGCTGGGAGTTCACGGGAATAGGGTTTCACTAACAGGAACACACAAATCTAGCTGCTGGACCCTTGGGTTTTTATCACAGTGGAGTAAAATGCATGAGCAACCACTAGCCTTAAGTGCCATTTTGCTCAATTACTTTGGCTGCCAGAAAGATAGTTAAGATAAGGTTTGTTGTTGCTTTTTTTGCTACTAGGTTAAACATGTGAACCAAAATCTGATGCTTCAGTGTTCAATTGATAACGTTATTAGGTAGAATCCCTAGGGACTCTCTGCAAGCAACAGGGTTCAGAATTTAAAATTAACAGATACATGTATAAATCATATATAAAAAGACTCACACTATAAATCTCTTGTTTTGATATGAAACAGTTCATTTGATTCCAGCTATATGAAGCTACTGCAAGCTATTCTACAAAATAATTGACATATTGTTACAGGAAGAAAATTAGGTGAAAGGAATAAAGCTAGGGTCCACAATGATATTTATAATATCTTTCAGTCAAACTCATAGCAATTTAAGTAAAAATATTCTATCAAAAATTTATCACAAATTCAGCAAACACTTAAAAATACTTCTCGTTTTAGGTTTCTTTTCAAGGCTTGTTTCTGCAAATGAATGGACCAAATTGCCCATTGGATTTAGAGAGCTAAAATTCCAATTTGTTTGACTGGAGTTGATACGATCAAAATAAATCTAACTTTGTGGTTTCAATGTTTCTACTCTCTTAAATGACTCAGTGGATGATATTTACATACATTCTTCCCTTTTTTTCTTATGGTGTACATTAAACCATATTTTTAAATACTTGATCTTAAACTCATTTTGTGACATGCTTGAATGAGTATATGTCTAGCTACTATATTAAATAGCAATACGTTTATAAGAACTAATTAGTTCATGTCATAAAAATAATTTGGAAAACATGTATAGAAAATGAAAAAGTTCTATAACCACAGTTTTCCATTAACGTATTTTGAGAGAATATTTTCTGAACTATTTCTACTATGTTTTTGCAAATTGATACAAATGAAGATGTCAATGAAGTAATTATTGATGGCATGCTACCATAATATAAAATGTGCCCATCCTTCTAGAATTATTTTTTTTTTTAATTTTTTTTGAGATGGAGTTTCACTGTTGTTGCCTAGGCTGGAGTGTAATGGCACGATCTTGGGTCACCACAACCTTTGCCTCCTGGGTTTAAGTGATTCTGCTGTCTCAGTCTCCCGAGTAGCTAGGATTACAGGCATGTGCCACCACACCCGACTAATTTTTTATTTTTAGTAGAGACAGGGTTTCTCCTTGTTTGTCAGAATGGTCTCGAACTCCCAACCTCAGGTGATCCCCCCGCCTCGGCCTCCCAAAGTTCTGGGATTACAGGCATGAGCCACCATGCCCAGCCATAGAAATTTACTAATATGAAGTGTGTCCATTCTTCTAGAACGTTATCATCATTGTATTAATTTCACCATCTTCTGAGAAAGGGCCACCTTTTCAAAGGCATTTTTCTAATCAAGACTATTTAGCATTTAACTTTTTACCTTTTAAAAATGCTTTGTTTTGAAATTGTTTCCTCTTGCTATCTTAATTTATGAAAGAGGATGTTGAAACACAGGAGTCTTAAGGTACATGTACAAATCTTTGACAAAGTGTGGATTAGCTCTTGTGGATGAGCCAAAAGTAAAATCAAGAAAACATTAAAAGTTGTTTCATTTAGAGCTACAAGGAATTAAAATACAGATAGTAAACAACAATAACAACAGCATGTTCAGAATAAAAACACAGCTTTTCTTGAGGGAAAATTTTATAGGACAATTAAGAGTACATTATTTTCTCACAATGCAGTCGACTTTATTGCAATTTATGAGATTTATACCTGAGAGGCATTTTAAATGGACAAAGTTCTCTTACTACTACTATTATTATTATTACCATGCAATCTTGATAGAAAAGAAACCTTTTAGAATTCGGCAAGAAAAATAGAAAAGGTAGACACTCAAGTTTTCTAATTTCTTTAAAACGACAAAAAAATATAAGATGTCCAGTTCCTTTAGCAAGAGCTCATTTATGGCTTATTCAAAGAGTTTATCCAAAGCACCCAGGTGTGCCGATTTTCTTCTTAGCAACCAGCTAAGCCTCTGAAATGGGTCAGTGTGCTTTAGGCACTCAACTGCCTCCTCCAGACTTGGTCTTTTAAGCACAGGTGCTAAGTGGAGGGTCTTTCTGAGCCTTACTCACCCTCTGACAGGAACTTGGCAATCCAGGCAGTTCTTAGAATTGGCTGCTCTGTGGGATTCATCGTGAGTTATTTACAAAGCTTCAGTTGTTCAGGTCAAACAACTCAAACTTTCAATACAGGGGTGGGAGTGGGAGGGAGGGCAATGGCAGTCGGAGGTAAAGTGGCTGTATTGCTTAAGAAAGAAGAAATATTTTTTTCTTGGATTCTGTAACTAACCATTTAAAAATTTCATATACATTGAATAGCTACAACTTCAATAATTTTTTGGACTCTCTCAGGAATAAGCCCAAGTAATGTATAAATGTATAGGCTTTTAATTAATATTTCCCAAAATAACATATACATATTTCTTTGGTATGTCTGTCTGTCTGTCTATCTATCTATCTATCTATCTATCTATCTATCTATCTATCTATCTATCTATCTATTTATAGCTTTTTCTTCTACAAAGGGATGACAGGAAGCAAATACTCTGTTATTTCCTCTTATAGTCTGGCTTCTTTAGACTTTAGCAATACAACATTTTTGTTTGTTTTGTTTTATTTTTCACTTTTACCAATGTTAATATAGTTGAGGAAGGAAACTGAAGACATCTAGTCCCGTGCCTGCAAATAGGAAGGCTGAATCTCTGAAATATATTTTGATTTTCATTTTTATAATTGAATACTAAAGTTATTCCTATAAATAAGCCTCCAAATTGGCAAGTTTACTATTAGAAATCAAGTCATATAATTATGCAGTTAAACGATATGTAACAAACTAACCAACAAAAAATTGTATTGCCCATGTCTGGCTGAACTAACATATTGTAGATAAATATGAGCAAGCATTTCTAAAACCACTAGATGGCATTCGTTCACTGCGATTTTAGCCAAAGAGCCTTTAAAGCTTTATCATGATCTGCAGGGGTAGGGGAAGGCAGATGTTATCCATTATTTGATGATATTTTCCTATCATTTAATACAACAGCAAAGCTCAGTTTAATCTTTTCCTGGCTGCTTCAAATCAAATCAACAAATATTTATTGAAACCTTTATTCTGTTTTGAGGAGAGTTGAAAACCATTTCCACTGGGGTAGTAATGTATTTACTCATCATACCTAGCAGAAAATATGTTATATACAGTATTCCACTAAATTTTATACAGTATGCCACTGAATTTTCTTTTATTTTATTGCTTTAGTAATTTATGTTGCTATTTCTCATGTAGCACTTCTCTAAAGTAAGTGTACCTCTAAAAAAGATGCACTCACAAATTTAGAATTTTTGTACTGTTTTTAGGTGGGATTAATCTTCAACATTAATATTTTTGAAAACTGGAGGCCAGGAGCTCTTAAAGATTCACACAGGGTCCTTCACTCGTTCAAGTCTTAAGAATATGTGAGAAATAGCTTTCTAAATACGTTGAGACCTAAGAACCAAAAGGGTCTTTGGTGATAAAAGATTGTGATTTCGTCCTGAAGATAAGTCATGGAATTAAAACTCTCAAACCTCACACTCCAAATTAAAAGTTGGAAGAAGATGTTGATGGGGAGAAGTCAATCAAAGGTTAAATTTTTCTGTATAGGGTTTGGTTAAAAATATAAAATCTAGGACTTACCTGTTCTAATATGTTTTGAAGTCTCTCTATCTCACAGTCTATTACAAACTTCTTCTCTTGTCTTCTATCAAGCTCTTCTAGAAGTTGCCTATAGCTGACATCATTAAAATTTTCCACACATATAGCGCTGACATGCCAACCATTTTGTCCTGCTTTTTCCATAATAGCTTGGAGTATCGAGTATCCTATTGGGGGAAAAAAAAGTTACTAAAAACATTACTCCCCTTTAATGACGTATGCAGGCACTGAGCCCAAATCAACACTGTTACACTCCAAAATATACTGAATGCTTAGAAACTTAAAGTCTGTGTGGTTATTTCTGAATAATTTGTTCTTACTTTCTTTAGTCACGAGAACAAAATCTCTTAAAATATCGATTGAATGAAGTAGCAACACCATACCTTGTACTCTCAAAATGTCTTTAGTGGAGAACATTGCATTGCTCTAGACACTTTTTTTGATGAGACAAATCCACCTGTAGTCAATAGAAATTTATAAACCCTTTTTGTTATTTTACTCACTAGATGGAACTCATTTTGAACAACTGTTTGACTTTGCCCTTGAGCAAGGTAGTACAACATTTTTGGTTCAACTACAGAAGAGAAGATGTAAAAGAAATAGTACAACAGTATTTATTGAGGACCCATTATTCTCGGTGCCTTATTTGTAGATGAGGACAGGTGCATATTAGAGAGGCATTATTTAACTCTTCCTCTCTCAGCAGGGGAATGATATAGACTGGGGATGAGTTGAATGACCACTAGGTGAGGCACTGGTACTCCTAATCGGTAAGAGACTGATGACCAAATAAACAAGAGAAACTTAGTTTTAAAAAGTGTGTAGCAGGACTCAAGGTAAAGGGTTGGCTCAAGGGAAAGCTTGGTTAGAGCTGTCTGCATGGAACAAGGAAAAATACTACAAAGGAGAAACAACTTGAATTGGGTCTTGAAGGTTGAGAAGGAGCATGTGAGACTGCCAGAGGTGGGGGCGTTTATTATGTGAAGACAGCCTTCCATGAGAGAATAAAATGAATGGTCTTCACTCTGTTCTTGATCTAGTTCTCTCTGCATGTGGAAGGGAAGGCATCTGGTCCAAGCATCTGGATTAAGGCAGGAGCTGTGAACTCATAATTCCTGCATTTGGAGTATATCTTCAGGCCAACATTGTCTTGATTGTCCTGCCTTTTTTTCATCTCCTTTTTTTTTTTTTTTTCAGACGGAGTCTTGCTCTGTCGCCCAGGCTGGAGTACAGTGGCACGATCTTGGCTCACTGCAACCTCCGCCTCCCGGCTTCAAGCAATTCTTCTGCCTCAGCCTCCCGAGTAACTGGGACTACAGGTTCACGCCACCATACCTGGCTAATTTTTGTATTTTTAGTAGAGATGGGGTTTCACCATATTGGCCAGACTGGTCTTGAACTCCTGACCTCGTGATCCACCTGCCTCAGCCTCCCAAAGTGCTGGGATTATAGGCATGAGACACAGCCCCCAGTCCCATCTCGATTTTTGAATTGTAATGTGAGAGAAGAATAAAAAAAAAAAAAGATTCTTTGAATGTATAAGTATCCCATACACTAAGATTGGTTAGGATCAGAGCCTGTTAGTTGTATTTTTACTTTATGGTTTAGCATAAACAAAATATTCTAGTCCTCTTTAAGGAAGTCTAACACTTATTCGAGCTCATTCTATAGCAACTATCTGTAGTTTCTTCTTCCTGTGATCCTGGAATTGGGGAGAGAGCTGGGTGGATTAAAAGTGAAGTTTTAAAACAAATATAAAGCCCTTGGAAGATAAGGGCATATTCGTTGAGTTTTCTAATTGGTATGTGAGTCTCATAGATTCAGGGATTTTTAATTTTTCAGGTATGTTTTCTACATATCAGAGTTCCAAATATTACTGATGCTCAGTTAAGATCAACAGATGGAACTGATGATGAGATCATATTTGAAATATAAATTACCTGATATCCTGCCAAATGAAATACTGTGGCAGTCAGGATTCATTTTTATCTAAATGAAAAAAAATTCCCCGAAGAGGAAGAAAGAGGGCATGTTAATTACTATATAATTGTTCTGGTCTATCTATTGCTCCATTTAGTCTTTCCTTTTGTAATACGTGCCAGTAATTATCTTTTCAAATCTTACCTAGATCCCCTGCCCCAAAACGCCAGCACTCTTTCTCTTGTTTCCCATTCAACGCATATGTAACGTGATGATATGAAACCTTCCTTAATATGTATGTTCATGCCTCATTTATTCTGTCGTGGGGGCTTATGCTCTGATGGTAACTGAGGCAATGTTCCTTTAAATCATTTTTTGACACCTATGAACATATTCTTTGACTTAAAATGAATGCTTTTAAAAATACCAATTGACGTATTACTTTTCTTTTTTCTCCTTTTATTTATCATCATACCAGAATAATGCTAACATTTTTTTGTTTACTTGAGTGTTGTAAAAATAATAAAAACGGCCCCCACACATAGAAATAGTCTTCTCCCTATGCTCAATTCACAGCTTGGCACGATTCTCTAAATATTGCTGCAATTCTGGCATCATGTGGCTGTCAGGCTTCATGTCAGGACTAGGGATGCATGTTGTTATTCTCCTGCTGACATGACTTTTACAGAATGTGGAGCCACACACTTTCTGATGAAATTTATAGGTATTCCCACTTACCTTACAAAAGTGAAGGACTCAATCTAAAAACAAAATTATAATTCAAATCCAGCCTTCCATTATCTGATTTTTTAGATTTAAAATGACACTAGAATTGGAATCAGACAGAACCCTAGGACACAATCTTTGTTGAATGGTAAAGAAAGTTGGTTACTTAAAAAGCCCCATTAATCATAGTCAGAAATAAATGGCATCCTTTCATTGCAGAGAAAAGGACATGCAGTAATAGTTTCAGAGCTTGGCTAAAATTATATTCTTTTATAAGCTATGTTTGATTCTAATATGCTCTCTTATTATTCATTGATATTCAGATGTGAGTGTCTTATTTATTTGCTAACATAGCTGGAAATATATTGTAACTAGGACAAAATACTGCTGTTGAATCTATGATTATGTAACTTAGTTGTTATATAAACTAGAAAATCATAAGTCAAGTCATACTATTTCCACATCTGGCTATGATTTGTATCTCCTAGTTATTAGAAAATCTGTCGTACAATATTGTTGGCCGAAAAATTAATACTTCAGTTTTAGGTGAATATCATGTAGTGAACAGGAAATTCACTACTGTAAAGGATATTTTAAATCTTGCTTCTACTCTAAAAAGCTGTCTAACATTTTAATTCAACATAATATACTGAAAACCTACTACATACAGAATTCTATAAAGTATATCAAGATAAAGATGTGGGAACTGGATGACATTTTGTTAAGTGAAATAAGCCAGGTACAGAAAGACAAGCTTCACATGTTCTCACTCATTTATGGGAGCTAAAAGTTAAAACAATTGAACTTATGGAGATAGTAGAATGATGGTTACCAGAGGCTGGGAAGGATAGCGAGGGAGGAGGGAAATGGGGATGGTTAATGGGTACAAAAATATAGTTAGATAGGATAGATAAGATATAGTCTTTGACAGCACAACAGGGTGACTAAAGTCAACAATAATTTATTGTACATTTTAAAATAACTTTAAGAGTATAATTAGAATGTTTATAACATAAAGAATAAATGCTTGAGGTGATGGATAATCAGTTACTCTGATGTGATCATTATGCATTGTATGCCTGTATCAAAATATTTCATGCACCCCATAAATATACGCAGCTACTATGTACCTATAAGAACATTTTTAAAAAGATAGGCAATGTGAAATACAAAGGCGAAACAAAAGATAAAGATGTGATTCTTGTTTTTACAAAGAATTTACTATCTAGCAAAACTGATAGGTAAACTATCTATTATGCAAAATACACCTCATTGTATAAATAAATTCAATGTGATGAAAATAATTTTTTAGAATAGTAGAGCATACCATTGACATAATCACTTTATTAGATTATAATAGTAATTAAGGGCTTTTTCATAGTTACTAAAGAACACTGTCAATTACATATAAAATATTTTTAAGTGTTATGATATCACAGAAAGATTTTATCAATTATGTTAAATAGAATCAAAATGAGGTAAGCAGTCCTGAGCTACTGCACCCTTACACGTCAACACTTATTACATCATCCGTGGATTATGACCTATTTTGGATGAGCACCAATTCAGGGATGTTGCTACTCACAACAATAGTGGGCTTATTTATTTTATGTTTTCGTTTGCAAGAGTTATTTAACTGTCTGCACACAGAGCAGCAGAAAGAGAAGCAGAATTCATTTGTGCCAGGGAAGAAAGTAGTTAGAAAAGAAGGAGTTATGCATTTGCCCTGAAAAAGCTTTACTTGGATGAGAACTAGAAAGTGTCCATTGTGCTTTTCAACGAGAAGGTCATTGGTGTACTTAACATGAGCAGGGTTAATGGAATGCTGGATATAGAAGACATTTTTCAGATTGTGAAATTGAGGAGAAAATGGGAAGAGGTAAGAATGTGGAAATAATCAAGGAATATCATCAGAATAATGAAGTAATAAGATGAAGGGTATGCCATTTTGATGAATATGGGATAGAGAAACATCTAGATTATGGGAACTGGTTTGGGAAGGAGAAGACTAGGTCTGTCCCATGGGAGGTTGCTGAGCCTGAAAAGGGAACATGGCAAGGGGCATAGCAGCAGCTTGTAGTTAGTTAAATTAAAGCCTCCCTCATTAATTGTGTAAATTGCTATGGAGGTACTTGCTACTACATCATCAATATCTTTGGTCTAGCACAATTTGTCAGTGCCCAAAACTAGTAGATTCAAGGAAAAAGGTATGTATGTCTGTGTGTTTCTAATGCCACATATTGATTTGAGTTACAGAAAGGAATAAGATTCTGTAATCCTCACTGAATTTAATGCCACCATGCTGGAACTGTGGAGTAGATTTAATAACCATTTAGGTTGGACTCTTTCCAAAGCAGCTTAGTACTGAAATAACATGTTCAAAGGCCACAGTCTGGACCCCCAGGTTTCAGCACATGGAGGAGTAACCAACATTGTAGCTTGGGTAAAATTATCTGCAGCTGTAACTATAGTATTTATTTATGCCGTAGTTCAAAAAGGGCGTACTAAAAATAAGCAAAAATTTTCCTACTTTTACAGCTTGAAGCTATTCATGTAAACCCAAGATAAGATGGAGTATCTTGAGTTTTCCCTTTTCTACAGACACTCAAGAGTAAAAGTAGAAAATTCATCTTCAAAGATGGATTGATAATAATCATTGTTAAAAGTGGTTATTCTGGGTCCTAGATTTTTCCTAAGGCATATTCTGACACTAACGTTTATTGTCTTCTGATTCTCTAGTATTCATATTTAGTTCAGATGACATCTTGTAAGAAAATTTGATACTTTAAATCTTTAAAGTTAAAGCACTGTCATAGAGTCTGTAAGTTGGTGGTTCTCTACTACTCCCCTTCATCCAAAGCAATGAAGGGGAGATTTTAACTTGGACCTATGGACAGTCAGAATAAATATATTTTCTTGCTTCTCTTTCAGCTAGATATATGGCTCTGTGACTAAGTTGTGGGCAATGGGTTATAAGTGGAAAGGTTGTGTGGAGGCTTCAGGAAACTCTCCTTAAAAGACTTTATGAATATACTTTTTATCTTGCATAGCAGGTCACATTCAGAAGCTTCAAAAGCTTCAGTTTATTTTGTGTGTTTGGAAGGACAAGAAGGGATATGTGGAGAATTGGCATGGGCTGTGGAAAGAGCTTCTAAGACTGGAGAGATGAACAGGCAAGGGATATATTACAAGAGCTTTCTCTATCATTAAAAGGAATTTAGGTTTTGCTTCATAGACTTTCAGAAGAGAGTGACAGAACAATGTGTCTTAGAGGGATGATTATAGCTGAAGTGTGGAAAATACAATGGATGTGGGTAGAAATGGGAAAATACAATGGATGTGGTAGAAATGGGAAAATCCCTTAGGAAGCCACATGGTAGTAATCCAGGTGAGAAGTAATAGGGGCCAGATTTAGGACCATGCAGAGGAAGGAGAATAGTTTCTAGATTAAGGATACAGGATAAATTAGTTTGGTGATTAATGACACATAAATGACAAAGAGAGAGATGATTTGAGTCTGACCACTATCTATTCTACTGGTGGTCATTCTACTTCCACTTTCAGATTGAACTCTTAGGGTTTTTTTGACCTTCAGAAGCACATATTTTTCTGTTTGGATTTCAGGTGTCAATTGACTTCTGATGAAAACTATCCTTGCAGCCACCTCCTTCATCCCCCAAAGTAGTATAATAAATTCTGACAGGGGTCTGAGAAACCCATTTTTCTCTCTGGTTATAGACATCAATGGAAACAATCTGTAGATTTTGAATATTCCCTGCGAATACACTGGATCTCTTTTCAAGTTTGATTCTACCATTTTTTATCTTCTTAGCACGGTGGGCCTCCACCAACATCTGTTTACAATAAAGGCAATGTGTTTCTATTTTAAGTAAAGCATTTTTGAAAAATTTGAATAATTTTAAACTCAAATAGCAAATGACTAATTTCCAATCAGAATAAATATCTGTCATAATTACTATACAGCTATTATTTTGCTCATAAAGTACAATTTTTTCTTTTATCTGTTTTACTATATATTTTATATATCACACTATATAAAATTTACAATTCTGATTTGATACTTTTTTATGTCACATTGTATAAAGTTCACAGTTCCAATGTGCATAAAAACAACCATTGTTGTTTTTATAAGGGAATTGAAATATATGTTTGTGAGTTAACAGGCACTGAAACAAGGTCTTTATCTAATATTAAGTATGTAAAGTATGTAAGACATAATTCTGAGTGTCAAACCTATTCAATATTGCGATACTTTGGGAAAGCATGTTAAGCAAAAGAATAGATCCTTTCAAAGGGGGTTTCACCGTGGAGAGAATGACTTGGACTGTGGTATGGTCCCTAAAGGATGGAAAGGGTTGATGAATAAAGATGGTGAGGAGAAGGAGCTACTGCATCATAAAACAAAGGCACAGAGGCAGGAGCTTGAAGAATGCTAAATAAATTATTAATTGTTGATAGTTAATAGAGCAGGCTGCTGGAGTAATGTATTCATAAACTACATTATGCTTTATTAGTATTTCACAATACAATTGAACCTCATAACAGCCCTGTGAAGTAGATATTATCCCCACCATAAAGGTGAAGAAATAAAAGCAACATATGTGACTTATATCAAAGCATAACCCCACTAAACAGCAGTACTGTGAATTGAACTCAAGTCTTCCATTCTCCAGCTTAGGGACTTTTCAGCACACTTCAGCATGCAAACAGAGAGAGCGATGAAATTAGCAAGAAGGCTGAGGCTGCGATGTGAAGGCCTTTCAATCACAGTCACCATCAATTCTGTTCTTTCTCTCACAAGCACATCTCGTATTTTAGCATATTCTGTCAAGACTACCTTCCAAAATATATCAAAAACCTGACCATTTCTCCCTACCAACACTGCCTCCACCTAGGCCCCAGCCTCTTGCCAAGGATTATTGCAAGTGCCTGTTTACATGTTTTTTCTTTCCTCCCCTTCACACTGCTCATAGCTTCAGGAATGGAACTTTCCAGGCAAGCCAGATCACACCACTTACAGGTCCAAACTCTCCAATTGCTCCTTTATACTGATGTCATCTACCTCTCTCTCACTCTCAAACATTACCAGCCCTCTGGCCTCTTTGCCAGGGGTGCTCTGCCTCGGGCTTCACCCTGCTGTGCTTTCACCAAGATGGGTCTTCAGGGTTCTGCCTTTATGTTCTCAGGTTTCTACCCAAATGCCTTCTCTTCAGTGAGGCCATTCTGGGTTACTTTATGTAAAATTTCAACTCCTTCATCCTATGATTTTCTGTTTCTCTTCTCTGCTTTACTTTCTCCTCAACACTTCACCACCACCTAATATACTCTAGATTTTACTCACTCACCTTGTTTATTGTCTGTTTCCCCCACTAGAAGGTAAGCTCATGAAGTCAGGAACTTTGTTTTGTTCACTGTGCCTAGAAGAAGCCTTGGCATCTAAAAGGGACTCAATAAATACTTTTGGATAATTAAATACTGAAAGTTTAGAAATTACTCCTTTGATAATCATGAAACAATAGTGAAACACTAGAAACCTTGGAAGCTTTGGAGCTGAGAAGAGACAGATTTATAAAACTGCTTTTATAATGTTAGCTTCATATAGTGGAAATGATGCATCCGAAGAGTGGAAAGAGAAAGAGGACAGGGAATCCAAATAGGAGACTACTGAAATTAATACAGGCATGATGCCAAAGCTCCTCTCACCTAGACCCACTCCAGAAAAAGTGGAAAGAAAGGAGAGTGTTGATTGTTTGCTTTTCTCTAAATTTTACACTCCCCTGCTCCCCAACCAATTCTGTACTTATCTGTATAACAGCCAGGAGATATTTCATTGTATCAGATGGAGCCATATGAAATTTTCATTTCTGCTGATCAAAGACAATGAAATATCAGCAATATCTTATTGTTCATCCCAGACACAGCTTCTGAATGAATAATAAGTAATATTATGTGGCATCTGAATGACTGAAAACTACTTAATTTATACTTTGTACATTTAGGTCCTAAAATAATGTGGCAAGTAAATGCAAAAACTCCACAACTCTACAAATGGCAGAGGGAGGTCTTGAGTTGTAGAAGCCTAGAGTCCCACATATCTCAGCAGGAATACCTTTAGAGACATCCTAAGGTAGCCCTTAATATTAATCTCCGATTTTCATAATCTTTATTCATAGCAACCATCCTGAGTCATTAATAAGAGGGAAAATAAGCTTCAAACAACTCAGAATTAAAGTAAGTGTGAAATTCATTTCAGAAAGGACTCCATTCTAAATGATAAAAACAGAAATGTTTTTGGTTCATATAAACAAATCCTGAGCTAACCTGCAAAATTGACTCATTAATTGAGGGTGCAAGACAGCCAATGCTGTCCAAAGACTTCTGGTTCTTAAAAGACCAATTAATTTATTCTACCCTATGTTGTAGTCTGAGTCCAACAGATCTCATTAATTAATCATAAAAGTAATCACTAGCAACGAAACTCAAAGAAGTGTTACATAACATATTAAGTATCAGCTTGTTATATTCACACGCCAAGCTGTGTACTGTAAATAATATTAATTTGGATCTGGCTTTTATACACAAAGCCAAAACCATTCATTTTGGTTGATTTGAAAGTGATATTTTAAAACATTACTTCGTCTTTTCTTTAGAGCAGGAGTAGCAGTACATAATTTTCTTGTGATGATTCTGGTGAAAGGATTTGCATACAATTATGGAGACAATTTCTGTTCCTAGCAGGAAAAAACACAGGATGAAGTAAGTATTCACCATATGATTAGCCTAATTTTTATATCCTACTGAGGCTAGCTCAGTTCTAAGAAGTAATTGTAAACTCATGTCAGGGACTGAGAGTGAATACATTTGATTGCTCACTATTAAATTTCTTTAGTGGAGAAATGACACTGAGGTGATTATCTAAATACAGAGTGATTTCTTGAACAGCATGCTAGGTGACAAATGATGGGGTCAGTGGTAGCCTCTGTTACTTTTAACTGCAAACGTTCTGTTTCCACTTCAACTCTGTGGTTCAGAGGAAGGTTATTTAAATTTCTTAATCTTCTACCTTTGACTTTCTATGTAATGAAGAAGATTAATGTAGGATTTTATTAGTCATGATAATCTTTTCTATAGCTGTAAATAAAAATCAGCTTCATTCCACATGGTAGAGTAACTTATAATGCTGCTGTTCATTTGAGAGAAGTAGATTGAGGATTCTTCATAGGTGAAGAAATACATCCCTACAACTCCGGGAGAGTCATACTGTATAACTCAACATCCCACACTCCCTCCAGATGAAAAACAAAAACCTAGTTCTGTTTTTTGCATTCCATATTTGGTCATTAGACGTTTACTTAGTCACTTTAGTCAGAAATCTAAGAGATTCTCTCAGACTCATTGCTCAGCTTCACCCTCATCCCACACCAATTCTGACATTTCTTCCTAAATATTACATTTAAGACATTTCATGAGCAGTTCTCTATTTCTTCTTTCACTTTTCATTCAATGAATATTTGTTGAGCATTTCCTATATTTCAGGCCACTGATCCAGAGGCTGCAGATATAGAAATGGAACAGTAAGATGTGCCTACCTTCATGAAGTTTACATTCCAGTGGCTGAGGCAGACAAGAAACAATACACAAATACATTTATAATAGAATGACAAGAAGTAGTAAGTGCTATGAAGGAAAATGAGGGAAAGAAGGAATATAAATGACCAGGAGCGGCGACAGGATGGATGTTGTTCTTCCCAAACCAATCTCTCACTGTGTCTCTTAGGTATGCATCACTCAACTCATACTGAAGATTGGTGGTTCTCTGAATAAACCAGACTCTCTCTTGCATTTAACACAATGCAATGGCTATTCCCTGTGCTAAGAGAGTCTGTATGCCCTACACTCACTGGCAACTTCTAATCTTTCTTTAAGCCTCAACTTCAGCTTTAGACCATTTCACAACCCTTCTCTGGTCTCATCCGTGTGGGGTTTTTGTCTTTTTTCTTTACATTTCCCTAGCTGTTTGTACAGTAATTACAGCTCATGCTACTCTGAATTAATTAAATCATTTATTACATAAGTTCTACATGCTACCTTGGAAAGTACAGCATGCCTGTCACTAACCTCAGGGATGTGAAATTATAACTTTAATTGCTAGTTTACCTGTCTAGTTCCCTTTAAGAATGAGACTAGTTTTTATTCATCTTGATTTCCCTATTTTTTTCAGACAAAGAAAAGAATAAGCTCAACAAGAGGGAATTAGGTTGAATTAAATGACAAGGGTAAAAATTCTGCCCTTTTTATATATCCCTTCCCATTTGATCAAGACTAATAATAATAAAGGTAATAGTAATAACAATTATTAAAGACCTGACAAATCCATGACCTTCAATATTGTATTAAGTGCTTTATTAGCATAGTGTTAGTTTTATTATCTTCATTTTATGTAAAGGAAACTGATGATACAGAAGTTAAGTTCTTGGCCAAGATCATGTAGCTATGAATTGGTAAAGCCTCATTCTGTCTGATATTAGAGTCTGCTTTTTATTCTCCTCTATGATATGGTCTATAATACAATGAAAACTTAATTCCATGCAGTTTGGGTTAATTTTATTCCCCTATTAAGGATTCATTTTTGACCCAGACGTATCCCTGACCACGAAGCACTGCTGGATACTATGATATTTCCAAGGAATGTGGTGGCTTCTGCTCTTTACATTGAGCATATGTTTGCTGCTTTCCCTCTAAGTTCACAGGGAGATAAAGCCCCCTTCTCCCAATTCTCCCTTCCCCAAATGTCTCTGGTCGCTCTAGCCCGACCGTTACAACCATTGCAAAGATTACAATAATGAACACAGTTTCTTTCTTCAGAATAGCCTGTGAATGCTGCCCTGTGGTCCAGTTTGGTTAATGATGTCATCCCGGCACTGCATAGGACACACTATCAAACTGCCTTCTCTCTGTAAGGACATCAAACATTAAACCGTAGAATTAGGTCGACTTTAGTCAAAAAGCTTTTGAGTTACTACTTAGATCTAGCTATATGCTTGCCCAAGTTCTTCCCTTCTAGAAACAGTCACAAAATCCCATAGGATTATTTCACAAATTAAGTTTGAATTATGGTGTAGAATAACTTTTATTGATGCAGGGATTAATGTAGGCAAGTTTTCTGAATAGGTATTAAGATGGTAAAGCCAAAAAGTACTTATATTTTAATTAGAGTAAGTGTGCCTGAGAATTATAATAATGCAAAAAAAAAAGTATACAATAACTTCTATAACTGTAACAAATTGGAACCAAGTTTGTATTATCAAGAGGAGAAGTCAGATGAAGTTATTTATTTTTCATCAAATATTTACAATGTGGCAATTAGTCAGTTTTGTTTTGCTTTTTTTTCACAATGGTACCATGTGCCACTGACATTTTGGTAGAAACTCAGTAAGGTTTTCAAAGTTTACTTTTTTTTTTCTTTTTTTTGAGGCGGAATCTCGCTCTGTCGCCCAGGCTGGAGTGCAGTGTCTGGATCTCAGCTCACTGCAAGCTCCGCCTCCCAGGTTTATGCCATTCTCCTGCCTTAGCTTCCCGAGTAGCTGGGACTGCAGGCACCCGCCACCACGCCCAGCTAGTTTTTTGTATTTTTTTTTTTTTTTTTTAGTAGAGACGGGGTTTCACCGTGTTAGCCAGGATGGTCTCGATCTCCTGACCTTGTGATCCGCCCATCTCAGCCTCCCAAAGTGCTGGGATTACAGGCTTGAGCCACCGCGCCTGGCCTCAAAGTTTACTTTCATGAAACCGATAGGCACAATCAAATGAATTGTGCTAGTGAATTAAATTGTTATACACATTTGGGCAAACACTGGTATCATGCCTCTAAAATTGGCAAGTTTAGATGCAGTGTGACAGAACACAGTAAATACATGAAGTAATTTGTTAGTTCAAATCCTTTTAATAAGTTTGGCTTAAAAACTCTGAGAACAACAAATTCCAGTGGAGAATCCTAGGGTTGGTTTTCAGAGCTAATTATGACTGTAAAGTTTGAGATATTAATGCCTATGTTTTATGTTTGGTAGTTAAGGTTGCAGAAAGTAAAGGATAACCACTGTTGTATGAAATTCTATTTATACTGGCTTAATAGTCTTAGCAGAGCTGCTCCCAAGCTTATATAGCTTAGCACTCTCCTTATCTGGGGCTTGTGCACTGGTCCTGCCTCATTTGATCCACCTGACAGTGAAAACTACTTTGGCTGTGCTGCTGCTGCTAATCTGTTTAAATAGGTAGTTCAGCATCATTGCCAAATGGAGCACTCCAATTGGCTCCTCAATTAGCTATTCATTTTACAAAAGGCAAACATGTGTATATTCCAGATCTATAGATTTATTATTATGCTGGTCATTGCCACTCAGAGGTTACACTAGGTGTCTCCTTAAGAACTGAGCTAGATACTCAGTGTCCGTCCAGATCCACATCCACTTTTTATTTTGCCTGACCTTGCTCTGTATCAGTGTTAGAAGAGGCTGACCAGTATGGTCTGCAGCTGTGTACTTTGGCTTCCAGTTGAGTTGATTAAAAGGAATCACATGCGACATATCAAAGGGAGAAGAGGGAAGTCAGGTATTCTTTTCTTTTTTCTTTTTGAGATGGAGTCTAGCGCTCTGTCACCTAGGCTGGAGTACAGTGGCGCGATCTGGGGTCACTGCAACCTCTGGCTCCCAGGTTCAAGCAATTCTTCTGCCTCAGCCTTCTGAGTTGCTGAGATTACAGGCACCTGCCACAATGCCTAGCTAATATTTTTGGATATTTAGTAGAGACGGGTTTTCACCATGTTGACCAGGGTGGTCTCGAACTCCTCACCTCAGGTGATCCACCTGCCTTGGCCTCCCAAGGAAGTCACATATTCTTTACATGATTCCTTTCCTGCCAGGTTGACGTGGGGGTGACTGCATCTCTAAATAAACGCCCTAGTCTCTGCCATTCAGCATTCTCCATACAGCTACACTCTCCACACAACCACATCTTCACCTTCCTTGCCTGTTCAGACTTATGGTGGTAAAGACTCTTTGCTCTTGCTACTTCTGGGATGGGACACCATCTTTTTTCTTGTTGGTGTCCCTAAAACTTGCCCACACCTTTTTAAAAGCAGTTCCATTATTAAGCACTTCTTGATGGCACAGTTAGAGTGCACCATTAGTTTCCCACCAGGATAGCAACTAACTGAAGTAGCTTTGAGCTCAAAGCAGAATATGTTTGGTAGAAGAAATACATAGGTATTAATTTTCTACCCATCCTGTTATTTTCCCACTTTAATGTAAATTCCAATAATTGCCTGAGACAGTTTGTAACTTTCACTATGCTTTCATTACATTCTGGGGACAGAAAAAGTGTATGTTCTAACCTTACATCTTCTGAAATGACCACTTTAAAGTAAACTATATTTTAATATTGTGCCAACAATTAGGAGGGTACATTTATTCTAAATCATCACGTTGTACATGTTGAATATTTACTATCTTTATCAATTAATTTTTTTAATATTAAGAAAGCTCTAACACAAGAGTTTAAAAATTTCAAAGAGTACAAAAAAGTGCTGCCTGCTGTCCCTTCTCTTATTTTAGTTATACCTTAGTGATCTTGTACTCCTTTTACATTTTAGACAAAGACAGTTTTTTAACAAATAATAAGCAAATGTTCTCCATTATGCTAATGACATCATTTTTATCAACTAAACGTGGCCTAAAAAGCAAAGGCTTTTGTCATCCAATTGCTGCCACAAATAATGGCTTACTTGACAGAAAAGATGTCAAAATTATCATTTTTGGAAGACATTACCCAAAATTAAAGTGGTTAATTCTACAAAATTCTTCTCAGCGAGTCGACTAGTTAAATTTCATAAGAGTATATTTTCCAGCCACCTATTCTGGCAGGCTCATCAGATAGTTCCAACGTCCAGAACCAAATATTCTATAGGGCCATCTACAGGGATTTTCAGTGGTTTGAATGGGTCAGTTTCAACACCAGTAATTAAAGTTTTCCAAATCTAATATTTCTCCATTATGGTTTGGAACTTTAAGGTCACAATTAAGCAATTATATAAATGTTCTGCCTGACAGATCCAAAGTTGCTTTTTGGGGAAAATTTTAGCTTTGTCTAAAAATAACTTTCCATAGGGAGGTGGGAATACCTTTTCTGTAAATTTTTCAGCATTCAAAATAAAATGTCGTATCCTGCCACTTTACCATCTGGCTCTTAAAACATGTGGATGTTGATTCAGTGAGTAAAACAAACAAACAAACAAACAAACAAAAAAAAGCAGCATTTTAGACTCTCATTAAATGTATTCTTGAATTACCTGCTATCTTTGTATCAAATGCTAGAGATAAAGAGATTTGTTATGGAATATGTTTCCCCTTAAGTTGCCGATATATTTTACACTATAGCCTGTGCCCTAATGTAGAGGTCCCCAACCCGCGATCTGTAGATCCCTACTGGTACCTGGCCTGTTAGCAACTTGGCTACACAGCAAGATGTGAGCAGTGGGCAAGGGAGCGTTACTGCCTGAGCTCCACCTCCTGTCAGAACAGCAGGGGCATTAGATGCTCATAGGAGCATGAACCCTATTGTGAACTGCACGTGCTAGGGATCTAGGTTGTGTGCTTCTCATGAGAATCTAAGATCCTGATGATCTGAAGTGGAACAGTTTCATCCCTCACATCCCTGTGGAAAAATTGTTTTCCAGGAAACCAGTCCCTGGTGCCAAAAAGGTTGGGGACCGTTGCCCTAATGTGCCCTAAGTGTGTTTGTATGTGTGCAATAGTAGTAGTAGCAGTAGTGGTAGTAGTGCTAATAGTAGTAGTAGCAGTAATGGTAGCAGCAGCAGAAGTAATAAAGTCTGGATAGCACTAATGATAGTAATAAAACAATTCTAGATAAAGGAACCATTACCATTACTGGAAACTTTTAGGATCTTTGGAGAAATAATTCTTAACGTATTTTCTCAGTGACATAAGTCCTAGAAATGTACAAAGACTACATTATGCTGTTAATGGATAGTTACCTTATTAAAAGCTGTTACTGAATAGTTTGTTCTTAATGCAAAGGTCCTGTTTTACAATTGCTCTGCAGTTCATTAATTTTCATTTTATTCCCTGCAAGGGCATTTAGGGTCTGGATTATACAGCTGTAAAACATAGCTCTCACTAGAATTCATAATTTACTATGTCTCAATATTCCATTTGAAGAGGTTCTTGAAACATGATGAGGTCAGAGTGGAGTAGAAAAGAAAACCATTTAGCATATTTAATAATAGACTGTTTGTCCACAGAAAAATCTGAAATCTTTTCAAGTATGTCTGAAGGTGACTTGTATCACAAACTCACTCATATTGGGTTGGTCACTTTATAGAAATTGGAAGGGGAGGTTATATCCATTTCACTAAATTTTTAGCTCAACAGTGTTTAACTTTGATTGCTTATTATAAGTAGAGTGACTGTACAATTTATCATAGATACCAAGACACTTTCAAGAGTGAAAGGGGGCATTGGGCACTGTTAAGATTACACTAGGATATCAGGTACAAACCAGGACTATGTAGGTAAACCAAGATGCAGAAGCCAGTTACCAGGCTACGTCTTAGAGAACAGAGATAAATAAGACACTGCCATCAAGCAGTTCATAATCTTCAAATTCCTCTTCTTTTTCTAACTGAGAGCTGGCAAAAAGCATTTACAGAAAAAAGTGACCAATGGAGGAGGTCACATAAAGTCCACAGATTTTATCCATGAAGAGGTCTTAAGTATCCAGGTAGTTCTTGAGTCTCTTGTATTATTTTTCTCATCCTTATTTGGCCAAAGGTCAATATCTATGCTTCTGAGGAGTCACATAGAATCGTCCCAACACTTCCATTTTATTTCAGAAACCTATGAAACTACTAGAAATTCTTTGAGGTAACTAGAACTGAGGGCCAGGAACTGGAATCAAGTGTTTGAGAGCAAAGGATTCTAGATCTCCAGTGTTTGCGAGATGTTGAGACCAAGATTATTGGAATCGCAGTGAAATTCCCATGGAGAACAGTCAAGGCTTTCCTGGCTTTGGAAGACTGAAACAGGTGATACAGTTGGGTTGACAGAGTGTATCCATTGGATTTTATTCCTGAAAAGCCAAATTAATTTTTAGGTATATGAAAGTATTCAAAGATAGGCTCTAATGAGTTATATATTGAGTGTTATTATTTATTGTGTTTTATGTTTCAAACCAATTTAAAACTGTTAAATAAACCCAGTAGTATTCTTTATAAAACAACATAAAGTAGTAGGTTTGAAGATCAAATGACCCTATTAGGCAAGAAAATTCCACAGCCAATTCTAATCCATGTTGAATCAAAGCATTTTTCAGCTAGGAGGAATCATAGTGACAATTTAATCAAACTCCTGATGTGAACACAAAGGATGAACCAGAGTGGTTTGCCCAAGGCAGAGCGCTTGGAAGAGCTATAGGATCTTAAAAACAAACAAACAAAAAACCCCAAAAACAAAACTGCTCTCATGGCTCTGAGAACATTGTCCTTGTCCTTGGGGAATTCTGGACAGAGAAAAGTTAAGAGGAAGTCAACAGTCTTCAAGAGGATTTGAGCCATTTGCAGAATACAGCAAAGGAAAAAAAGAGCAAAATAAGTTTCTGAGTTTCCATTATAATAAATCTTTTAACAGGGCACTTACAGGTTATTCAAAAATTTGATTCTTTTTCTCTTAGCATCATATTCTCCCAGGAACAGATGTGCAGTAAGAATTCCTGAGTCCTTCACCAATTGGTTGATCCCAGCCTCAGCAGACCTGAAACTCCACTTTCCTGTGTGTTTCAGGGAAAGAGAGATCTTTATTGTATCTTATTGCTTTCACTCTTTCATTTCTCCTTTAAAGTCAGCGGCAGCCACACCTTTGAAAAAGATTAAGAGGGTGTGGGCTGAGACTCATGATATGATTATCTCATGATCTGCTTAAGCAAACTGACAGTCAAAGTATTAGGTGATTGAGCAATGTGAAAAGTGGTTCAGTATCAATGTGTGCCAGAAAGTACCATCTAATCTTGACAGTAAACCCCTTTGGGTCTACCTTCAAAATAGACATGGAAACTTCTCAATAGCTTTGCTGCTATTGTCCTAGTACAAGTCCCATCATCTCTCACCTCAGTTACTGCAATCGTTTCTTAAGGTCTCTTCTTGTTTTGGCCTGTGATCCCTCTCAGTCTATCCTTATCATGGCGGTCACACTAATCCTGTTAAATTTAAAGTCATATCCTGGTACACCTCTACTCAAAATCCTCCAATAGCTTTCCATGTCCCGTAGGGCAAAGGAAAGAGTCCTTACAATGTCATTCTTCCTCTACTTCTTGGACACCTTTCTCCTGTCCTTGGCTCCTTGCTCTCTCTATTCTGGTCAAACTGGTTTCATTGCCATTCCTCAGTCGGAGAACGTATACTCTCTCCTTAGGGCACTGCACATGCTCTTCCCTCTATCTTGAATGCTTTTCCCCAGAAACCAGATGTTCCCCTCACCCCTTTCATGTTGCACTCAAATGGTAACTTCTCAATGAGCTCTTCCCTGAGACTTCCATGTGAAAAAGTAAATTTAAAAAATTAAAACACACCCCACTTATACCCCCAATGCTTAGTACATAGTAGGTACTCAGTAAATATTAATTCAATGAGTGAAAGACAGTTGTTTGTGTTCCTATTAGCTGTGACATTCACAGTACAGAAGCTAGAATCTCTTTTATGATATCTCTAGCTTCTCCTGTGGAGAATAAGATAAGCTCTTTAAATAGGAAGACTGCATATCCGAACTGGAGTAAGATCTCAGTGTGACTTTGGACTCAAGGGCTCCACGGTCTTTGGATCAACAGCAACAACGAAAATGGAGGCACCCATTTGGATTTGCCAAGTCTTTATTTTAATAAGTCAGGATGACAAAAAAAAAAAGTACAAAACCTATAACCACGATCTAAATCTGCATAATTTATAAAAGGAAACACTTCAATTCTAGAAAAGTAGGAAAGACATAATTTTAGAATAAAAACTCTTTTTTTTTTTTTAAAAAAAAAAAAAAAGCTTCCCAGAAAATGCTCCACACTATCCTAATTTTCTCCCCTGCCAATTCTGGGAGGTGGATTAGTAAGAAAGCTGGGCATTGGACTCCAGGCCCACAGTCCTGCTGTGAAGGAGTGCCAATCATCCACAGGCAGAACTGGCCCCTTCTGCCCACAAGATCACACAAAGAACAGTGCTTGTGTCTTAATTTTGTCATCAAATGTCGAAACTAAAGATTTAAGAAAAAGTGTTGAGGATAAGATATTAGATGTAGAAACAAAAGTGAAAATAATTTTTTAAAGATTTAAGAATTTTTTTTTTTTTAAGAACCCGCTCTGTACCTTATGTTTGGTTCAGGTATTTGAATGTTGACTTATGTGACTTTTTCAGTGATGAAACATATCAGAGAGAAACAAGGGTGAAAGAGAAGCCATTAAGATATATAGAGCAGTGCTAATCTTCTAAATTTTGCCATGGAGCAAACCAAATGCTTAAAGAAGACTGAAAGAAAATTCAAATTTGTAGGGCTTTTTAATAAACAAGGAGCCATTTCTATACAGGCTAATTTGTTTGTTTTCAGAGCTTTCTCTAAGTCATGGAAGGCAAGAACATAGTTTTTGAGGATTTAGGGCAGTTGATTATGAAAAAGTTACAAAAGTAAAGAAAGGTCAAAACCTTTTGGTTAATAATAGATGAAAAGAGACAATTTCTGAAACCATATAAATACTAAAATGGAGAAGCAGTTCAGATTCCACTTTCTTTGGGAGACTGTAGCTTTCTAAGAAATGCACAATTTTTCACGATATTTTGAGTCAGTGAGATGTTTGTACTATTTTAAGTTTAATAAAAGTAAAAGAGGGAATTCTGAAATTGTTTGAGAGCCTCTGAAGCAATTTTGGAGAGTCCTATAATATGGTATAGAAACTGCATTGCTCAAGCCTTTTAAGTCTATGACAGCATGGCACTGTGCCATCAATATTATACAGCACAACAGGGTGCCTTCTAAAATGCCTCACACACATACTGCAGATATATTTGGACATTTCTGTTAAAATAAGTCACTTCGTGTTCCCCTACCATATTATAAAGTTCCCATGAGTTATGCTGTCAAATTTGAGGGACAGTTTCAGAATTCTAAATGAAAATCATGTAGAAGCATCCAGTGCAGAAGAATAAATGTGTTATGGTGATAATATTACCTGCTTTATTGTGGGTAGAAATGGGTTACTGAAGATTTTATGTAGCATCAGTGAGAAAATGCTTGTGTCCAAGTGTCCAGTGGTTTATAATGATCAAAAAATTTAGTTCACTTTATAAGAAGAAAAATGTATGGCCTAAAAACTGAGTAAAAGTCTTCGTGGATTTTAACATAATAGTCAAAGGAAATCAGAATCATTTGAAATATAGTAATATTATCTGTTATAACTTGTCAAATATTAGTCAAATTGTTTTAAAATAATTTTGATTTATATAAACTTATAACTTCATTTTGGTAATAACATAAACAATCTAGAAGGATATAGTTATTATAGACTTAGCCAATTCAGCATTTGCAGAAAGTTTAGATAAGGTAGGCTTAAGTTTACTTTCCCCTTACCTATAAATAAAATTTTGTAAAAGAACAAAATTAATAAAATAATAGAAAAAGTTTATTATGGTTAACAATATACTTTGGAAACATTTGTTTATAATATAATAACAATGCTAATTATAATTAATTAGAGAATTAACTAGAGAAGCTGATTATGAGAATTAAGTATCAGCCACTATTAATGATTAAGTGTGTAATTTGAGGTTCTTCTTTTTTTTTTTGTTTTTTTGAGATGGAGTCTTGCTCTGTCGCCCAGGCTGGAGTGCGGTGGTGCGATCTCGGCTCACGGGCTGGGGTTCTTATTTTTAACCCTTAATCCATTAATTATCAGAAATTATTGGCTGTGCTTATATAAGCTTTTGATAAAACATCACATAGAAATGTGTGTTTTGTAAGGAAGAATAACGTTTTTCTATTTTATAGCAAAATAAAATGAGATAGCGATTACACGACCTAAAAAAGGTTAAAAAAAAAAAAAAAAAGGAAGTCTGTCAGAATAGAAATGAGGATTGAGAGAATAGTATTTCCTTGGTGCTCATTATTTCAGTAAATATAATGGAAGGCATATCAGAGATTTAGACATGCAAAGAGGAGTAAAAGTGGTCTCTGCCTATGAACAGCTCACACTACATCAAGGGAGGCAGGAGGTATCCTACTCAATAGCGAGAAAGATGACAGGTACATAAACAAGTACATAAACTTCCATACAAAGTGGAAAGTATTACATGGAATTTGAGCGCTCCAGATGCACTACTGCCAAAGTCCAGCAACAATATCCTGCCTCATTTTCTAGAGTTAATAGAAACTGTCGTATAATGTATGTTTTCATAATGTCAGAAAGGAAGGGAACTCAGTCTTGGCAGTAGAAGGAAAGCTAGAGGGGGCCCGTGCATGCATGGATGGGGTAGGAAGAGGGCCCTGTCCTTCTAAACAGGTGGAGGGCAATGAAGACACTGAGGAAGTTGAAGAAGTAGAGTGGGTGTTAAGATCCAGAGAAATTCTCAAAGAAATAAGCAGTGTTAGCAGGAGCTTGCATGCCAGTTTCACGGAGTGGTCAGGTTTCAGAGTGTGTCATTAGTCACTATGCTGTGACTAATACTGCCTCCAAGAGAGAGGCAGCATCTTCTTCAGTGCAGTAGTTCCCTGAGTTGACTTGCGAGGTAGCAATCCTGCCTCAGGCAGATTAGACTCCTTTAACAGTCAAATGGGTGTCAGCTCTTCTGCATCTGTTGAGCCAATGTAACCAATTTTGTTGGTAGTAAATTGGTTATTGAAGATTTTAAATACCGTCTATGAGAAAAGTGTCCAAGAGTTTATAATGGCAGAAAATTTTAGTTCAATTTATGGAAAGAAAGACTTATTGCTTAAAAAATAAACAAAAGTCCTTAGGAATTTTAACCTACTAATCAAAGGAAATAAGAGCAATTGCAAATATAGTAATATTACCTGGAATAACTTTTCAAATGTTGGTCAAATTGTTTTAAAACATATAATTTAATACAGTTTCCTTAGATCATTCTGTAGGATCAGAACCAGAACTCTGCAGTAAGGCACTTACCTGGGAGCCATGAGAGTATAATGTGTTTAACTATAAAGTAGTGGGCTGGGTCTGCAAGCCCCACAGCAGAAGAAACTCCATTACTCTATACAGAATGAAATAAAACACACATGCTACATCATCATGTAGAAAAAGGCTGATGTTACTGCTTAATTTGCAGAAATGGAATTTCCATGTTTTAATTTAAAATAAAACATTTGAACTTACAGAAAGAGAACCATAATTATTTGATTAGGTGACTTTATCTTTATTAGAAAATAATGCTAGTCTTAAATAATTCTTTTTTACCTTTATCTTCTTTTATTGAGCATTGTAATCAGCTTTTTATCAAAGTTTATTTTAATGATCAAAACCTTAGTATAAATCTGAAAATAGTCAAAAATAGGTCAATAATTTTGAAACCAATCTAAATAAAGTGTGTTCAAATAAGAGGAGCAGAGTGGGTGTTATTTCTTTAGTCCCATTAGGAGTGTATTGGAAAGATAAGTGTAATAGAAATAGAATTCCTCATTTGTCATGTTTTCTCTCCTAGCACTACAAGACACAATAATAGCTCTTATTTGGTAACTGTAATATGCCAATACATATTTTCAATATTTTTGTCTTAATTGATAAAAACAATAAATATAATAATAGAATTTTTAAAAATCATGCAAAATTCAGGAATTCTTGTTTTAAACAATTCTTCACACTGAGAGAACTTACTTTATAGTAGTATGAAATAACCTCATTAAATCCTCATTGAGTTCTACACAGTGTTTCTCCTTTGCCTTCTGATTTCCAAATCTACTCTCCCCCTTCCTGTACTAATCTCACCTTCAGCAGTTGGCCTCATTGTTCCACTTCACTGAGAAAATGAAGAACCTCTGGAAAGATCTACCTCCTTTATCTGCAGGACCACAGAACACTTGAATCCACACTGTGCTCCTTATTCTTTCTTCAGTAATGAAGGGACCAGGTATGCTTCCTTTTTTTCCAGTGTCATTGACTCCAGCTGTGGTCTTGGATCCAGCACATAAAGACTCAGTGTGGTTCCAAGATGTAGTGGGTACATTCTCACTAATGAGGAAGCACTAATTTTAACTCTTGGATCATCCTACTGTGATAGGGTTTGGCTGTGTCTCCACCCAAATCTCATCTCGAATTGTAATCCCCATTATCTCCACGTGTCAAAGGAGGGATCAGGTGGGAAGTGATTGGATCATGAGGGTGCTTCTTTCCCTCATGCTATTCTTCTCCTAGTGAGTGAGTTCTAATGAGATCTGATAGTTTTATACGTGTTTGACAGTTCCTCCTTCACGAATGCTCCTCTCTCTTGCCTGTCATCATGTAAGATGTGCCTGCTTCCCCTTCTGCTATGATTGAAAGTTTCCTGAGGCCTCCCCAGCCATGCAGAACTGTGAGTCAATCAAACCTCTTCCTTTGTAAATTACTCAGTCTTGGGTATTTCTTTATAGCAGTGTGAGAATGGACTAATATCTGCTGCTAGGTAAAGACTACTATAAAAATGTTGTTTGGGTTAGCATACACATTAAATATAAAATCAAAGCTATCAGTATTAGAAGAAATATACACCTATAGTAAATCCCTGCACAATATCATTTAAGACTATTTCTCAAAGTGTGGCTTTTAAATCATCTACATCAGAATCATCTAGTGTGCTTGTTAAAAAGAACATCTCTGGGCTCTGTACCAGATTTATTGAATCAGAATCTTTGGATGTGGAGCTTACAAGCTCTCCATGTGATTATTGTGGAAAATAAAGTTTGAGAATTTACTTAATATGATGGTACAGATAGTATTATCTACAAGTGTGCTGAGGTTGAAGCCTAAGGGGAGGAAAGTGTCCATAAGAGAAGGAAGAAACCCTGTCCAGGCAGGGACAAAAAGAATATACAGAGGGCAGATGGCATGATGGTAAGGATTAGAGCTCCACCTATCAGCTAGGCTATGCTCCTCATATTACTGTATCACCCAGTGGAATGGCTAAAACCTTCAAGTAAGCCACCCCAAAATGAAAGCATCTCTACGGATAGCCTTCACATTGAAATTAAATAAGGTGGTGCCAATATTATTTCCCTCCTTTTGCCTCCCGAGCAAGATAAGTGAGTCAAGTAGAGCAAGTCAGCACCCAGTACTTTCCTGTTCCTTCTCCTCTTGTTCTATGATTTGGGTCTGATGGGAGAAGGGAGAAAGGAATACAAGATAATTGATATTTTAAGATTCCCATGCTTTTATGACTATTTTCTTTTCTTTTTCTAAGAGCCTATTTCTACTAGCTTAGGGGCCTCTCTTTACTGGAGAAAAGAGAAGGAAGCAATTAGCGAACTGAAATTTTATTAATTCACAATACATTTTTGTTATTACTTTTATCTCCTCCTTCTCCATGATGTTCCAAATCTTCCTTTATTAGCTTTTAGCTTTTATCCTCAAACATTGTAAGACCCTCCATCATGATACACTTTTTTCTTTTTCTTATCCAATTAATTATTGTCTTATTTTCTCCTTTTTTAAACCAGATTTCTCAAATGACTAGTGTATATCTGCTAAATTCATTTTCTTGTGACCCACTTTATTTCTAGCTCTCCATTTTAATGACACCACTCTCTTAACTAACACCAGAAGTCTCTGCTTTTTCAAAAGACCTTCACTCTTTTTCATGTTGATTAAAAACCGTGAAAGAATAATGTAGTTTAATATGTATTACCTGCTAATCCTCCTAGCCAAATTGCTAATGAATCACAAATTTTAGTGAGATAATCGTTTAATATGAATCCATGACTTTAAATGATAAAAAGAAAAAAAAGAAAAAGAAAAGACACACACACACACACACACACACACACAATCCATGGCTTTGCAGATCTTAGGTGTACATGGCTGTTATTTCAACACCATTTGATTACGCCTACTGTTGCATTCACAGCTTAATTTGTTATTTATTATAATACAGGATAAGATAGCAAACCATGGTATGGTATAGTTTAAATATAAATCATATCACATCTAGCTGTCTTTTCACAGATTTGGACCTTTGTAAAATTTATAATATTGTATAAATGTATTAGTAAAGACTATGCCATTCGATGATTGTACCACTCATGTATAAATCATATTTTGTGCATCTGGTCATAGAATATTTTAACTGATGAAGAAAATTATCTACTTACAAGCTGGCAATATAATACATTTTTTCTTTGTACAGTTTCAATTTTTAAATAATTAACTATAAAATTTAATAGTAACATTAAATAAAATATTAAAATAAATTATTGAATAAGTAACAAGAAACATGGAATAAAGAATAACATATTTCAGCTCTTTGGGAATTTCAACTTAATATTCACATTTCTCAAAAGTAGGGCTTACTTTGTATTTATAACAAAATATAAGAAATCAAAAGTCTTACTTATTCCCTGATCTTGTACATATATTGATTGAAACTCTTGAATCAGATGCACTATACTAATGAACTATATTTACTAGGGTGATGTTAAAATTTATTGAAGACTATTTGCAGCAGGCTGACATTTAAACAGTCAGCCTAAATAGGTTTTCTCTTTGTTAGTACATCAACTTGCTGCAGGCATGCTCTAGGCCTAGATGTCTGCTTGAACCCACAGGGAACTGAACTTATCGGCTCATGCCACACAGCATGATAGCAAAAAAAAAAAAAAAAAAAAAAAAGTATTTTTTGTAGCAGGACAGTAATACTTACGTCTGAAAGCTTCTTTAAATAACTCTATGTTTTATTGCATATTTCTGGTGAAAGCCACATTTTCCATAACTTCTTTGATTCACTTAAGACCTTTTCTGTCCTCTTATCCTTCAAATGCCAGTATGCTTCCCACAGAGAATGCTAGCATGGTTCTCCAAAAACACACTTAATTAGTGGAGTCAAAATGTAGCAGCATGCTGCCAAGTGACACTCTGTTTAGTGAGGCTGTACTCATGTAATGTCTGGGCTGATTTTAGCATGGAATTTAGCTTTGTAATGCATGGGGACAGATGTATGAATGGCATGCAATAATTTGGGATCCAAGTCCTATAAGACCTTAAATACTTTTCATTGAGCTTCTATTATACTTGCACGGGTTAACTTACCATATGAGTACTCATTATCTTCAGTAATTGTGACATTAAAAAGAGATGAAAGGATTGAGATATGGAGTAGGGATATCTTTCTTTATGTATCTCTGTGTACTTGAGTGTGGAGACGTAAAGAGAACAACTTCTGGAACTGTGTCAGCTCCTTTGCCCATTCTCTCGTTTTATCTGATTACAACTTATTCTTAGATGTCCCTGGCAGCACATAATTTTGTGTATTTCTAAAGTCATGGCAATTAACACATTTTATAACAACCATTCTTTACATTGACTGTCTTGACATAATCCAAATAATCAGCAAATGAATTAAATAAAGTATTCTGGAAAGGCATAGTAAAATGATTGTTGGTGAACATTGATTTCATTAAAATAAACAGTTGAGACTCAGCCAGAAACTATGACTAGAGAAAAATAATATGAATATAACATGTATTGAACATGTAGAAATAATAAGGTAACAGGACTGGAATATGGTTGTGGATAGGTAGGAGAAAATGTAAGGGCTCTCTATTTCACACTTTTGACAGCACATAGCCAATCTACACTTTAAAAAATAGAAACATGTAGTTAAGACTAAAACAAAAGCAACTATAATGACTCTGGCCTCTTAGTATTATTTATAGTTTTCTTTCCTTAATAGTGAAGGATTCTTGTGGGAAATATATTTTGTTGGAATTTATTTGAAGTTCATCAGTTGTTTAACTTTTTGTTCCAGTTTCCTTTTCTTCTAATAAATTCAGGTAGAATAATTATTTATTTTATGTATAAAAATAGCATTATTTTTTGAATTCACTTTTGCAGAATTATTTCCATCCTACGATCTATATCTGTCTGTATCTATATCTATATCATCTATAAATCTTCCAGTTTATTTGTACAGATTGATTTATCAGGTTAATAATTGTGTTGAATAATTTAGATGTTACAAAGAGATGGAAGGACTGAGATATAGAATAAGAATGTGCTTATATCTACATGTGTACATATGAGACAGAGAGGGAGGGAGATAGGTGAAATAATGTTCATCAAATATTAGCACTGGTTATTTTTGGATAATAACCCTATTGTAACCCAAAAACTTATATGGTTTCTCACACCTGGTAAGCATCCAGTAAAGATCTGTTGTACGTGTGACAAGAAAGGAAAACTGAATAGAAATACAGCGTGAAGAAGTGGTAGCTCTCAGAATAAAATTCTGATAAGGGAGTGCTGAAAGAGGGGGTTGCCAAAAGATGTGGGAATTTGAAGGAAACAGTAATGATAAATTTAAAAAAATATGATTTACAATGACATAAATTTGAGATTTAAAAGATAACGAGAGATGTGTCTATCAATAAAAAAGCATGTTCAATTTCATACTTGTAAGATTTGCTCAATAGCATTACTCAAGGCAGAGATCACCAATTACCTTTTTTCATTGTTTGAGAAAAAAATAACATATATTCTGAAAGCTGTACCCCAGAAAGAGGGGGGTTGGAATACAGTCACAAAAAATGACGAAGGACAATGTCAGCCACCCTTGAGTCCCAGCTTCTGCCACATCTTCTCTGCTAAGGCTGAGAAGAAACTTTAAGACAGAAAACTCCTTAAAATTTAGATAACCTAGGTATCTCCATGGACAAATGAAAAGCAAGGACTTGATCTTTAATATAATTGAGCGGCTCAGTGGAAACAGAACTGAATTGGGAGTCAGAGGACAGTTCCACTCTGGAATAATCACTTCTCTCGGCTTCAGTTTGCTCATCTGTAAAATGAAGATACTAATACCAGCACTGCGTACTTCAGAGGGCCGCAGTAGAGAACAAATTAGATAAAGTAAGTGAACATGCTCTGTAAACTGTAAAGCACTACACAAGGCAAACTTAATCATTATTTAAGGTCATCCTAGATGTTCCACAGCAGGGAGAAAGTGAGAAGGAAAAAGCAGCTTTTCCATCCATTAACACCTTCTCTCTGGGAGACCCTCAGAGAGCTTGTGTAAAGACAGTGATAGAAAGTTAATCACCCCTGTGTTAAGCAGACATCTTTGCATTCATTTTAAGGAATTAGTTTTTACTGCTCTGTCTCTTTCCAGCAGATATATGTCAAGTTGCTGTGGCTTTCTGACTGCTCTTTCCCAGAATGCTCTACTGGAGCCCACTTTTCTGTTGCATACATTGCCAGGTTATTGTTTCAGGCTCTTCTTCTTCCCAAATCTGTTTTGCTTTGATGATCTCATTGATTCCCCAGGCTTACTGGGCTCCAAATCAACATTTCCTATCCTACTATCCATCACATACCTAAGTCTGGAAGTTGCACAGGCCCCTCCAATCCAGCATGTCCAAAGTGGAATTCACTGTCTTCCCTGCTATGCTTACTTCTCCTGAGTTTTACATTGCTATTTACTCAGTGTCCCAATTTAGAAAGTACAGAGCCAGGGATATGGTGGATGTTTTTGCACTGCACAACTCTGAAGGGTGTCATTCATACAATGGCATCTCAGAAGAAGCCAATGCTATGTGGAGCATAACCTGCAGAGCTGAGCACTGCAACCCTCCCAAAAGCTCCACCACTTGCTCCCCTATCTCAATGGTTGCTCATTCCTTGATTTCCTACAATACAGAAGAGTCTGTGGACAATTCACAATTTATCAGAGGCACTCACTTTAATACCCATGACACTTTATAATGTTTCTCCCTTTACTTGATGAGTACGGGACAATATTCTGAGCATGGATTGTTACTTATGAATATTGTAACACAGGAAGGATTTTTGTATTCATTTTAAACGCACATTTTAACACTGCATACAAATGAGTGTTGTGTGTGTATTTAGTAAGGTGTCTCCAAAGATAGCCCCCAACAGTGTCCTTTTCCCATATGCTCATGCTAATCCTGATGTAATGAGGTGGAGCTTATTTCCTTTCCCCTTAATCTGCACTGGCCTTGTGGCTAGTCTTGACCAATGATGTGGAGCTAAGACAGATGCAATTGAAGATTTGCTAAGTGCTTGCATACTGGAACTTATCCTTTGAAACACTCCTTCTTGGAACCTAGATGTCATGGTTCAAGAAAGCCACAAGGAGGAGAAAAAAGAAATATTGGTTAATAGACCCAGTGGAGATACCAGCCGAGAGCTGACACCAACTTGCCAGTCATATGAATGAACCATCTTGGACATTCTATCCCAGTCAAGTACCCAAATGACTATAAACCCAGCCATCATTACAGGACAGAACTGCTCAGCTGAGTCAAGTCATCACAAAAAGTCATTAGAAATAATAAATGCTTTTTAAAGTTACCACATTTGGCATGGTCGATAAATAAAAAAGTGTGTGTGTGTGTGTGTGTGTGTGTGTGTGTGTGTGTATTTACATAATTCACCTCTCTTAGGAGTCTAAGATAAAGACAGATAAGATCACTAGCTAAAAGTGACATGTACACTTTTGGTTGAAATGGTTTTCAAAATAATTCTCTGCAATATTCAGCAAAACTATCTGTTAAGGCAGTGGGAGAAACAATAGAAAAGTGGAAAGGAAGGCCCCAGAGATGAGTCAAACAGGCCCTTTGCCTGGGTGGAGAATAGGTCTCTTAAGCCAGGCATCTGCCTATCCTTTTATGTGTTATGCCTATGTCCAATTGAGTAGATAAAACTTCAAGCAAGGAATAGAATCCATGACTGAGAAGCTTCAAGCATTTCTTCCACTTTGAAATTTCATAAATAGACCACCTACTATCTGCTCACCTGTGTATAAGACCAGAAAATCTGCGGAGATCTAGCTTATCATCTACATGGCTAGTGCCACCATCAACTCTATGGGGGCTACGAGCCAGCCAGCAGAGAAAAGTCTGTCTCCTCCCAAGTCTTCATCTTAAGTGGAGCCTCCAGGTTCTACATAAATAGCCTTGAGACAAACTATTCTGTATTTGAATAAACTTGAATAAATTTTAGTTGGTATTTTGAAATCCAAGTCCGGCACAATTCTCACGTCCACTTTCACTATTTTAGTTCATATCCTCATCATCTTTGAGACTAAGCCACTGCACTAGTTTCCCAAGTAGTCACCCTGCCTATGGTTCCTATTTTATTCCATCAATAATCCATAATGCTGTCAGTGATATTTCTAAAACACAAGTCTGTCACCTCACTGCCCATTTAGAAAACTTACTAGTGAAATTCTCAGCATACGGAATGGTGAATTTGTCAAGAGCACTGGAAGATCTTCAATGTTAAGCTAAAGGGTTTGAGTTTCAAGCAGCAGGTAATAGAGAATCAAAGTAGTATTTTGAAAATGTCCTTTCAATCCTTTCAATATCAGATTTATGAACTGCTTTTGGTTTTAGCCAGGTCTATCAGTCTGTTAGTTTTGTTTTATAGTCATCAAAATAATTTTCTGCAGGCTTCTATTTTTTTACTTTTCCACCTCTCTTCTGCACATCTTCTCATTCTCCAATTCACGTTCATTCACATGCCTGCCCAACTCAGCACTCCCTATGTCTGTCTTTCCTTGAGTCTATAATTTTAAACTTATATATGGATAAAATAGCTTTCTGCTTCTCTCTCTTCAACTTCGGTCATCTACAGAAAGTGAAACCAGTCCCAATGGATCACATGCATTTCTCCCTTTCTGCAAACCTCTCCCCAGACAGATATCAGCACCTCTGTTAGTATATGTCAACATAGTGTGGGGGAATATGTCTTCTTATAGCTGGGCCACTTTAAGTGGTCCCTCTGGCACAAGGACTAACTCTCTGTGAGTAGCTGATCATGTTTAAATTTAAACTTCCTGGCAAAGTCCCTTCACTTTCCACAAACACAATTGCAATGGCTGTTCCTGGAAGCTAGCAGTCCTTGCCACTGTTGTCACTGGCAGATAGGGTGGTAATTAAAATCATTCCACAGCCATCCGCTGAAGTCTCCTCAATTTGTGGCAGACTGGCTGAGTAAGAAGATGAAGCATTAGGAGGCACTTCTTCTCTTGACTCCACGTAACTCCTGCTAAAGAGCTAGTCATTGCTCTTGCATTGCCAGGAAGTTGGGGTGTCAACTCAGAAGGGACTTTATGTTTCATTTCCTCATTTTAGACATACCCTCAGTTCAAGGCTCTCTGCCTTATGGATTAGATGGTCTTCTGCAAATTACTAAGTCTTAATGAGCCTCATTATTCTCATCTGTAAAAGGGTTATAATAGGATCTGCTAAGAATTAGAGATTATCAGTCTGTGTGTGTGTGTGTGTATGTTTGTGTGTACATCACTGGATATAGCACACAATAAATAGCAGCTATTATTGTTAGATGATTCTATAACCAGCCCCTTTGCCTGTTGCAAGTCTGTCTGGAAATACTGGGAACTCTATCTCTCCTCTCCATTTTCAAGTTTTTAATTTTTAATATCAGCAAGCCATTCTTTCTGGTAAGGCTGAAAATTGTCTCTGAACATTTGGAGCGCTTTAAGTAGCTGAACATAGGAAACTCATGTCAAAAATTATATCTTGGGACACCCCTGGAACAAGAAGTAGTCCTCAAAGATACAAGGCTATGAGGATTTCAGATAACCCATTTCTCAGTAATTGTATTACTGCCTCCTGAAAATTTTGTTACACCATGTATGGAAAATCAGATCCCAGACCTCACAAAGAGTGAAATTCTGAAAGTCTCATACTCTTTTATTTTATTTCTTTTTATGAAAACACTGGGATTTATTTCACCAGTCTTTCATCTTCTAGAAAGTCTCCTGACTGGCAAAATGTCATGTTTAAATCTGTCCTCATTTTGCATTGTGACTAAGTGCAAACTTTCCAAAGTATAATTTTCATCCATGTTGGCAGTCTCAGATAATACCCTGTATTAGCTGTCTCAGGTAGGAACTGCCAATGCTGCCTCGGTAGCATTTCCAACATATGGAATTATCTGGGTACATACCACATACAGGGGTAGTGATGGTTAATGTGCCAACTACAGTTTCTACTGCATCATAAGAAATGTATGCTTGTATGTCATTTGTTCACCTTTAAATGTCTTTCTGGGTTTATTCTGAGCACAGCAGCTTTTATACAGAACAAAACAGTCTTGGAGGTTTTATTTTCCCTCTACAAACACCCAGAGGCACTAGTTCAGTTAAGAAACAAATTAAATTTTGTGAAAGAGAAACAGTAATATGTTTGAAATATCCAGAACTGTTCCCCTTCAGCTGCATTTAAAAACGACTAAACTGATTTAATTCACATTTGTGATGTCAGTTGTCAGATTGGAATAAGATCTTGTGGACCTATCTTTAATGACTAAAAATAGTATGGCAATAAAAATTCTACTGAAAAAGCTGCCCTGTTCCCTCTGATAGTATCTTAAGAAAGCATTACACATAAAAAGTGCTTGCCACATGGTTTTTAAATATTGTGCACTAAAATCCTACTTTATACCAGAAACATGTCAAGTTTTTGACAGAATCTGATTAATTATTTTATCCTGGCATACATAAAAAAGCAAATTTAGTTGATAGTCTATTGACTTAACCAGAAGTTGTTGATTTAAAAATATTTATACAGTATAATAAAATGTAAGGAGACGTAACAAATGCATATTTTCCCTATTTGGTATCCCCATTAATTTCTGTTCTTTTGGTGATGAAATCATAAAATAATCAGCAGTTATACTGCGTAGCTCTATTTCTTCTCTAGCTCTGCAGCACTGATGAATGGAAGAAAATTTTGACAGTTTTTTTTAGATCTCATTATCTTTTCCTTTTATGAACGATGGTGGTACCAGAATATCCACACCATTCTCTTTTCTGTCATCCTCTGACTGTAAAATAAAATTATAGAACATTTTAGTAAAACTCCAAAATGAAGATTTATTTTAAGATAAGTTTATTTAACATGAGAAAATTTTTTGAAATAGAAATTCAACTTCAGGTTATTCCTCCAATTTACTGATTTTTTTCCTTCTAAATATTTTCTATGCCGCTTAATAGTAATGAATCAGCAACATAATTTACAAATCTCCACTAAAGTAATGTCACTGATATTGATATTGTATCATATATAACAAATATTATTTTACGTTGACAATATTTGCTTCATTCTTAGTCTGAATAAATACTTTTGGAAACTGCTCAGGTTTCAAGTAGAAACTATGGAATTCTCCAAGCCTGGAAACCATTTTCACTTTATGATTTAGAGCAGGAGCCAGGATAACTTGTTAGCTTGTCAGTAGTGTAAAGTCTCAGATCCATAAAAGTTCTTGACAATTTGGCAATGTTGCTGGAATGGTGAGAGGTAGGACTTTCTGGATGAGGAAGGATGAAGGTCTCACAAGTTGATTAATGGAATTTGGAAAAAACATCCATAGGTATCAATAACAAAGATGTTGACTAAACTATATGTCAACCAGGCTATACAAGGTTCTCCACTTTATTGCCTATTAATGAGAAGGAATTGGGGTGGTGGTTGCTGACCAAAGAATAGGAAATAGGATCAAAGACAGCTGCCAATATAGTGCCCTAGTTGTTAACTCTGTCTTACACAGGAGACTTCCTTGATAATTTGGTGTTCAATCTCAGGTCTGCCTAATTGTAAAAAGTATTATGAAGATGAATTCTGGGTAGGCAGAGGTTTTTCCCTATGAGAAAACAGTTCCAGAATCGCATACCCTCACTGAGTGAGAAAGGAGAGAAATATGTTACTTCCAAAACCAAATGAATTGTAAGAATTTAGTCTGATTTGCTTGGAAAATGAGAGAAGCATGAAATTCTTGTTAAAGATGAATGTCAACAGCAACGCCATCTAAAGGCTCAGCTTCTCCTGCAATCTATCATGACAAACCTGGATCCATTCAGAGAAGACAATAAAACATCTAAGAATATTTTTGCAGTGAATATTGGCTGCTATATGGAAGCTTTGGCCCTCTTGGATAGTTGTCCCTAAGACAGACAAGTTCCAATTGGAAACCATAGGTGAGGCATTGACTAGTTGTTAGGCTCTTACTGCCCTGGATTTGGCTCGTAATGCAGACGCAGGTGTCCCATGGCGAATAAGAAACTGACCCAAAGAAGTCTACAAGTCTAGTGGCTGCATAGATTGAAATGAAAAGTGAAGCAATGCTTTGTTTTCATGGCATAGAACCCCTTTCTCCCTGCAACCCCTCTCTCCCGACTCCATATCCCCTCCATCCCATGTTACCCCAATTTCAGCTGCTTTAAGGAGAAAGATGTTTAGGGGCAGGGCTGAAGCCAGCTTGTCCTCAAGGGGAACTGAAGGTTATACACACACATCTGAGTTTGCTAGGGAGGCAAGGGAATCAAATGTTTAAGACTTTGTTGGATACGGGGCCCACCAGCCCATCTGGTCCTGTTTAGGAGAGGGGACATCCAAATTCAACTATGGGGTTTGGATGGAATTCACCATGGAAAGGGAAGCTAAAGTGGTGCTGTGAGTCAGTTTCTTTAGGAGAATTTAATGTACTATTTTTGCGGCTTCCACGCAGAATATATAATTGGTATTGTATGTCTGTACTAGGAATGTTCTTAAATACCATAAGGGATCTCCCAATTCAGAAGAGCCACAAATAGAGAGGTGTTAGTACCTTTAACATTTCTCTCAAACCTAACTACCCCTTGAGCTAAATGACTGCGACTGATGATTTTGCCAATTGGATCCTCTGGCAAAGGGAGACAGCCTTCGCCGAGAGGCATCCCTAAGGGGTTTGGAATTCTTTGTCTCTTAGATGCAGATACCAGGTACATGCTTTTGTAAATTACTGTATTCTTGTTAAAACTGAATGTCTGAGGCATAGAAGCCTTGTGGCTGGCCTAACGTCTCCATTTTGGGGTAAGTCAACTTGGACTCAATTGTGTTAAAAGGTGAAAAAGCCCAGCAAGCCTCAATTGTTAGATAGAAATGCTTATTCAAGAAGGTAGCTGGCCTGAACCCAGCAGCATCTCAGCTTTAGGTAAAAAGGAGGCACTCCATTGCCTGAACCACATCGCTGGCTCAGCAGGATGCCCAGTTCACAGCAGTTCCCATAAATGCCTAGGCCTGGCTCAATAATATTTCGGCTGGGCTGAAACCCAGTGATGTCCCCTTGACTGCTGCAGCTGTACATGTGAAGTGCCAGTCATGCAACATCAAAACTGAATGTGGCCACTTGGCTCAGTGGACAGAACTCAAGGCTGTTCTCATAGTCTTGGCTAATATTCCCCTTGATACATCTTGTTATAGTTCTACTGATTCTTGGGTGATTTCCATTGGCCTAGCTTTTTGGTTTGACACTTGGAAAACTACAGACTGGAAGAGTAATGTTATCCATCTTTGAGACCGTAAATAGGGTAAACAAATTGTGGCTGTTGATTGAAGTTTCTGAGTTGCTCACTGGCCTTAGTGACTAACAATGGAGAGAAGACCATTCTCTGATGAGACTGATTGGAATCAAAGTCTGATCAAGCCTGTATCTCCTGGATGGCTACCATTGCTCCCTGGAGGCATCATTATACTGGCCATGGCAACACATCTGCCATCTTATACTGGGCACAAAATGAAAAGCCTCAAGTATCTCCAGCTGTAGATTATGTACCCCACAGATGACTGCGGAGATATTTCAAAGATAAGGCTACCCTTGATTCCTTGGGAGATCTTCCTGGAGGAATAACTGACTTGTTATTTATGCACATTCTGTTTTCAATTAGTAATAATCGTGCTTCAGATAAACCTCATTGGCTATGATACTGCCACTGCACAAAGCTATTTATGCACATTCTGTGAGGCAATTATTAATTCCAGGGAGAACAATATATGGTACAAATATAATCATGTTGTTCTACATGGCTCAACTATAAATAATATTTAAAGAGGCATAGAAATGAGAACACCAAATATTGTGATGCAACTCTATTGTGAATATTGGGGAAGCAACACGCGTAGGTGGGTGTGTTTTGTAATAGTGGAATAAGCTGTTGGGGAGCTAAATCTTCATCTTCCATGGTAGGAAGTCAGATATTGTTTAATAAAAAATTAAGAAATAGTATAAAATGCTATTTGAGAATAAGGAAGTATACACCATGAGAAACAACGAAAACAGCTGAAAGTGATTGAGAGTGAGAATTGGGATGAACAGGGGGTGGAACCAGAGGCTGTGGGATATTCTTAAGCCTAGCTGAACTGTTTGACTTTTAAAACTATATGCCTACTCTATTGGTCTGCTAAGGCTGCCATAACAAAACACCACAGCCTGGATGACTTAAACAGCAGAGATTTCTTTTTCACAGTTCTGGAGATTAGAAGTCCAAGATCAGGCTGTCAGCAGGTTTGGTTTCTTCTGGGGCCTCTCTCCTTGGCTAGCAGATGGCCACCTTCTCTCTGAATCCTCACATGTCTCTTCTTTGTGCACACACACCACTGGTGTCTCTGTATGTCCAAATTCCCTTTGTATAAGGGCATCAGTCAAATTGGATTAGGGCCCACACTAATGGCTTAATTTACCTTAATCTTATCTTGAAAGGATCATCTCCAAATACAGTTATATTCTGATGTACAGGGGGGTTAGGGTTACAATATATGAATTTGGAGGGGGATACAATTCAGTCCATGAAACATGCATTAATTAAAATAATAAAAAATCCCATCTCAAAAACCTCCTTTAGATTTAAACCATGTAGAAGTCAATAATTATCTGGGGCATCAAACTCCACTGTCAGTCCCCATTGCAATATCATAGATCTTATTATACTTTGTTCATTATGTCAAGACTTAGAAACATTTAATTTTAGATTTATTTATTATGTTTCGGATAAGATAGCAGTAACCACAATATCTTGGGAGAGTGCTACACCACTCTTTTCATCAGTTGTATCCACTTGATTCTGCAAAATGTCCTTTCCACCACCTGCTTTCTTGAGTTCCCATCAGCAGTTCTTCAAGCCTCTTACCCAGGTTTTCCCCCTCATTTTCTGTATTTTTTCTTCTGTTTTTGACTTATTACCTTATTTTTTTTCCACAAGAACCTAACCACAGAATTCTTGCCTGTTCTTGTAAAAGAAATTGGGTGTTTATGACAAGAGAAGAAAAAAAAAAATAAGAAAAAGAAATCCACCTCTTCGGTCTGTAAATAGTGGCTTCTGTAATTCAAGCTGTGTTCCATAAGTCAAAACTAGCTCTGGTTAAATCCGCTGGGAGACATACATGAATCTGCCAACAAATAACTGTGATTCCAAATGAAGTTTTGTAAGCAGTGATATGAATCCTGCTTTATCACAATGCATTTGAGAAGATCCTGACAGAAATCCTGAACAAGATTAATGGGGAAATATGAAATGGGATTGAACTAAGAGAGTTAATATATTGCCTGGTACCACTATCATTCTAAAATAGCAGAAAACATTGGAAGAGGCTATAAATATATACTGAAAAGAACTCAGTACTTGCAACATGATAGAAGAAGAAATGTTCAGAAGCATCAATTGTATTAAAGACAGCAGAAAGAGTAATAACCAAAAATACATTTTTTCAACATTTACACTCTACTCAGTCCTTGCAAATAATTTCCTTGCAAATATTACACATTCCCATAAGAAAATTAATTTTTATTATATACTTTTGTGACTATCTTCTTTTTCCAGATGGTTTCACTTTCTTAACTGTCATTATACTATTAGTATGTTAAGAAGATATTAAAATATACCACAAGGATAATTAAACTCCAATTCACCATACTTTGTTTTAATTAGTTACTTAATTACCAAAGCAAAACAAAATTTAAGTAAAATTACATGAACATATAGTTGAAGAAGCACATGAATATATATGGTAAAAGGAAAATTTGGGTAGAAAAATCCATGCATTACCTGGGCACCCTACCATTTTTCATACATTATGCTAAGTGTTACAGGCACATAAAGGTAATGAAAACAAGTTTCTCTCCTAAGACTTTGCAACCTACTTGGTGACACTGACCTGCATAAGCATAAACATTTATAGTGAGTGTTTAATTTCCTCTCATATTTCCCCCCCTCATAATTCTGTTAAACCAAACTGAAAGAAAACAGAAAGGTCTTGGGTAAAAGAAACTTCACATCCTTTGACTCAAAGAGCCACTCTGATTTCCTCTGGGGTAGGCATTGGGCAGCACTCCTAGCTATATACCTTCTGCCTGTCATTTAAACTTTATCTTGATTATTATTGTATACTAGTCATGAAATTATATTCTTTGTCAAGTTCCTCATTACTCTGAAGAAAGATGCTACAAGAGTTAAAATAACCCTACGTCTACAAAGGCATAGCCTGGCTTAAAGCTAAGCATTTCAGTTCCATTTAGGCTTTAGGTATTAGCATCTCTTTGTAATGCAAATTGTTCTACAGCAAAAGGATTTTCCCGGTTCTGGGAACCTGCGTGGTGAGCGCAGCAGAGACTAGCTCATCTGCAATGTGCAGTAGTTCTGCTGCATTATATGCGTACCTTGAAGCAGCAGTGAGATCAGCCTGACTCGGCTTAATATGATAAGTCATGGTTTGTGCCAGCCACTGGCCTAATGTGTTAAGTGTGTGTGGATATTAAGAATTTTTTTAGCATAAATTTTACGGAAAAATTATGAACAAGAAATGAAATTTACAGAATTCAAATTATGAAGACTCTCTGATATAGTTTGGATATTTATCCCTGCCCAAATCTCATGTTCAATTATAATCCCTACTATTGGAGGTGGGGTCTTGTGGGAGGCGTTTGAGTCATGGGGGCGGATCCCTCTTGGCTGGGTGCTGTCTTTGCAATTTGCAATACGTGTGGGTTCTCACATGATCTGGTGGTAGTGAAATGAGACATCTCCTCCCCCACCCTCTCTTTCTTGCTTCCGCTTCTGCCATGTGAGACACCTTCTCTCCCTTTGCCTTGCACCATGATTATAAGCTTCCTGAAGCCTCATCAGAAGCCAAGCAGATGCCAGGACTATGCTTCCTGTACAGCCTGTAGCACTGTGAGCCAATTAAACATCTTTTCTTTATAAATCACCCAGTTTCAGTTATTTCTTTATAGCAATGCAAGAATGACCTAATACCCACCTCCCACAGTTTCTTCAGAGGGAACAATATTGCCGAAAACAAACTGCTTCAATACAATTTTAACTAAATCATTCAGATTTTGATTTTCCTTTGATTTCCTATATTGTTATTATTATTTTCTGAAACCGTGTTCTAAAATACAACTTTTGACTTTTATTTCATAAAAGTTTAAGCTTTTATCTCACCATTTTATTGTGTTGAAACTGAGTGAGCTCTCAGTTTTGGATGTCTAAATATTCAGTGAAATTTCATATTGAACAGAAGGTATAAGATTGAGGAACAGAGGTCAACAGTACAGTAAATGGAGAATCAATTTAAACACAAAAACAATAACAAAAACTAATAAACGTTCAGGCCTCATATATCATCAGGGAAGTTTCCCCTCTTTCTTCTGTTCTTAACAGCCTGCTGATCAATTTTTGGCTTGGAAAATAGGACAAAGATTGCATATGGCATATGTAAATCAGGAAAAGCTACATTTCAGATTGTGTAGTCTAAGTAAAAATTTTAGTGACTTCGTCTGTGGTTCCTTAAAGGGCTTACATTTCTGTCCCTGTCTCTAAAGATCTTAAAATTCAGTGAAATTGACAGATTGCTACAGACTGTGCATCACCTACAAACAAAAATTAGAGATAAATGGAATAATAGTAAATAATTAGAGATCAACAGAAATAAACAGAAAAAAATAATTCTGACAACATAGATGGAAAACTTGATGGATTTGGAGAATTTGACTTGGCAGTTGAAGAATGAGGATTTTCATGCAGGAAAAATGGCAGAAAATTCATTTCATATGCAAGACTGAGATAATATTGCATATGAAAATTGCCCAGTGAGTTGCCTGGCATGGGGGAGCCAGTCAATAAATATACATTTTTTCCCTATGACCAAAGATAAAGAGGGTCCATGCCTGACATGTTTGAGGAAGGGTTATTTGAAGAGCATGGCTGGAGTGAACAGTGTGTGAAGGAAAGATGGAAAGAGACAACGTGTCCCAATAGAAAAAGTTGTGCTTTGAATCCAGAAACGGTTTCCTTTACCTACGAGTTATGTGATCTTACTCTCTAGCCCTGAGTTTCCTTATCTGTGAAAAGAGAATTATTTTTGTTTCCTAGGGATGTGGTAACAAAGTGCCACAGATTGGGTAGTTTAAAACGACATAAGGCCGGGCGCGGTGGCTCAAGCCTGTAATCCCAGCACTTTGGGAGGCCGAGACGGGCGGATCATGAGGTCAGGAGATCGAGACCAGCCTGGCTAACACGGTGAAACCCCGTCTCTACTAAAAAAAATACAAAAAACTAGCCGGGCGTGGTGGCGGGCGCCTGTAGTCCCAGCTACTCGGGAGGCTGAGGCAGGAGAATAGCGTGAACCCGGGAGGCGGAGCTTGCAGTGAGCTGAGATCCCGCCACTGCACTCCAGCCTGGGCGACAGAGCGAGACTCCGTCTCAAAAAATAAATAAATAAAAATAAATAAATAAATAAATAAATAAAATGACATAAATTTATTGTCTCACAATTCTAGGGGCTAGAATTATGAAGTCTGCTCCCTCTGGAGGGCCACGCTCCCTCTAAAGCCTGGAGAGGAATCTTGCCCTGCCTCTTTCTAGTTTCTGGTGGTTTACTGGCAATCTTAGTCATTTTTTTGCTTGGAGCAGCATAACTTCAACCTCTGCCTTTGTAGTGACACAGTGTTCTTCCTGTGTATCTCCATCTTCACATAACCATCTTCTTATAAGGATACTAGTCACACTGGGTTAGGGGCCCACCCTGCTCCAGGATGGCTTCATCTTAACTAATTACATCTTAAATGACTCTACATCCAAATAAGTTCCTGTTCTGAGGTAATGAGGGTGAGAATTTCAACATATCATTTTTTAGAGGGACACAATTCAATGCACATCAGAGATAGTAATATCTATTTATTTCATTGTGTTGCTGAGAGATTTAAATATAATAATGTATGATAATGTATGCATGTTATAAAGGAAAACTTTTCATGCAATTTTATCTACGCTTACCCCCTACTCAGGAGAGTTTCATGTGCTTGTCACCCCTCAGAGGGTACAGAAACTCTCACAAATGTTATATTTGAACTATAAGAAATATAATTATTCTTCAACTGAATTTTTGGTACACTGTCAATGATACCTAAGATTGTATTTTTCAGTAAGAAAGTATAATTTTCTGATTGCTTGTAAAGATGCAATTAATGAGAGTTAAAGTTAATTGAGTGCATGTTATGTGCTGAGTACTGTTATGAGTGATTTATGAGAATTAATTGTCACCAAAATAGACTCATGATCATTCTTAATTTGACAGACGAGGAAATGGAGGTACAGAGATATTAACTGCCTTACACAAGGTCATATAAATAGTAAGAGTTAGAGCCAGGATCCAAAATCAGATAGTATGGTGTTAGACCACAGGTTCTCAAATTCTGCTCTACATGTCTTTCAATCAGAGCATGCACATAAATAAGTAAAGAGCCATTTCCACTTTTCTACCCTTAGTTGCCCTAGTTCTTGAAATCATAAATGTTTCACCATGCCTCAAAGGACAAATTATATACTAAAATAAACTGACAGTGTCCAAACCCAAGTGGCTGCTTTTTCGGTCCTTAATCCATGTATTTTAGAAAGTTAAAGAGAAAAATGTTTTCCATTGTCCTGATTTCCTTGCATAAAATGTGTGGTCATGAAATTTAACCTAATTAATGTAGCTTGACTTTGTTACACACACATAAAAAATTAAATTAAAAACAAGGGATTAGTTAAGTTTTAAAACATATTACTTCTAAAATCCCATATCAAACTGCTAGCAATTTTCAGAGGCCTATATTAAATGGATGTCAGCATCATGGAGTAAAGGTCACTTATGTCTGGCTATTAGCTCAAGCCCTTCTGTGCCTGCCTTTTCTGTCCTGTTCCTTGGCCTTTGGTCGTTTGGTTCCCATTATGCCCTCTCCAGTGCACAGGAAGGGAAGATGTCAGTATGTGAAAGTTGTATTTGTCATGTAATTGCTCTAGGCAGGCATTTTATGCTCTAAGGTGACAAAAGCTTTATTTAGAGGATGTTTGTGAACATTCTGGGAATGCTATCCATCTGAATTATCTCTGTCACTACTATTGTATGTAATAAAATATTAATTGAATAGTTAGAGAAAAATAACATAGCAAGCAAGCAAGATGAAGATTCATTCTTTACCTGTGAGTATTAGTGGTTATAATGGATGGAATTATCACCAGCCAGACATGCAAGTTATTTTGCTGTGCCACTCTCTGAATGTAAAAACAAATGTAATAGTGAAGTAGCATTCATCTCTCCCCTGAGTAACAGACCTGCACTTCCAACACTGTGGGACTTTTGCATATCAGGGTGGCACAGGCAAGTTCTAGCTCATTAGGCTGCAAACCAAACATCACTTTTTTCTAACCAACACTTGGGACTCAATTTATGCATTCTGGGGATCTCCTGTGCCAGTCTTCTCTTCTATACCTGAAATTTGCTATCTAATCCTTGAAAAATCTTTAGCTATTTTATTTTGGTCACTTTTTATGACCCTTACTGTATTTTTAGCAATGTTGATTCTCCTTTGTCTCTCTAATTCCACATTTATTTCCATTTATTTTTCTTCTTACACTACTTTCCTGAGCTCTATTCTAGAGCATTTGTATCTCTGCTCTGTGTTCTTGCTTTGTGTAGGTGCTTGCTTTAGTAAATTAAAATGATTGCCATATTTTCCACTGGATTTAATTTTTGGTGCATGTTCTTTGACTGTTTTTCATTGTGCTTACAGATTTCTGTGTTATAATAATATGGTTCCTCACTTACACTGACCTTCACTACTAGAAATATCTTTCTTCTGTTAAAATGTAACATTAATTAGAAGGCACAGGTAGGCAAGTAATACTCTATAAATATAACCTACTAATGATATTCTGTAATGTATTCAAAATATAAATCTCACAATAATCCACTGAATTTACAGAAAATATTTGTAATTATTTTGAAGTGGAATTTATCCTATCATTTATAACCATCACTATGAGATTTACTGAAAATTTAAAGTGTCCTCTTTACATGACAATGGTTGGAAATGTATGATACACCTGACACATCTTGCTCTAGTTGTAAGGAATGAATAGAAAAAAGAAAATTTAAAAACTATTACTTTGGCCACAACACTGAGCTAGTTTTCAGATTTATTACTATAAAGCACCCAAATGTTGTATCAATGCTATATGAATGCAGATGTGTAAACACCATGATAACATAAGTTTTTTCACTACTCTATGACTTGTGCCTAGAATAGCTATGGTACATACTAGATATTCAAAAGCTCTTAATTCCTCTTCCAGGTTATCCTGTAACTAGAATGTTGCTTTTATGATAATTCACTACTATTTCACTGAGTAAGTTTGAGAAAAATGATGATTTACCAACATTTCATTTAATCTCTATGGCATGCTAAAAAGATAGATACTATTAATATTTCCCCATTAAAGATGAGGAAATTGCAACTTTGAGAGGATAAGCAACTTGCCTAACACAACAAAGCTAGTAAGTGAAGAGGCTGGGATTCAAACCCCAGCAGCTGGATTTCAGAATCTGAGTTAGTTTGTTTTTAAAGAGACAGGGTCTCACTCTGTTACCCAGGCTGAAGTATAGTAGCACAATCATAGCTCACTGCAGGCTTGAAATCCTGGGCTCAAACACTCTTCCCTTCTCAGCCTTCCTTCTGAGTATCTAGGACTATGGGGGTGCACCACCATCCAGACTAAATTTTTATTTTTATTTTTTGTAGACATGGGTTCTCACTAAGTTGCCCAGCCTGGTCTCAATTTCCTGGCCTCAAGTGATTCTCCTGCCTTGGCCTCCCAACGTGCAGGGATTATAGGTGTGAGCCACTGCACCGAGTCAGAGCCTGAGTTTATAACCATTCTACTCTGCTACTGATGGAAATAATCTATTATGATACGTAAGACACTATGAGACATCATGTTTTAGGCCATTCTGGCATTGCTATAAAGAGATATTTGAGACTGGGTAATTTATAAGAAAAGTGGTTTAATTGGTTCATGGTTCTGCAGGCTGTACAGAAAGCATCTGCTTCTGGGGAGGCCTCTAGAAGGTTACAATCATGGCAGAAGGTGAAGCAGGAGTTTGCACATCACATGGTGAAAGCAGGAGTAAGATACCAAGGGGTGAGGTGGTACACACTTTTAAACAAATGGACCTCATGAGAACTCACTCACCATCATGAGAACAGTACCAAGAGAGATGGTGGTAAACCATTTATGAGAAATCTACCCCCGTGATCCAATTATCTCCTACGAGGCCCTACCTCCAACAGTGGGGATTACATTTCACTATGAGATTTGGGTGAGGATGCATACCCAAACACTATCACAACACACCTGTATTAATACTATTTTTAAATACAAACAACTTTACAGGATAGGTAATATTTTCCTGAGGAGAAGGCCAATGCACAGACAAGTGAAGTGCCTAGCCCAAGGTCGACAGACCTAGGACGTGTGGGCAGAGACCTTGGGAATAGGAAATCCAAAGCCCATATGTTCTTATTATACTGTGCTGCCTCTTGTTACATCATGCTCTCTCACGTGCATGCAGAGTGTGAGTTTGGGGTCAAAAGCATGGTAAGCATTAAAGGAGGGGTGCTAGGCAGTAAGGAAGAGTTGTGCTTAATTAAATTCATTCCTGGAAATGTGTAGCCTTATTGTGTGAATAAATGGATAAATACTTTGACATACTATTAAACTAAATCATATGAAATGTCTGTGAGATTTCATAAGATGGTAAGACCTTAAAATTATACATTTCTTGAAGCTATCTTGATTTCCTAAAATATTTATTGAGAACTTAAATATAGCAGACTTTATTTCCAAACTCTGTTAATGCTTTAGAAGTGAGAAAGAAGAAATCTTCTTAGGACTCATCCACTTTTTTTTTTTTTTTTTGTCGTTTTTCATTCATATAAACCCCTTAAACATACTTGGCAGTGTATTTAAAAGTTTCGCACTCAGCTTTCAGCAGTAACAGCTGGAGCGACGTCAACAGCAGATGGACTAGGCAGCAGAAAAGACTCAGAGAGCTCTCAGAATTGAAGGTGACCCAACACATGAGGGCATTCAGGTGTCAGGTGAGACGACAGATGAAAAGTAGGAAGAATAGCAGGGCTCTGGGAAAGGAAGCATTCCCATCTACCTTTCCATTAGATAAAAGAGTCTTAACTATCAACACTTCTTTTGCACCTAACACTATTTCTCAGTCTCTTTTCCTAAACCAAGTAAAGGATTTGTTTTGGGGAACAGCAAATTTGTGCTCCAAATGGATGAATGTACTTCCAGAACTGATCTTCAGTTGCATGGGTCTATTAGACAAGAATCTTTGATTTGTCATATTGGTTCAAGCAAAAAGAGAATGTATTGATTCATGTAACTGGAGATGTCAGGTAGGAAGGCTGGTTTTAGGTATTGTTTGGTTTAGAGCCTTAAATCCTGTTGTCAGGACTCTGTCTCTCTATCTCTCAGTAAGCAAAAAGGGCTAGTGGTAGCCCTCGACTCAACTTATCTGCATTTCCACCCTAGCAAAGCAACAGTCTTTTCTTATGGCTGGCAGATAAGTCCATGGATAGACCCTGACTGGCCAAGCTTGGGTCACATGCCCAACTCTGAACCAATCACTATGGCTGGGAAGGGGATATTGTAGTTTGTCCAACTCTGGGCCATATGTTCACCTCTGTCATTACAGGAAAACGAGATCTACCCCATTTTTTGTGACGATTCTCCATGAACTAATTGGGAGAGATTCCCTATAATGAAAGGAATAAGGGAATGGGCTATACAGGAATGTAAGACAATAGATGCTCATACTAATTGCTATACATTTATTTCTGTATATATTTCATGTTCTTAAGAGTCTGAGGTTGAAAAATGTAGCCAATTATTTTTTTCCCTTTGTGTATATACTTAAAATGGTAATAATGGGTAATATTAGTTATTTGCCTACTGTCACTCTACTACGCATTTTATATACGTTTTCTCATTTAAATCCTACAATTGCTTTACCATTATTACCATTTTACAAATCAAAGGACTGAAATTCATAGAGATTAACTTGCTCAAGCCTACACACAAGGGAACATTTGCTGCAGAATACCTTATCTTACGTAGTAGTAGTTGCCATATCATTTTAATTCTGCACAGGCTCAGCATACACAGGACACTGCCATTAATACTTTGAGTGTGAATCAATAGTAATATCAACAATAATGTGTAGCAGAGGTACTAATAATAGTATATTAATAGGTAATAATAGTATATTAGAGGTAATAATAGTATATTAATTACTAGCATTTATTTGACATTATCTACCAGATATTAATGTACAGTTTCCCCCATAGCAGCCACAGTGATTTTCAAAAGTATAAATCAGATCATGCCATCCCTTTAAAAATCTTCATGACTTACTTTGCACTTAAAATGAAACCTGAACTTTTCACCATGTGCTAAAGGCCTTGATCCTCTCACTGACCTCAACTCACATTCCTCCTTCCTTGCTCATTTTGCAACACATCAAGTTCTTTTTTGGTTTAGCACATTTGCACTTGCTGTTTCATCCCCTGGAACGTTTTTGCCTTTTGGTTGTTGTTGCTGCTATTGTTGTTCTTTGCAGGACTGATTCGCTCTCATATTCTGATCTCAGCAGAAATATCACCTGAAAGGCAGGCTTTCCAGGACCACCTATTAAAGCAACCGCCCACTCTCTCTCATGACACAGTTTGTCTCTCTCATGTCCTCTTATTTATTTTTTTCATGCTGTTACGATCTGTCATTGCCTATCTTGTTTTGTTCATGTGTCCTCAGCACTTTGAGCACAGAGCCAAGCACATATCAGGCACTCAGCACTCTCAGGGGAGAGAAGAACACTATTGGAATCCTATTTTATACCAATAAGAAAATGAGGGGTTAGATGGGTTTTGGTAAAATGTCCAAATGTTGCATACTGGTAAGTGGCAGAGCCCTTATTCAAAGCCTTATTTCTTGACTCCAGAACCTATCCACTTATCATCCTTATTGGTTAAGGGCTTTCCTGGAGCCTAGTTAGAAATGGAACTAAGCAACGCAATAGTGTCCCAACACCATGTTTCTCCAGGGGAAAATATTGATTGCTTATCCACTTAGAGTCATTTATAAAGTACAAGCAGGGTTGTCTCTGTATCAATCTCCTCCTTGAAATTTTCTTTACATGAATTTTATTACCACTGTCGATTCCTGAAAATATTTCAAACTCTACATAGCATTGCCAAATATGAAACAAATTAGTGGATGAAATCTTCCTTATTAATAATCTTCAGTTATTCCGTTGTCTGAATAGGAATAGATGAGATGTAGTTTTATGATTCCTATTCCTTCCCCCGTTTCCCTCTACTCTTATAAAAAATGGCATGTCTCACTCCTCAGGATCACTGTGATATGTATTTCCCAGCCTAGATGAGGAGACAAGGTAGTCATTCCTAATTCCCTTCCCTTCCCTTCCCTTCCCTTCCCTTCCCTTCCCTTCCCCTCCCCTCCACTCCCTTCCCCCCTCCCCCCACTTCCTCTCTCTTCCCCTCCCTCCCCTTCCTCTTTCCCTTTCCCCTTCCCCTTCCCCTTTCCCTTTCCCTTCCCTTTTTTTCTTCTTTTTTTTTGAGACGGAGTCTCACTCTGTCGCCCAGGCTGGAGTGCAGTGGCGCGATCTCGGCTCACTGCAAGCTCCGCCTCCCGGGTTCACGCCATTCTCCTGCCTCAGCCTCCAGAGTAGCTGGGTCTACAGGTGCCCGCCACCACGCCCGGCTAATTTTTTGTATTTTTAGTTGGGACGGGGTTTCACCGTGTTAGCCAGGATGGTCTCGATTTCCTGAACTCATGATCTGCCCGCCTTGGCCTCCCAAAGTGCTGGGATTACAGGCACAAGCCACCGTGCCCGGCCAATTTCTTTCTTTTAAGTAAGAATCAAAGCCCTTTTTCATAATCTTCTCTTCCAAACTCTATAAAAATATCTGTTTATGAGCAGAATGACTTAGCAAGAAGGGTACGAATCAGAAGCCCAGAGTTCTAATTTGGGTTACAATATTAACTATTTGTAGTTAATATTGTACTTTCCCTGTGGGGAAGTAAAGGGGAAAGAGGGACATTGTGTTCCCATCCTGCTAGTCACTTGATATTCATATTCTTTTTTAATGCCCTCCAAGACCCAATTAAGTCACTACTATTACTATTTCAAAGATAAAAAGTTAAGTTCATAAAAGTTACATCAATTTCCTAAAAAGACAAGGATGGTAGTAGGTAACAGAGAAGGGACTCAAATCAAGGGTGGCTGAGTCCCAAGCCCTCACATGGACCGCTATGATATCACACTAGAAGATGGACCCAGGTAGTGGAATAATATTTTTCATTGCCAACTATTTGCAACAAATCCACCAAACCTGGTTTATCCATAAATTCGTATCAAATAAAGCCGAAGGAACCCTTATATGTTACAGTGTGAAGGGTGGAGACACACAGGTAGAAACTGAGAGGGGATTCCACCAGCAAGTGGGCAATCATGTGGAGAAAATAAAGGAATGCTGGCTCCCTGAAGGAACTCAAAGGTCTTTGTGAAATAAATGAACATGTTCTAACTAAACAGAGCTCATCCTTGGCAAGATGTGAGGTATTGAAAATTTGCTTTGTTTTCTTTTCTCCTGCTTGCACTCTCCCAGCCTTCTAGTCACCCACCCTGAGTGCAGTAATGGAGCATCTTACTCTAAAATCACAGTCTGCAGATTCCCTTCCTAAAAAGCATGGGGGAGAGAGGGGGAGGTGAAGCTCAGGGGTAAGAACAGAACAAATGGGTATCACAAGGGTACTGGTCTCTGTGAATTCAAGCCCAGAGAAAGCACTTAATAGGGAAAGTGAGTGCAAACCCTGAATGTCATTTACCTGCTTCGTCATGGCCTAGTTTTGTAATGTGGTCTCAGTTTAAGGTTGCCAGGTATAGCAGGTAAAAATGCAGGATGCTCAGGTGTATTTGAATTTCAGATACACATCAAATATTTTTTAATATGTCCCATGCAACATTTGTAACACACTTTTCAAAAAAAAAAAAGCTGCATTTTTTATCTGAAATTTAAATTTAACTGGGTGTCTTGTATTTTGTCAGGCAGCCCAACCCCAGTCTCATTTTTTTTCAAAACAAGAAAACATATGGACAATGCCACTCTCTTCTTCATGGGTGGGCATTAAGAAAATCCTCCTCAGACTGAGCAATTCCAGTCACCCCTTTGTTCACTAACAGGATGGGGCTTCGAGGCTGCTACCACCAGAGGCTGCCTCTGGGGATGTGACATTTGGGACTTGGCAGGCCAAAAGCATGTGTGAGATGGGGTGAGAGAAAAAGGAAATAAAGAGATGGATAAGAGGTCTCTCTGCCTCTGCCTGCCAGATAAGTTGCAATAAGAATTTTCATTTGTATGTCTTCTATCGTCTAAGACTGGTGAAGGAAATCTGAAAGTCACAATGTGTTTGTAATACATTTTCCTTACCCTCGATTCTCAGTTGTGCTGCTGTGTTCCCCGCAGCCCTCTTGACAGCTGATCCTTGGCTTTCTTTCTCATCTGACTACATAAAGAATGACTGCATGGTTAATTTTATAATTGAGGGAAGGGGAATTGTGCTCTGGTAAGAATGCAACTCATCGCTCCCAAATAATTCAACCCTCTCCCTCCACTCATCTTGCATATAAATTTGCTAAAAATTGTAGCACTACAATCAGGATTGCATACACACTAGACAGCTTCAGAAATGCTTACCATAAAAAATAAGCAGTAATCAATAATAATTTTTAAAAAATGCTTAACACAGTCGCGGATATTACATTTGCTCATAAAAATAATTTTGGAGAAGGCGACCTACAAACTTATCTTTTTTGTGAGTTATGTCAAAAGTCTGCTTACTCCTGACTTGAGGAGTCAGGTGAAACTCTGACAGGTACTAGGGTCGGGTGGGGAGATTATCTGAATATTCAGGCAGGCTTTACAATTTATACATAACTTCTTTTTAGTAGTTCAGCTGTACCTCAGGAGGAAGGTTGGGGTCAGGCACGTTTTGAGAAAGCTCCTCATGGAATTTCCTTTTCTTCTCCCCCTGACCCATCCTCAAGAAGAGGCTTGCTTATGTTTTGTTACTGACAGAGATGGGCATCCTTTTTAGCCTTCTTGAGGACTGATGCCTCCAGTACGTAATAGGGTGGCTTTTTAAAGATGAGCTCTCTGTGGCAGGTTCACTAAACTGACTTGCATGGCAAAGGTCATTGCCTGGAGTCTATTAGGTCCTCTCCAATAGTGGCCAGATGGTTAGTGGGAGCAGCTGAACTTGTCTCTCTCTCTCTCTCTCTTTTTTAAATTATACTTTAATTTCTAGGGTACATGTGCACAACATGCAGGTTTGTTACATATGTATACATGTGCCGTGTTGGTGTGCTGCAACCATTAACTCGTGGTTTACATTAGGTATATCTCCTAATGCTATCCCTCCCTCCTCCCCCCTCCCCACAATAGGCCTCGATGTGTGATGTTCCCCTTCCTGTGTCCAAGTGATCTCACTGTTCAATTCCCACCTATGAGTGAGAACATGCAGTGTTTGGTTTTCTGTTCTTGCGATAGTTTGCTGAGAATGATGGCTTCCAGCTGCATCCATGTCCCTACAAAGGACACAAACTCATCCTTTTTCATGGCTGCATAGTATTCCATGGTGTATATGTGCCACATTTTCTTAATCCAGTCTGTCACTGATGGACATTTGGGTTGATTCCAAGTCTCTGCTATTGTGAATAGTGCTGCAATAAACATACGTGTGCATGTGTCCTTACAGCAGCATGATTTATAATCCTTTCGGTATATACCCAGTAATGGGATGGCTGGATCAAATGATATTTCTAGTTCTAGATCCTTGAGGAATCGCCACACTGTCTTCCACAATGGTTAAACTAGTTTACAGTCCCACCAACAGTGTAAAAGTGTTCCTATTTCTCCACATCCTCTCCAGCACCTGTTGTTTCCTGACTTTTTAATGATCGCCATTCTAACTGATGTGAGATGGCATCTCATTGTGGTTTTGATTTGCATTTCTCTGATGGAGAGTGATGATAATTTTTTCATGTGTCTGTTGGCTGTATGAATGTCTTCTTTTGAGAAATGTCTGTTCATATCCTTTGCCCACTTTTTGATGGGGTTGTTTTTTTCTTGTAAATTTGTTTAAGTTCTTTGTAGGTTCTGGATATTAGACCTTTGTCAGATGAGTAGATTGCAAAAATTTTCTCCCATTCTATAGGTTGCCTGTTCACTCTGATGGTAGTTTCTTTTGCTGTGCAGAAGCTCTTTAGTTTAATTAGATCCCATTTGTCAATTTTGGCTTTTGTTGCCATTGCTTTTGGTATTTTAGACATGAAGTTCTTGCCCATGCCTATGTTCTGAATGGTATTACCTAGGTTTTCCTCTAGGGTTTTTATGGTTTTAGGTCTAACATTTAAGTCTCTAATCCATCTTGAATTACTATTTGTATAAGGAGTAAGGAAAGGGTCCAGTTTCAGCTTTCTACTTATGGATAGTCAATTTTCCCAGCACCATTTATTAAATAGGGAATCCTTTCCCCATTTCTTGTTCTTGTCAGGTTTGTCAAAGATCAGATGGTTGTAGATGTGTGGTATTATTTCTGAGGACTCTGTTCTGTTCCATTGGTCTATATCTCTGTTTTGGTACCAGTACCATGCTGTTTTGGTTACTGTAGCCTTGTAGTATAGTTTGAAGTCAGGTAGCATGATGCCTCCAGGTTTGTTCTTTTGGCTTAGTATTGTCTTGGCAATGTGGGGTCCTTTTTTGGTTCCATATAAACTTCAAAGCAGTTTTTTCCAATTCTGCAAAGAAAGTCATTGGTAGCTTAATGGGGATTGCATTGAATCTATAAATAACCTTGGGCAGTATGGCCATTTTCACGACATTGATTCTTCCTATCCATGAGCATGGTATGTTCTTCCATTTGTTTGTGTCCTGTTTTATTTCACTGAGCAGTGGTTTGTAGTTCTCCTTGAAGAGGTCCTTTACATCCCTTGTAAGTTGGATTCCTAGGTATTTTATTCTCTTTGAAGCAATTGTGAATGGAAGTTCATTCATAATTTGGCTCTCTGTCTGTTATCAGTATATAAGAATACTTGTGATTTTTGCACATTGATTTTGTATCCTTAGACTTTGCTGAAGTTGCTTATCAGCTTAAGGAGATTTTGGGCTGAGATGATGGGGTTTTCTAAATATACAATCATGTCATCTGCAAACAGGGACAATTTGACTTCTTCTTTTCCTAATTGAATACCCTTGATTTCTTTCTCTTGCCTGATTGCCCTAGCCAGAACTTCCAACACTATGTTGAATAGGAGTGGTGAGAGAGGGCATCCCTGTCTTGTGCCAGTTTTCAAAGGGAATGCTTCCAGTTTTTGCCCATTCAGTATGATATTGGCTGTGGGTTTGTCAAAAATAGCTCTTATTATTTTGAGATATGTTTCATCAATACCGAATTTATTGAGAGTTTTTAGCATGAAGGGCTGTTGAATTTGTCAAAGGCCTTTTCTGCATCTATTGAGATAATCATGTGGTTTTTGTCTTTGGTTCTGTTTATATGCTGGATTACGTTTATTGATTTGCATATGTTGAACCAGCCTTGCATCCCAGGGATGAAGCCTACTTGATCATGGTGGATAAGCTTTTTGATGTGCTGCTGGATTCGGTTTGCCAGTATTTTATTGAGGAGTTTTGTATCGATGTTCTTCAGGGATATTTGTCTAAAATTCTCTTTTTTGTGTGTGTGTCTCTGTCAGGCTTTGGTATCAGGATGATGTTGGCCTCATAAAATGAGTTAGGTAGGATTCCCTCTTTTTCTATTGATTGGAATAGTTTCAGAAGGAATGGTACCAGCTGCTCCTTGTACCTCTGGTAGAATTTGGCTGTGAATCCATCTGGTCTTGGAATTTTTTGGTTGGTAGGCTATTAATTATTGCCTCAATTTCAGAGCTTGTTATTGGTCTATTCAGGGATTCAATTTCTTCCTGGTTTAGTCTTGGGAGAGTGTATGTGTCCAGGAATTTATCCATTTCTTCTAGATTTTCTAGTTTATTTGTGTAGAGGTGTTTATAGTATTTTCTGATGGTAGTTTGTATTTCTGTGGGATCAGTGGTGATATTCCCTTTATCATTTTTTATTGCATCTATTTGATTCTTCTCTCTTTTCTTCTTTATTAGTCTTGCTAGCGGTCTATCAATTTTGTTGATCTTTTCAAAAACCACCTCCTGGATTCATTGATTATTTTGGAGGGTTTTTGTGTTTCTATCTCCATCAGTTCTGCTCTGATCTTAGTTATTTCTTGCCTTCTGCTAACTTTTGAATGTGTTTGCTCTTGCTTCTCTAGTTCTTTTAATTGTGATGTTAAGGTGCCAATTTTAGATCTTTCCTGCTTTCTCTTGTGGGCCTTTAGTGCTATAAATTTCCCTCTACACACTGCTTTAAATGTGTCCCAGAGATTCTGTTATGTTGTATCTTTGTTCTCATTGGTTTCAAAGAACATCTTTACTTCTGCCTTCATTTCGTTATGTACCCAGTAGTCATTCAGGAGCAGGTTGTTCAGTTTCCATGTAGTTGAGCAGTTTTGATTGAGTTTCTTAGTCCTGAGTTCTAGTTTGTTTGCACTGTGGTCTGAGAGACAGTTTGTTGTAATTTCTGTCATTTTACATTTGCTAAGGAGTGCTTTACTTCCAACTATGTGGTCAATTTTGGAATAAGTGTGATGTGGTGCTGAGAAGAATGTATATTTTGTTGATTTGGGGTGGAGAGTTCTGTAGACGTCTATTAGGTCCACTTGGTGCAGAGTTGAGTTCAATTCCTGGATACCCTTGTTAACTTTCTGTCTCATTGATCTGTCTAATGTTGACAGTGGGGTGTTAAAGTCTCCCATTATTATAGTATGTCATATGTATCATTTCCTGAGGATGGTCCAGTGGTCTAGTGTGTGCGTGTGTTGTTTTTGTGTTTTATTAAATTGGAAACAAAAACATTTGATGTTATTTATTAGGGAAAACAAAACGACAGCTTTACCTCATAACATGTCTTTAATAATCAGGTTTATATGCCTCAAAGGCTAAGAAAAATTATGATGAAATGTCATATTATGTAAATCTATCAATTAGGATGTTAACATTTTCTATGTTTGTAATATAAATGCGAGCCACCAGGTTACCAATCTGCACGTTAAATAAATGCAGCATCAAGTGTAGGTAGGTAATAATGCATCCTACAATAAAATTCCAGTCATATATAGCAAACGAACAGGTCTGTTAATTTTCTGTGCCCAAATTCCTCATTCTTCTCTTCTTCAAATGTACCTTTTTTTTTTTTTTTTTCCAAATCTAAGAAAGGTCAAACGGAAAGCAGAGAGGTAGTCTCAACTGTATCCTCCAAGATGCTAGTAATCATGGCTCATGGCTCTTCTCTCTCTCTCTCTCTCTTTTTTTTTTTTTTTTTGTGTGGTATAGCACCAATCAGAATCACCTATCTATTCAATTTCTCAACTATATCAGAAGCTTACTTTGAGAACTTGGCTACCTTTTCTACATTTTTGAGGGTCCAAGCAAGGATCATTAGGAGCTCATGCAGTGTTCCTTTTTTGGAAGATACACAATATGTGTTGTTTAACTAATTAAAAATGGAATTATGATAGAAATAGCACTTCAGTTTATTGATCTGTTCATTAACATTTATCTAAAATATTTCTCAGAACAACCTATTGATTTAATTACTTCAATTATGCCTTAATACAGTGAAAACAATTAACTTTTTAGTGTAATGTAATTTTCACATTAATATATATAATGAATGACTTTTGTTCCACCTTATGAAGCATATTAATGTCACCTGTGAGACTCTCATCTATATAAAATTTTATATGTATATATCTATATATGCACATTGAAGATGTATTTATACAGGTGAACATAAATCTATCATTAGCCAAGAGATATCTAAATTTCACAGTTGCAAATAACCTAAATTCTCAGAGCTGCAGTCTTCTTCTCTCTAATATGGAACTAATATCTCCCTTGTCTCCTGCAAGAATTTGGTAATTTTTAACAGAGATACTGTATATAAGAACAGTCTAAGAAATGGCAAACAAAAAGGTACCATTAAACAGTTCCATTAGATGTATAAAAACAAGTTATTTTCATACAAGCAATGTGCTGGGCTCAATACACATTTTAACCTAGAGATGTTAATATAATAAAAGACAAGCATACATATCTGTATTTCCTGTAACCTGGTAGATCACATTTCTTTTCAGTTGAAAGATCTTGGCTAAAAATTTCAAATGTTAGTTACTGTGATTTAAGTCAAAGATAAATTTAAGATATACCTCATTAAATGCTATATTGAATAGCACTATTGTAAGATTTTAGTACACATGTATGCACATGTGTATAAAATATTACATATCTATAATATTTATATTCTTAATGTAAGTCAAATAAATCTAATGTAAATTAATAAAGTCTAACAATTACTATAGTTTGAAAGAAGCAAATAAAAAATAAATGTTGATTTTTTTCAATGACGTAATCTTTTTAATTAACTACCTTGTAGGATATAACTTAGGAAGAGATGTAGTCTATATCCCTGTAAAAAAATCTTGCTCAATACTAAAAAAATACTCAATATTTTTATTTGTAAAAATTTTGGACTGAATAGTAAGCAATATCTAGAAAACTTTTCAATAGATTCACTAAATTGTTGAGTCAGTGAGAAAATAGACTGAGAAGTTTTAATAGTTATAAATTGACTTTTTGATATTAAGCTTGGTTGCATTTCAAAATCTTTTCTTCATTTTGTACCCAAAGTTCAATTAACTAATGCTTCCTACATCTTGACAGCTAGGTCATAGAAGAGGTTAATCAAGTGTTTGGATTTTGTTATCAAGGGATACCTACTCATCTTCATATTATAAGTACTTAGTTATCTCAGATGGTTTTAAATCTGAAAGGTTGATTCAGGTCTTAAATAGGAATGCATAGAGGAAGCTCTGTTTCAACATCTCCTGGTCCAGCACTGTCAGGCGGACTCTGCTTTTGGTATTCTACCAGCAGATGAAATCTTGTTCTTGAACTCCAGCCTCTTTTGGGCTAATTTCTGTTCTTCTGCTCTCTTCTCTCACCGCCAGCCTCTGCAACTCAGATGCCCTGGGCTTATAAGTTTGCTTTGGGTCATTGACTAAACTGATGAGTCTTTTTGATGTGGTTGCATCTGCCCATCTGGACCCAGTCAGACTGCCTGCCAATTTAGGCCTTTGTTAACTCATCCCCTTACTTGGATCTCCACTAATTGCTGCCTTGTCCTGCTCAAATTGGCATCCCAGATGCTGGCCTTTCCTTCAACCTTGCTTTATGATAATGCTATCCTGCATGTCTTTTCCTTTGTGACTCATCTCTAGGTATCATACTCTTCTTGGTATTACCAAGTATTTTAGTTAAATATCATGAAATCTTTGCTTGAACACCTTCAGCGATCAGAAGCACGATATCTACCAAGGAATTCAGTTCCATTTTCATTATAACACTTATTATTAGAAAATCCTGTCTTATTTTAAGTCAAAATCAGCTTCTCTACAGTTTTTTCCCTAGTTTGACCTCACCAACAATGAGCATAGTATTTGTACATTGTAGACAATAAATGGTAGTAAATGGTAGTGGCTATTATTTATAACTCAAAAGTTTTCAATTGAAAGATTTTTCTCCTCATTAAAAATAATATAGTTGAAATAAAAAAATAATCATGTCTCTAACTTTAATGGAACTCACTTATGCTCTGAAGTTAGGGATATTTCTGAATTTCTTTCTTCAAATTCTATTTGGCACTTTTTTATTCAGAAAGTAATTATTTCAGATAAACATATTACTCTCTAATTTTTTTCTGTTAAAATGTTCATTTTTCTCTCTACTATCTAATCTTTATTAAAATAAAACCCAAATGTATATAATCCTAATTTCTTGCATGTTTTTAAATATTTGCTGTCCTAAAGTTTATTGAGGCTTCACATTCAATATCACAATCTAATTTTTCTGTATTTTTTCACACATACTTAAACTTGATTCATCATTTTAAATATGAAATATTTAAATATTTCAACAGGTAGACACATTTAAATACAGTTTCTTCCTTTTTTCCTCCCCGAGTTTTAAGAAATAAGATTTTGTGTTTTCCAAATCCTTAGGTTATTTCTAATTTCATTCTCTAAGATTGTTATTCTTGGATTTTCCTGGACAAAATAGCTAAATTTTATTAGGATTTAATGTTTCTATTGTGATAAATGACTGGGAAAGTTAGGTTTTTGTTACTGTTCATACCATGCCATATTTGGTTAATTTATACTTTACGTTAATTGATTTAGGTTCTGAGTTGACTTCCTGTATAATATCTATCTCCTAAAAAGCACCTATCCTATATTTTAAGTGTGTTTTATGATTCTAGACTAGTATTAAGAAGTTCATTCACGGAAAAAAACCTTGTTAATTAATTTATTTATATCTTAGAATGAATCTTAACGTTATTTTTAAAATTAAAAATGTTTAATGTAGCAGAAGTAAATTAGTGGCTTAGATGAGTCTTGCATGGTGCAAAACTAAAAGGAGATTGGACAGTTTGCTTACTATGGAAATAAATGAAGATGATTTAGGAATAAATATTTGACTTCTTATTCATTCAGAATGCATCAATTATTTTAATTGATTAGCCATGTCTGAATTTAAATATGCTGAAATGATTAATTTTTAATATTTAGTCTATATTAATTTTTATATATTTTTGTTTTTAGAAACAATTTTTGTCCCCTAATTTAAATTTGATATAATTTGAAAAGTCTAGACTTAGTGTTCCAAGGCATAGGTACCTTGACACATTATCATTAGTAGTCTTCACAGCCACACTTTGAGCTAATGAGGCATTATCATCCTCATTCTAATTATAAAGAAGCTGAGGCTTAGAAAATATAACTTGCTAAAAGTTAGTAAATGGTAGTCTCAATATTTATATAGGCTATGTATAACTTCCTCTTTGTCATTTCTGTTGATTTCACCATTTCACACTGTAGCCACTCACTCTCATGTTTATATTCTTGACATAGGCAAAAACTGCAGTTCTCCATAATCTCAATTTCAATTACTTACCCTCTGACCAGTTCCCTCTAGAGCCATACTCTAAGAATCCTGTAATCCCACTAGAATCATTAATCTACTGGTCCTACTTTTTTTTTTTGTTCTATCTTTCATTGTCCTTATGTGTTTTCTTGCTTTTTAACCCAACTTAAAATTTATGGGTAATCATAATCATGCATGCATAAACCCTCAACTCCTTTGCCCTCTCCAATGTTCTTTGTCACTCTGAGCCTACGTCTTTACAGCTGAATGTTACTTGAGAAAGACAGTGAAACAAACTATTCTCCTTTAAATACTAAATCATCCCTGGTAATTGTACTCATATGTTCTTAGTCCATTCCCTTTCTTAATTTGCTAGATGATTTTTAATCCTTTCTTCTTTTTCCTCAACTTTTCTATATCTTCGATTTCAGCAGATGACCTCGAATCATGCTTCATTTAAAAATTGAAGCCTTCATAGGAGAACTTCTACAAATTCCTACCACTATATCTGTTTCTGCAAATATTCCACACAGTAACTAAATAGTAATACAATAATATTCAGTTACTATGAGTGAATCCTAGGTAAGGCCAAATCCTTTATGTCTATCCTGGGTTCCACTTGCTATTATCTACTAAACAACATTTCCAGAAATTCTCTCCTCTGTCTCCAGCATCATCATCATCTTCTCTGTTGATTATTTCATCGCCCTATACACATTGTAATTTCTCCCATCTTAATCACATTTTCCCTCCAGCAACTGACTCATTCCCATCCTCTTGACATCGAAACTCCTTGAAAGAGTCCTCTCTTCCTGCCGTCCTCAATTTATTTCTTTTTGCTCTTTCTTGCACACCTTCAAATTAAGTTTTTACTCTATTCAGTGAAACTGCCCTTGTGAAGGTCACCAGTGACCACCATGCTGTTAAATCCAATGGGCATTTCTTAGCATTTGACCACACTGATCATTCTTCCCTTAAAACCATTTGATACTTGGCATCTAAACATACTCACCTAGTTCTCCTTCTACGTTGCTAGCTACTCTAGCTACTCTTTTCCTCGGTCTCTTTGTTGGTTACTTTTCATCTCAACCATCTCTAAAAATCAGAGTGCCATAGAGCAGAGTTTGGTACTTGGATTTCTCTTATTGTTCTCTTATTATCTATGAACTAACACTCTCTGGGGATGAGTTAAATACCATCTTAATACTAATAACTTTCCTCTGAATTCCATACCAACACATCTAACTGCCTACTTCATATGTCCAGTAGGAGGTTTAATGATAAGCACTTCAAAATTAATATGTTAAAACCTGAGTACTACCTGACTTCCCACCAATATTCTTTCCTCTGTTACCATTTCAGTAATGACAATTCTGTTTTCTGGTGCTAGAGTCAAAAAGCGTAGCATGGTTTTTGGCTCCTTCCTTTCTGTCACATTCAGTAGCAAATCCTGTTGTCTGTACCTTCAAAACATATTCTGAATTCAACCACTTTTCACCACTCCTAGTGTCAGTTCAACCATCTTCTCATCTGGATTATTGCCATAGTCTCCCAATCGGCCTCTGTGTCTCTGTCCACACCCATTCTTAATTAGTATACAGAGAGATCCTAAAATATGTCAGATTGTGTCACTCCTTTTCTTAGTCAAAATGAAAGCCTGCAAAGTCCCAAGAAATGTAGCATCCATTACATACCTGAGATGCTTTTCTCCTCTTTTTTTCTTTGTACCCTCTTTCCACCCACTTTGGCTTTGTCACTCTTCCTGAAACACTGTAAAGACGCTGCTTGCTCACTCAGGGTATCAGCATTTGGTGTTCCTCCTGCCCAGCAAGCTCTTCCACAGAAGTCCTCAGGAATAACTCCCTCACCTTCTTCAGGTCTTTTGTTAAATATACCTTCTCACGTGATTCAACTATTCCTTTATCTAATACCTCATATCCTTGTTACCTGCTTTACTTATATTTCTTTGTCAGGCTATTATCTAATTCATCTTTTTAAGTGTCCACTTCTACTACTTGAATGTAAGCTTCATGGGTATAGAAAGTGTTGTGTGTGTGTGTGTTTATGTCTATGTGTGGTTTTATATACATGCATATTGTTATTGATTTTAGTAGTGTTGTTATTGCTGAATCTAGGATAGTTCCTGGCGCATAGCAGGTACTCAATAAAATATTTGCTCAATAAATGAATACATAGATGAGACAGAATTCAAACTTGGCATCAGCTCATTCCAAAAATTTATGTAATTTCCGTTGTTTAAATTTGAATCAGCAATCAACTAATTAAATACATTGAGCTCTGTGCTAGACCCTAAAAGGCAAGCAGTTATGGAGTTTATGTTCTTGTTGTAGAACACATAAAGCCAAGAATGAATAGCAGAACATGGCATACAATTACTTGCCAATGGTGTGGTACTGATTACAAGTCCTGCAAAAGAGAAATGAACAAGACATAAAGGAACTCCATTAGAGTTTCAGAAAAGGTAGCATGATTAAGCTGATTTAAGTGATAGGTTACAGTTAAGGACACTGCAGTCTTGAGTGACTCGAATGAATTAGAGGTGAAATTGGGGAATAAATTTTAATATGGCAGGTGGTATTCCAAGAAAAATACATGAGAGTTGAGACTTTATGGTGTGGTAATTTGAAAGCTACAGTGTAACCTTAGGCCCAAATGCTCACTATATAATCAGCTTCCTGATTGTTTATATTTGTGGAACCAAAATACATTGATTTTATAGAAGTTACACATATACCACAATTCTCTTCTAAAAGGAGTACATTACTCATAAACCTTTATTCCATAGCCTTGTATTGTTAGCGGGCTTTGCTTATGCCTTGCTTTTAACCTAAACACAAATGCTATACTACTTCCTTTTTTCTTCTGTCATATATATATATATTTATTTATTTATTTCGAGATGGGGTCTTGCTCTGTCATCCAGACTGGAGGACAGTGGCGTGATCTCGGCTCACTACAGCCTTTACTTCCTGGGCTTAAGCCATCCTCCCACCTCAGTCTCTGGAGTAGCTGGGACAATAGGCATGTGCCACCATGCCTGACTTTTTATCTTTTGCATTGACGGGGGTTCACCATGTTGCCTATGAGCTCAAGCCATCCACCCACCTCAGCCAACCAAAGTCCTGGGATTACAGATGTGAGCCTGGCCAGTGGTATTTTTACCTCTCAATGCTTCTAACATGGTGCCTTCTGTATAGTCCCTGGATTTATTTTGGACTTCTTTCTTCTTATTACCAAAATACAACTTTAAAGTTTACATTGTAAGGAAAAGAAAGGCCCATGACAAAACCTTCTCTGAGATGTTTACAAAAGTGTCAGTAGCTCTGAAAGTATTCATCTATTGCTCAGTGCATGTTTAGTACAAATATTTTTTAAATGTTATGGAAAAACAGATTTTCCTGGATTTACTTAAGGGACCACTTTATTTTCTAGCAAAAAGATAACTTTTCTTTCTTAATGTTACTTTCTTAGTTTCCCATATGTATAAACTACAGATAGCTACTCACTACCTATGGTCTACTTGTTTTCTTTTACACCTCACAGGAAGATGGAGAAACCAGAACATTGATGGCAATCATCCCACACAAAAGGGGACTGATTGAGGGTAATTACAGTAATGACACAGTATTTATCAAATTTTGGAAATGTATGACTAAAATAAGAATTTATATCCATGAGGCTAGTTACAGTGGAAACTCTAAATGCTCTCAGAGGCCAGCTCACATGGTTTCCAAATCTCACTAATTGCTGCCAACTTATATAATCAATATCAAAGTTGTATCATGTTTCAGATTCAAGGTTTGAAGAAGAAAAATGACAGATTGAAGATTTGATCAATAGAAAGCACCCAAATAAATAAACACATGCTAGAGAGAGCAAAACATTTGGACAATCTTGCCAAATGTACTGCATTTGATTTTAGGATAATGGATAAGTTGGATAGAATCAATGAAAATATTGAATTGCATCCTGGGGAATGAACAGTACAGAAAAGAGAGGGTTTGGCTGAAGATAAAATTGAAATGGAAGCACCTGATCTAAATACCTTTTAAAATGATACAGGTTATAAAGAAGTCACTACGTCAAAACTGAAAGCTTAGGATAATGATTAGAAATGGGTCTCCCTGAAGGCATTTGTGGCAGGCAATCTTTCCTGCATGAACTCTCAGCAAAAATGCCACTTGTCATTTGCTGAAGCTCTTACCTCATTTCCTCTATTTTACTTTGTACTATCTAAGCCACTGAAAGAAACATAAATGTATTTTTAGGCAACGGCTATAAAGTTTATGCTAATAACAACAATAATATAGTAATAAAGTTGAATATAAATGCATAATAAGCATTGATGTTCCAGCACCATGTTGATTTTCTTTATTTCTCTATTTTTCTAACAAGGATGCAGATCTCTGATCTTCGCAAATTATTGCAACCATAAGTGTTGCTTTCCCTGGCTTAATGCTTGCCCCTCCCCAAATCAGTTCTCTCCAGAGTGATCTTTTATTCTCAGTTTGTAACACTCATCACTAGCTTTCCATTACCCTTAGAATGAAGTGCAAACTCTTTTGAGTCTTATCGTACTTGGCCTAAGATGATCTCTTACCCCTCATCTCCTGTACCCAAACATCCACATCACACATTCATACTCTAGTTCCTTTTGTAATAAACTTCCTTCAGTTTCTTGAATATTTCATACTCTCCTACTGGTTTTTCAGGGGGAACCAAGGCATGACTTCTCCAGGAATCCTTTGAAGGCCACTCTGAACCACTATGTGTGTGTATGGTGATAACATTGTATTCTTCCTCTATCAGTTCACTTGTCACATCATTGAATAATAATCACATGTTTAATTAATTTCTTTTCTGTCTTCTAGACTGGAGTTCTTAACAATTACTGGTATCCTTAACCTGTTTAACATTCTGGTGAAGTCTGTAGTTCTTTTCTCAGAACTATGCTTTTAAATGCATAAAATAAATTACACAGACTACAAAAGTAACCAGTTACACTGAAATTCAATTTCAAAGTATTAAAACTAAATTTGTGATATGATAAGATACCTAATTCTTTATTAATGCATTAAATAACAAAACCTAATGGTGTGTCAATAACAGTTTCAAAATCATTATGAGCAAAAATGGTCTTCTCAGATGTCTGCAACACTGGAATGTGATATGTAATTATCTGTGATTTTTAATGTTTCACAAAGTCACAGGTATTGCTAATACCTCAGTGGTTTATGGCCTATATTCATAATTTAATTTAATGCTAAATTTGAGTTACAGGTTAAGAAAACTAAAGGTATAATTAAGATGTAATTTTTTTCCTATATAGAAGTTTACAATTCTCCATCTCCAAGATTAAACCCCCTGGACTAGAATGTCAGCTCCGTAAGGACAGGTCCCAGATCTGTCTTATCATTGAATCCCTATTTGTTACTTTATAGCCATATAACCATAACCACAACCATAACTCTCTCCCTATATATATATATGTATATATCTCATGAGATATATACGTATATATCTCAAAGAGAGATATATGTGTGTGTATGTGTATATATGTGTGTATATATATACATACACACACACAGACACACACACACACCACATACATATATATGTATGTATATACACCAGTTCCTGTTCTATTTGCTGGAGACAGAGCTGTGAATAACAAGCCAAGACCCCTGTATCACAGGGTTTTCACTCCACTGGAAAAGGAAAGCAGTCTCTAGCACATCATAGACTGTTCATAAACATGAATGTTCCTCTTTTTGCTTTGTCTTCTTCTAAGATCAGTAAGTACCCACAAATACGGAATATGATAGTTTTTAATCAGCCATTGGAATTTGGAATTAATTGGTGGACAAAGAAGCCATTTAAGAAACTGAGTGATTGTCATTACCCTTAAAATAGACATTATCATAACTGCCGACTACATTTATGGCTTCTTGATATGCAGAATTATAATTCTCCCATCTCTTTGTGTTTGCTCGTGCAATTCTTCCTTCATGAGTGCCTACTGCTCCTGATTAAATACTAACTCTTCAAGATTAAAATATCACTTACTCTGTGAAGAGTTTTCCCCATTCTTCCCCACACTGCTTCACTATTGTGGTTAGGAATCCTCCAAACATCCTTTGGTGTTCAAATAGCACATTGGGCATATCTCTATTTTTGGACATTTGGGAGGAGTGAAATTCTCTGCCTGTGTATTGATATCCCCACTTTCCTTCCCCTAAACTCTATGTCTACCAGATATTCCATGACCCTGTGTCTGGTAGAGCTAAAGGTCTCCAGGAAAGCAGAGACTTTGTTGCACCCGCTGAATCACTGCTTCCAAATTCCTGTGGGAAGAACAGCTTCACGGGAGGCTTTCAAATCTGTGAACATCCATTGCCTTCTTAAGAATGTTTAAAGATCCATTTTAAGAGAGGTAGTAGAGTCCCACATTGTGGAGCTCTCAGAGCCCTTTAAAAAGTGATATTATATGCATTTTTAATGGTCCCTGCTGTGGGATTCTATGGGTCTATTATCCGATGAAGCAGAAGACAGACCCAGCAGGAACCCTAGAAGCGATAATCCTAGTGCTTGACCTGTATTGTCCCTTTGCCTCTATTTACCCCTGGGGAAGTGGTAGAATAGGGTCCATGTAGTATCCCTGTCGCTGTCCACAGTTTTTAAACCTAAGGGAAATGGTGCAGACTTATGGATGTGTTCAAGAGACTTTCTGGACCTCACTCCATCGGCCTTATCTAACCTAGCCCCCCTGGGAGTAGTAGTTCCATCTTATTTACATCTCCAGGAGTCAGCATAGTGCTCAGCATTTGGTAGTTCTCTATAAATGTTTCTTGAACTGACTCAAAGTATTTTAAATGCAATGATGAGATTTATTAGCCTGCTGGCACAAGAACTTGTTTACACTGTGTGCTTTTCCTTAAATAAGAGAATATAGGGAAAGTCTGAGAATCTGAAATGACTTTGAGTGTATTGTTGAACGTCTCAATAATTCAATTTCTGAGTATACAGTAGGGATCATATGCAGCCTATCTTTGTATGTTGGACAAACTCTGGTTGGCAAACTGGCACAGATCAGACCAAGTGCCCAGATGGAATATTAAATATTCATTTAGGGTCTGTCTCCTGCTCTAAACTATAAGCCAGTTGAAGGCAGTGCCTTAATTTATTAAATTACTTTTATTGAACTGAACAATTTAGATAAGGATTTTAATTAGAAATTAAAACTAAACTGATAGGTTTTAAAATAATTATATGTATAACTGCCATTCCTTTTATTGCTATTTATTGGAAGAAGTAAGCAAATATCTTCAGGTATGTTAAAAGTATGTGTTGCTAATTTTGAAAATTTACTTCTCTAATATAAAGGTATGCAAGCAAAACTTTTGGGTGATTTATGGAACATGTAACAAAGTTATGACTAAAAGTTGTGTTTGTTTTCCACATGAAAAAATACTTAATTTATTCTTGAAGAAATGGTGCTTCTTATAATACAAATATCCAAAAAATTTAATTATAAGTTGTGAGGATTTTGTGTTCACTGTTACTGTCAAAAGTGCTTCTCTCACTAGAACGCTCTTATACAATGCTTTTAGGTAAAATAAGTTTCAAATTTGACTATGACCACCCCTTTTGCAAGTGACTTTTTATATCTGAATATTCTTAAACTATTTTAACATAATTTAAATTCTAGTTCTTGATGTTGGTTTATTTCTTGTACTTTCTGTATATTTCATCATATTCCACAAATTGGTGTTTACTTTTATCTTACAAACTTAATCGTTATTATGGAGTTCAGTATTATTTTATTCCTGCTTTTCCTATGAGAAGAAACCAGTATAGTTTTATGCTTTGGCATTCTTGAAATTTTTTTCTAATATCTTTGACATGTGGCATTTATAAAACATATTTTAAAAGAATTCAGCTACCTAAGGGTAAGTGATATTGCTGCTTCTGTTTTCATTTGAGTCAACATTATATCAGTTCCATGAGAATAAACTGTCTTACATGAAATTCCCTGAGAACGTCCCCAGCCCTTCTAAATCTCCTATTTGTCATCCTGGAATAAATCCTCTTACTAAGCTTTAATGTATAGAGCATTCATGACATTACCCACATGTAATTCACTTTGGCATTAAATTTCTAATGTTAACTTCAAATGGACATTCAAACTCATATTGCTCTAGTGTCTTTGGACACTTAGGTGCCTTATTTTCCTCTACCCTATGATGACAAGTTCTCTGTAAGTTGAGCCAGGTCATTCCTTTTGAACGGTTGAAAGAACCACTGAGTAGATAATATTTCCAGGTACAAGTTTTTGTGCAGATACATGTTCTAGGTAGTTGAGAAAACTGAACAGGACTAGAGCTTGCCACTCCATGGCACATTTAGAAATTGGTAAGAGAAACAATCACTAAGAATTGAGGACAGAAATGGGAGTACTCTTCATTAATGATGAATATGGAAGCCCCACATGTATAATGCATCTGTAATATTTTTCAACTTAAAAAATTAATTGGAAAAACATTTCCAACTCTATAGAAGAACATTTTGTATTAAATGCACAATCATTGTTTTTTGTTGAGCCCAACAAACAAAATACACTTTGTTTGGACATATTAGTGTTGATATAAATATAAACACATATCACAATTATTTCTTTTTACCTCTGGATAGACAATATCTTTACTTTGGTGATTGTCTTTAGATTTTAAAGCAGCACTCTTAATTCATAATTCTAGTTTTTGTTGTTGTTGCTGTTGGCTCAGACCAAACTGCCTCTCATGTATCTTGTAATAAATGTGCCAACTTAAGGGGAAAAAAGTAAAATAAAACCCTCAGACATGATCAGCAAGAAGGCCATCTGGGCTGGAAGCTCCCTCAGCACTTTCAGGGATGGATCAGCCGAGCTCATCATCTACCCAGTGGGAGGGCCACACTCAGAGAGGCCATTGGATCTGCTGACACAGGCTCTGCATGATGATAAGTAGAGTAGAATGCTGTCAATACAAAGAGGATTTTGCAATGGACAGCCAAGATTCTTCAGGGCAGCAAAGAAAGCAAATGATCAAACCACATAAAAAGTAAATGGAAGGATATATGCTTCCACATTTAATGATCCATTATTTTAACTCGCATTTTCCAGACTTAGCTCAGCTTTCTCTTCATCTTTTTTGAATCCCACAGAACTTTTCTCATATCTCAAAGCATTACATTTAAAATGTCAGTAGTAACATGATAATTCTATGTCTTGCAAACCTGTGCTAAGACTTCCATGGACTGCCACATTTTTAAATTTATAGCATTATGTCTAATCCTTTTAGTTCCCTGGCTTGAGGCAGAAAGATGAAAAAGTAATGGAAGAATGGGTGCACAAGGGCATTAAGGTTACATTAGGGATGCTTCATGTTTTGTTATTAATTCTCTGTGCTTGCCAGGGTAGTTTAAAAACTGGCAAGGGAGCAATGGAGGTAGTGTGTCATTTTAGCTGCATGGGAGAAGATAACTAAGCTCATAGATCACCTGCCACTGTTGTCTGAAGTTGAGGGGTGGGCAACACATGTACCCTTAGTGATTGATGGATCAAAAGACAGTTTTCAGACAAAGCTTTGTAAAAGATTTGTCCTAGTATTGGCAGTGAATTACTAAAGCTTGACACACAGCAATGTGCATTGGCTTCTATAAAGGTAACAGATGTCTCTGTGACAGGTGAGCTAGAGAACACAGTTTTTGTAGTAAAAGAATGTACAAAGGGAAACAGAATAAAAACATTTGGAGAAGTTCCCATTCAGCCTGTGGTGCTTACCAATGCAGGTGGAAGGAAAGAATGGATTATCTTCTCTTAGATTTTGGTTGGTAGTTTTGCATTTTGAATAGCAAACAGCATTTCATAGCTGTGTGAGAGAGTGATAGAAAAAAATTCTGCATTTTCCTTCTCACTTGCAGAAGCATAAAGTCCCCTTGTGTGATTCAGACTGCCTTCATCATCCATCAATGTTGCTGTCCATTCCGTTTTAAATAGGACTGCTTCAGAAGAAGCAGCCTATTCTTCAAATTGACATTTAGGACTGTTAAGAATACCACAATGACTTCACTTAGCAATTTTTTGGTGCTGCTTCTTTTGATCAGTGAAGTCACCCTAAGCAACAATGAAATTAAAGATATGCACTTAGAGAATGTGCTTATGTAAGCTTAAATTTTACTTCACATCAAAATATTATCTTTAGTGTTTTTCTTTTAAGCCATGTCAACAGAAATAAGATAAAAGAATTTGGATTGTTGGAGCTGCAGTGAGAAAGGGGTATGATTGACTCTAATAATTTTCCAGCTGAAAAACTGATACCTAAAGAGGTAGAGCTGCTCATGGTCACAGAGCACGTTAATTGAAGGCCCGTCAGATCCAGCACCAAGGCTGATTATGCTCCAGGAACAAAGGAGGGGCAGGAGGACATACATGACCTGTCTCTGAACACTATGAACACTTATTTGAATATGCATTTTGCTTGGCATACATAAATGTTATAACTGGTGTTAGACTTTTTATGTTATTGATGAGTTCAGAGAAGATAAAAATCAATGGGGGTTTGAATCATCATGGAAAGCTTTCTCAGCAGTCAGAGATCTAATATAAACCTGTAACTACTGATGAGACTCTACTCTCAGTGGTCTTTTATAGTTGCAATTCCAATGACTTGGAAGCATTTGACTACTATTTTTGTAGATCTATATTTCATCATGTCAAGGAATTAACATCTTAAGTTGTCTTTGATGCCTTTTATGCCTTTTGGTCTTTACCAGTTCTATCTGTAATGCTATAAAATTTATATTCTCTGTTCTAAAAAACATGCTTTTTTATCTTTTGGTCAGATTTTATTTTCAGAATAAGGGTAGACCCCATTAAATTATTTTATCTACCTGTGTGTCACTAGGAATGTCTAACTTGTATTTTTGGTTGTAGATAATTTAGTCCTAAGTCCTAATTCCCTATGGTTTAAGGATTCCACCATTAATTATTCAACTTTTTGAATGTGATTTTCATGTCACTGCCTAGTCTTCATAAAAATATATTTTATCAGAACTATAAGATTTTTTCAAGGGACAGTTGACTGTCCTTATTTCAGGATCAATTTTTGGTTTTTCATCCAACCAGTCCTGGAGATATTGTCTAGTAGTGGAAAGGCTTTTTTTTCTTACCATTAATTTGCAGATATTTGTAGCTGCTCATTGAAGGTAACAATGATATTGTTGCAGAAAGTCCTGATTCTATTTTTTCAATTTTATTTTATTTTAGATTTGGGGAGGACACATGTGCAGGACTGTTACATTGATATGTTGTGTAATGGGAGGGTTTAGCCTTCTAGTATACTGTCACTCAAATAGTGAACATTGTACTCAATAGATAATTTTTCAACCCTCACTATCCCCAACCTCATTCCTTTTGGAGTCCCCAGTGTCTGTTGTTTCCTTCTTCATGTTTATGTGTACTCATTGTTTAGCTCCAACTTATAAGTGAGAACATGCAGTGTTAGGTTTCCTGTTTCTAAATTATTTTACTTAGGATAATGGTGTCCAGCTCCATCCATGTGACTATAATGAAATGATTTTGTTCTTTTTTTTCTGGATGCATAGTATTCCATGTTGTATATGTACCACATTTTTTTTTTTAATACACTCAACCATTGATGGACACTTTGGTTGATTCAATGACTTTGTTATTGTGAACAGTGCTATGATAAACATATATTGCAGCTGTGTTATTAATATAAAGATTTATTTTCCTTTGGATAGATAAGTACTAGTGGGATTGCTGGGGGAAATGATAGTTTTTAGTTGTTTGAGAAATCTCCATACTGTTTTTCCTACAGATTGTACTAATTTACATTTCCACCAATAGTGTATAAGCATACCCTTTTCTCCACATCCATGCCAACATCCGTTTTTTGATTTTCTAATAATAAAATGTCTTAGTTATCTTAATTTTAGAACCATCACATACCATTTTATGAGTTGATTTAGAAGATTTGAAAGCCATTTTATAATACAGCATATTGCAAATACAGTATTTTGGGAGATGTGGTCATTCAAAGTTCATTTTTCTAATTGAACATTATTTTATTGCCAACAATAGTACTTTCTTTACTGATCAAACCTTGACTAAATCCACATGCCGTTCTATCTTTCATCTGAGGGGAGAAGCTCTTCTTTGTAATGGGCAATTTACTCCTATTCATTGAATAGGATCGTATTATACAAAAGATATTATATTTTCAATAGTAATGCTAATAAAACAATAAAACAACCCAAAACTAAAGGAACTGTCATGATTCATCTTTTTATGTAGAAACAAACAGTACTTAAGCAATATTTTTAAATATTAAACTTGCGTGATATGAATAGCACTTATGTGATTCCCCCAGTCTTTATCAGCTCTCCTGTTTCTGAACTCGAAGAATTCTATACCAGCCTGGCCAGCATGGTGAAACACCGTCTCTACTAAAAAATATAAAAATTAGCCAGGCTTCGTGGCACACGCCTATAATGCCAGCTACTCAGGAGGCTGAGGTGGGAGAATCGCTTGAACCCAGGAGACAGAATTTGAAGTGAGCCGAGATCGCTCCATTGCACTCCAGCCTGGGCGACAGAACAAGACTCCGTCTCAAAAAAAAAAAAAAAAAAAAAAAATAGGAATTCTTGACATCTTTTAGACTGCTTTTAGACTGTCCTGTGTTGATTACAAAAGGTTTCCCCTGTCTTGGATTTCTCTAAATTCTCTGACTTAGAGCAGTATCTTATGTTCTTATGTTTTCTGTATACTTCAGAGGGTATAACACAGCCTTTACCCAAACAGTAGGGCCTTATGTACTTTGATTGATTGGGGAAAAATAATTACTACTGCTCAAATTTACATTATAAAGGTTTATACAATAATGTATTAATTAATTTGAATATGAATTTATCATAGAGTGAAATGCCTTTAGACTTCTTTATACACAGAAAAATGAATTTGGAAGACTTCTGAACTGGAACTGAGATCAGTGCTCAATTAGTGAGTAGTCTTTGGCTTGGCCTACCACGTTAGAGTCTCTCTGTTCCTTTCGCCGTAAGGCAGGGATGGAAATCACTGGAAAGTTTAAAATGTACACTAAGGAAGAGTGCTTTTCAGCTCTTTCTGAGGAGAAGCTGGGAGAGTCAGAGAACAATGCCTCTCTCCATGGGGGTGAGTGTTGGCTCTGATAGCTTTCTGTTTACCTCCTCACTGAAGGAGATTTCTCTCTTTGCTTATGGGAGTCCAATTCTGTTTTCTGAAAGTCCAAGATGCATTATAATAGCATGTTTGCAGTCTAATTCACAGTATAATTGCTACTGGTTCAATTAAAACCACTGTTTTGTAAATTAAAGATTCTAACAGAGCTTCTCCTGCAGAGTAATAGCAAAATTGCTTTTAAGCTTACCTTACAAAAAAGCAAAAAAACCCAAAAAACTAAAAGACCACACATACACGTTTAATAAAAAACCTTTCCTGGGGGAAAGATTTTTTCCCTCTACTGAATTAGAAGGGAAATACTAGGTTATATACTGTGTAATATTTGTCTTTTAAATCTCAGAACCTAGCATAGTACATAATATAACATCAACACATGACAATTGTAGGTTAAATGAATAAATGATTATACTCCAGTCTTGGATACTGTTTAGTGTGTTATCTTTCAACTAAAGAATTCACACAAGGAGAAATTCAAGAATAAGAAAGCTAAATGTTCCACAAATCAATGGTATACTGAGATGTAAACATCTACATTGTTCAAATGATCCACTTTTGAAATTTGTTGTAATAAACCTAAAAGAAACAATTTATTGCCGCACTTTCATTATGACTTGAGATAATCCTCTTGAATAGAAGATTCAACTCAGTAATGTGATCGTAAGAGTCATAATGTGGGCATAGATATTTTACAAAACATTGTCATAAATTGCTGATCAATAGCAGATACTTTCTTTTTCTTCCCTTTTTCTTTGAAGCAGCATCTCACTGTCACCCAGGCTGGAATGCAGTGGCTCAGTCTCAGCTCACTGCCACCTCCACCTCCTGGGGTCAAGCGATTCTCCTGCTTCGGCCTCCCAAATAGCTGGGACTACAGGCATGGCCACCATGCCCAGCTAATTTTTGTATTTTTTGGTAGAAATGTGGTTTCACTGTGTTGGCCAGGCTGGTTCCTGAACTCCTGATCTCAGTGATCCGCCCTCCTTGGCCTCCCAAAGTTCTGGGATTACAGGTGTGAGCCACCACCCCCAACCTAATAGCAGATATTTCATTCTAGGCATTAATACTTTTTTCTTAGTCAATTGATATTATTGACAGTTTATACAGATTAAACCAAGAGTTTGCCACCATTTCCTTTTGTTTTGGTTATCTGATTTTAGTACCAGAGTAAAAAGCAGATAATATCAGTTTAGAAATCTCATCTATCCAATGTCAAATATAATACAAATAACTTTTAATATTCATATAACCTTAAAGATATAAACATCACTTGATTTATAATGTCAGTTCCTGTGGGAAGGACCATGATTTGGAAAACACTAAAAGTTTAAGATACATCAACATCTGTCTGGTTCATGCTTTAGAAATGTTTGATCGTGATGATTTTCCAAGAAACAATTGATGCCCACTGGTACTTTATAGCAATCATCTAAATAGATCTTAACTGGTGTTCTATTTATTTACCATTTTTCATTCTGTTCTTTTTTGTAAAGCTCTGCTTATTCCTCATTTAATAGAAATAAAATATACTGTCTCTCAGATTGATCTAATTGATCAATCTACTAGCAATTACCAATATATGCATATTTATATATACACGCAAAACACTTTCCACATGGTATTGACGGATTGTACCTCATTCATTTCTCACCCTAAATAAATGAATTTTGAGTTTGCAAATGAAGAAATTGAAGTTCAGAGAGACTAGATAATGTCTCTGATCATCGGAGCCCCAATAACTTACAGTATGCACCAGCAGGAACCTAGGTTGTGGAGTCAGACTGCCTGGATTTGAAATCCAGCACAAGTGTGTGTTGGAGGATTACATTAGTTAATTTATATATAGCATATAAACAGTAGCTAGAATGTTGCATGGGCTTAATACATGGTAGATTTTATTATTTTTACCTCAGTGTTTCCCAAACCCTGGTATTCAGAATCATGTGGGATGCCTAAGACTGCAGATTCCTGGGCCTTATCCTATATCCACTGAATCAGAATCTCTAATTTACAAATCATGGCTGTACTCTTTCCAATAAGTGATGTTGACCTTTTTTAAAAATGTATTTTTTTCTTTGCAAAAGGGTTATGTTTTGCTTTAACAGGTCCCTTTCTTACGACACAGATCTTACTGATGCCAACAAAATGCTTAATTAAGGAGGATAGAATGTTTAGAACTTTGAATGAAAAAAAGACTTGTAAAATTTTAACTTTGCATACTTGTGAAAAATTGATAGTTTATTGGGGTAAAGTAGAAAAGATGGCTTGTACAAAAAAGCCCAAGCCCATTCATTATTTACTGAAAATCTGCTATTTGCTAAATAGCTCTCATTCATGCAGCACATGCTGACTGAGTGGCCACAGAGGCCCAGCACTCTGCTGTCTACCAGGGTTTCAAAGATGAGAAAGGCCAGACTCCTGCACTCATGGCAGTTAGAATAATGAAATGCTCCTTTCAAGGATGAATATTGAATTAAATATTTTATTAACAAAAGTGAATTGTGAATATTCACTATTGATCAAACCTGTATGTAAATTACAGAAATGATGAGGGGTTTACAAAAAGTGCTTTTGAAAGTCTTCCAAATGGATTCTGGTTATAAGGCCACTAAATTGTATTGCAATTAATTTGTAAAAACAATGTAGGAATACATATTTCTGCACATTTCTAGGATAAAGTCAATAATACTTATTAGTCTTAAGACAACTATAACCTTCACAGTGTCAGTAGTGACCCAGGTACTGTTCTAAGTGTTTTTCACAGGTGGGTTTTATTAATCTCCCAAAAACAACCATGTCAGGAAAGCACTATTATTGTCTCCATTTACTTGTGAGGCTAAGGTACAGGGAGATTCAGCAATCCAAGCCCAGCCATGTAGGTAGAGGAAGCAAAGTTAGGATATAAATCCAAATAAGCTTACAAACAAGTCTATTCTGCTCTAATAATTTGGTTACATTTAAATCTACACTCAAGTGATGCATCTGTTGCAATGCAGCTTCACATCACTGGGTATTGTGAAGCTAGGTGCTGGTGCATTTTCTTAAAATAATTCTGTCTCTTGACCTTTCAGCCTCAATTATGATAGACTGATAAGATTTTTACTCATAAACACACATACACACACCCCTACACAACATCCAGAATCTGTTTTATCTCTTTTGATTTCAAGGTCTGTCATTTTTTGAAAAGCATAGTTCATAAAATGTTTTAATACTGTCTGTGAGTAAAAAATATCCAATGCATTTTGAAATTTCAACTATGTTACGAAGAAACCTATGGATGATAAAGGAAGCTTTGCAATGTTTCTGATGAGCAGCTGTTCTGGTTGGTTGAATCCTTCCTTAGGATGACCGTTATTGAGTCTTTATACTTCTGCACTGGCATTATGCTTCCTCTGAAAGGAATTCAGAATTATCCAAATGAATGGAAAGAGATCTATCTGTGTGCAATTGGATAATTCCCAGTGTAACAGCTGTGTGGGGCTAACACTGAAAGTGACTCTTGAAATGAGATTATGTGACTTTGTGTTTCCTTCATTTTGTGTTTCAACTTTCCCGAGTGTTTGAGAACTGCATCCATTAAATTGTTCCTATTAGATTATTCAAAATGTCTTTTAGTTCACTGCAGTGGTAAAGCTAATATGTATATTTTCTTTTCTTCTTTGACAGTTATATGTTTGGGGAGAAAAAGAGGCATAGTAAAATACATTTCTCCGTGAATTATTTTACTCTTAATTTTCTTCCAGGGTAGCACAGAATTATTCAAGTAAGAACATAAAATTTAGTTTCAGAAGATTACAGTTTTAAGTTCATCTCAGAGTAAAGGGGACATGGCCCTTATTAAACAACTATGGTGGGCCAGATATTGAGTTGCATATTGACAAAACTTTAAATTTATTATTTTGTTTGTGTATGTATATATGTATGTACGTATGTATTTTATGTTTCACTCAATCTTCCAACCTACTTGAGATTAGAAAGTTGAGAAACTAGCCAGTAAATGCTGAAGCGAGACCTCAAACCTGAGCCAGATCTATTTGAGCCAAAAGCGCTTGACCTTCTTATAACATACTAGCATTGCTCTTCTGTTTGTGAATTGTCATCTTGGTCTTACATAGAGGAGGAAGAGGCAGTTCCTTGGTGGGATCTGAGAGGCACACAAACATTTACCTATAATAGTGCTTAAATCCACACCCCTTTCTCTGTTCAATGCAGCCTTCAGGTTAAGATGGTGTTTCTCACACTTGAGAAATCACAGACCCCAAAGACTGTCTTCAGACTTCTAGGATTCCACGGAGCCTAATGTGAAAAAAAAACCACCTTACAAACTGAACTCTATAACTTTCTTAATGGTTTGATGCAGCGTAATGGAAAATGAAAATTTACACCATTACAGAAACACTGAAATCTTGTATTATTTGGTTTTACGAGGATTCCTACTAAGTCATTACTAATTTTCTATTATTATGATTGAAACAAAGGCACACCTTTTAAGAGCCTCAGAGAAGCTGAGCATTTCTTGGTATGAAAACTTTTGAAAATTCAACTTCATTTTTAAGAAACATTGTTAACACCAAACTCATATCTTGATAGGTTGCACATTACTCAGAATTATTCATTAAAAAGTTAGCACTGATTAATTGTGAGATTTTTAGTAAATATCTAGAACAATTCTTAGGGAATGAGGCACAGGCTAGATATATTTCCCTATGGGAAAGATATCTGTACTATCAGCTCAAGGGATATTGGTAAGGAAAACAGATAAGAAAACTCAGACCTGGGCCAAATGTGTCGCCCCTGAGCTGATCGTACAGGTCTCAAACTCAGCAAGGGAAACAGGTTGCAAGCTTTCATCTATGCTTTGGAAAACAAGATGAATTTTCCTAGGCACCATCTTCTGCTTCAGATTTGTTTATTTTACAATTAACAAAGGGGTACTGTCTCCCTTGAATCCTTAAGCAAAATTACTCAAAAAGCCTAATACCCTTTTGTTAATTGTAAAATAAACAAATCTGCAGTGAAGAAATAAATGCCTCTTTTTATTGAATGGTGGTAGGGTGTCTTTTTAATCACTTGTTCTAGGCCATCTGGGTATAATTTACTCTTGCGTTCACTGTAACTTTAAAAGCAAGCAGAAATTGCACTGCATATTTTTGTGTCTCTGATTCTTGTGGGGTTTGTAAATGATTGTTTAAAGAACTGTAAATTCAATTACACCAACCTATAAATTTAAAGAATACCAATGAGGTAAGATTTTTTTCTTTAAGAACTAAGACCTACTCTATATAGACGCATTCCGTTTTGTTTTCTATGAACAGATTTATCAAAATATAAAATAAAATGTACCCCAGAAATTGTGAATCAAATAAAAAGGAAATAGATATGCAATTTAATTACGTAGAAACTTAACTTATGATTGAAAACCCAACAAAATTTAGACTTCAAATTGTGGGAGAGAAAAGAACAAGAGCATGTAAGAATAAATAAAGGCAGTAAAACAACTGGGAGATCCACAGATAAGATGCTTCTGTTGGAGTCCTTGTCCAAAAGAATGGGAGCATTATGTGAGAGAATTTCAGGTTGTGATGTGGGCCTGTAGACACACCAGGGAAACAATATGACAGAATGGGGTCCTGGGGGAAAACATGTATTACGTCTGACTGATGTTAACATTTTCAAAGGGTTTTGTGGCAAATGTTAAATTAGAAAACACAAATGCAAATTTTCAACTTCCTGTAATTAAATTAGTATAAAGATAAAAAGTTATTAGCAGTTTGAATGTAGGATCAGTTTTGAAACTGATTTAAAAGTCTAAGTAGTATTTTGTCCTTCAGTGTTTGAACTTGAGTCAGTCTAAACGGCAACTGAAAAGATGAATTAGATAATAGTGACATGAGCTAGAGGTTGAACGGCTCCAGTTGTGATATGTGTGTGTGTGTGAAAGAAAGGCATGACACAAGAGTATCCGGCTATTTTTCTTTTGTCACTTTAAACTAATCAAACCTGTAGAAATAAGATGATTACATTTTTGGGAGGCAGACAAAAGGTGTTAGTGTTTGGAGTGTGCCAAGTTCCCTGAAGACTAAAGTGCATAATTTTTCATTGTTGAATTATGGCTATGATATGGTTATGATTATTTTTCTTTTATTTCATCTTGTGAAACTTCTAATACAAATTCATATATTAATTAGAAAATAATAAGAACAAAAAGGAAGTGGCATTACTTCTAGTGAGGTTTTTATCTTTCAGCAATAATAATTTTTTTCTTTATATCTACATTAAAATTTTTATTCATCTTGGAATATTTAGTTTTAGTCTTGTCCTCCTTTGTATACGATACCTAAAAATGAAATAAGATTAAAAAAAAAACTTTATGGGCAACATTTAAAGTAAAATATGAAGTGTGAGCTAAATTTCTTACACAGTGCTGTAGAGAACCAGTGAATTTACCTGCATGAATGCAGATCTTATTGATAGAAATAGGTACTCTGTACTTTGTGATGTTGAATAATAGTTCCAGTCTAGAAAATAGAGATTATACTTAATTCATCAGAGTATTAGATACTCAGGGTCCTTGGCATATTTCATGTTTCTATTATTCAGGTCTCTTGCTTTTCTTTCTCCCACTAACAAGAGCCTACATCACAAGTTAATCATATCAATATTCCATAAATTTGACTTTTTTTTCCTATTATTAGTAGGCAGTAAAGTGTATATTCTAAATAATGAAATAATGTTAGGTATCGAAAATAAGGGCTTAAAAGCATAGGGGAAGATTACACATAGGAGACCACTGTAGCAGGTAGTCAGGGTACACCTAAGGTTCAGTGTGTTGCGATTATCTCTTTGAGAACTATTTAATGTTCCACAATTCCACTATCTTAATACTTTTACCCTTTAAAGCAATTCCTCTAGTCAGTGTGATATGCCCTCACTGAAAGATTCCATAGCTTTGAAATAACTACCATTAAATGGAAATGACTGATTTTTCATAATAATCTATAAATGTGAGCTATTATATATAAGTGTACGTTTTATCCTTCTATAGTTAGCTTACCATTATCCTATGAATGAAGCATGAGCTAAGGTCTATACTATCTATACTATTACAACACTCATTTAATCTTTAATAATGCCTTCCTATGCTTAGTTGGTGTTTTGTTTTGTTTTGTTTTGTTTTGTTTTGTTTTGTTTTGTGACGTAGTCTTGCTCTGTTGCCCAGGCTGAAGTGTAGTGGTGTGATCTCAGCTCACTGCAACCTCCGCCTCCTGGGTGCAAGCAATTCTGCCTCAGCCTCCTGAGTAGCTGGGATTATAGGCGCGTGCCACCACACCCAGCTAATTTTCATATTTTTAATAGAAATGGGGTTTCACCATGTTGGCCAGGCTGGTCTCAAACTCCTGAGCTCGTGATCCACCAGCCTCGGCCTCCCAAAGTGTTGGGATTACAGGTGTGAGCCACTGTGCCCAGCCCGCCTTGTACTTAGTGTTCTTAATGTTTTATTTATACTCATTTACCAAAACTAGAAAAGCAATCATCAAGGATCTGTTTAGGGATTTGTTCATAGTATGCAATGATCCCCTTCTCTGACTGTCCAATCCATTAACTGAATCCCTGTATTTATATTAAAATAATATTAGTTCACAAAAGCTAGAAGGACTTTAAAAGCATAGGTGAAAACTACACATGAGGAAAGCACTGCCTTCAGTTGTTTGGACAAAGAGAATTCCTTACCAAATCTGAGCCAATTGAATTTTTTTTCTAGGAATTTGGAATAAAACTGGAAAGGACTTTACCTCGTTCGGTTCAGTTTGGTTTAATTTCAGTATTTAAATCAGTATCTGCAAAGTGATTATCTCTGAGTCCCCCTTGCAATACAGGGAAGCTGGACTGTAGGAAAATATGAAGAATGAAACCTGAAAGGGTCCTACTGTCTGGCCCAGATGGGTCTTCATTCAGTTCTTGGTCTCTGTCCCTTTCTGAGGTCTCTGCATTCTTGAACATATGATTTATGATGTAACCCTGAATGCTGGCTGTAGTGGATTTCTGTTAGTTTCAACTGAATAATTATAAAAAGTAATTTTTTTTGGTTCTTATTGTGCATATATTTTTATGATTAAAATGATTGAGATGAACGGTTGTCACTTCAGTGTGTGAAACGGAATGGAAAAGCTGAACTTTTCCAGGCTCTCTGCCATTTTTTCATGAACCTATGCTTCATCTTGATGTTATTTGGATCCATAAAGTTTTTTATAGAAAAGATATATTATTTGAACAATCTGTTATTTTAGGTACCATTGAAACAATTTTAAAGATTTTCTTGAATGGTCATGTATTAAAATGAATGGAACTTTAATAAGATGATTATAGCTTTTGTTTAAATAAAATATAAGAATGTAAGGAAAGTCACATGAATATTAAATATGTAGAATGTTTCATCTTATTCAGGAGTGATATATTTGAATATTGTCATTTGCCTGACATTATTGGGTAATTTCACAAATCATCTCATGTAAATAAAAATTTCTAGTTAACTGAAGCATGTAACTAAATGACAATAAAAATCATCCGCTTTGAAGGAATATTTTCTTAGATTTATTTCATTCCAACTTTCTTTCTTTTAAAACATGTTTTTTTCCTCCGATTTTAAGAGCAATACCTGCTCGTTAAAGAAGAACTCTATTGTAAAATAAAGTAGGAAGAAAAAAATTAAAATCACTTATATAATCTCAATTTCAGAAATAAGCATTGTTAATAACGTTTGGAGCATGGTTTTCATTTATAACATTCTGTGTGTGTGCATGAATGTGTGTGTGGTTATGTGCTGGTGTTGGCTGGCACTAAATCTCCAAGAAGAAGTCACACTCTTCTCCTGAATAAAACTGGGTACCACGTGGATGCAGGGCCAAGAGAGCTCCCTGTTAGTGTCATGGTAGTAGAACATCTTGGTATAGATTTATCCAAAATGCAGTTTTGTTTTTTGTTTTTTTGTTTTGTTTTTTGGAAAAGGGAGCAGGAATTTTTGTTTTAAACTGGTGATGCTTGATGGACCTCTATTCATGACCCCAAGCATTTCAGTAAAGTCTACTCACAAATGCTTTGTGAGGGTGGACTTTCACATCTGGCTCTCTGCTAGGTGGGGAGAGATGCAACACTGAATGCAGGAATCTTTGGGACTTTCCAAGCCATGGAAACGGTGATTCAAGGAACTTCTATCTAGACCTTAGAGACTAGGGAGACTGCAGGTGAGATCTGAGATATATGTGTTTGTTGAGCATTGCTATGTACCTGGCAGTCTGCTAAACAGTTTACATGAATTATCTCACTTGATTTCCATAATAATCCAATGTGGTTAGTGGTAGATGTGGAATTCAAATATAAGCCATCTGTTTTATGAATCAGTCTCTCTCTTTACTCTCTATTTATCCATACGTGTGTCACAAAGAATATACTGTTCTATTTTTTCTTAATAATGTTGAAACAAGTTTGATATATTCATATAATTTTTTGGAAAATATGATTATTCCTTTCTACATAGTATATTGGTAAAATATGATTTTTAAATTCAGGTATTGCATATTTAAGTATTTTTTTGCTGCCATAAACAATAGTGTAATAAATACCCTAACATCATAATGAATTGAGCAGATTTTATTGTCAAACTATACAATCTTTAGTGTATTGTGTACTTATTCTTTAGTAGTTATGTAATTTGTAGCAACTCTCCTAGCCTCTTTGAATCTCAGTGTCTTTATCTTTAAAATGGGAAAAATAATTTTATAATAAAATTGTTGGGTACTATTTCCAAAATACTAAGCTGGATATGCTGGAGTATTCAATAAATAGCATCTTCTTTTGTATTAAAAATTATAAATATATTTATTTACATTACATTTTTAGTATGTCTTTATGCAAATTTCATATTTTTTTAAAAAAGAAAATTTTGACAACTGGAAGTTCTTAATGTAGGTTTTAGTCTGTATTACAAAATATTCTCAAAAAAATTGAGAAAGTTAATGCCACCATTGATGATATTTGAGGGGGACTTATTTTCTAAATGCTTGATAAAGTTGGGTGTCATTATTTAAAAAGGTACTTTCTGACAAGTGTATAGTATTTTACCTTTTTAATATTTAATTTATTTTACCTATTTAATATTTATTTTACCTATTTAATAGAAGCTTGAAAATATTCTATGTATCTGTTGACATCCATATTTTTTATTTTATGGAATGACTGTTTATATTTTGGTTTAAAATTTGGTTTGGTTAAATTTGGTTTATTTTTTCTTTCTTTTGTTTTGTTTTGTTTTGTTTTTGTTGTTGTTTTTTTATTTATTATTATTATTATACTTTAAGTTCTAGGGTACATGTGCATAACGTGCAGGTTTGTTACCTATGTATACTTGTGCCATGTTGGTGTGCTGCACCCATCAACTCGTCAGCACCCATCAACTCGTCATTTACATCAGGTATAACTCCCAATGCAACCCCTCCCCCCTCCCCCTTCCCCATGATAGACCCCGGTGTGTGATGTCCCCTTTCCCGAGTCCAAGTGATCTCATTGTTCAGTTCCCACCTATGAGTGAGAACATGCGGTGTTTGGTTTTCTGTTCTTGTGATAGTTTGCTAAGAATGATGGTTTCCAGCTGCATCCATGTCCCTACAAAGGACACAAACTCATCCTTTTTTATGGCTGCATAGTATTCCATGGTGTATATGTGCCACATTTTCTTAATCCAGTCTGTCACTGATGGACATTTGGGTTGATTCCAAGTCTTTGCTATTGTGAATAGTGCCGCAATAAACATACGTGTAATTTAACTTTATATTTATTCCCAGTCATATATAGTGAAATGATTTTTCCTAGCTGTCATTTGCCTGTCAATTTTGTTTTCATACAGAAAGTTAAAATATTTTTCAGACCTATTTTTGTCTTTAAAATTTTTTTTCTTTGTTTTTATGCTTAGCCATATCTCCTTTGGCCAAATAAATACATAAATATATAAATAAATAAGCGTATACAGTATCTTTAGCATGCCTTCAGATTTTACATGTCAATATTTACTATTTTGTATGGTAAGTTAAATAATGGTCCCTGAAAATATCCAGATCCTATTTCCTGGAACCTGTGAATATTATCTTCTGTGAAAAATGTGTGTTTTGGAGATGTGATTAAATGAAGGGTTTTGAGATGTGGAGATTATCTTGGAATATCCATGTGGCTCTGTCATCACAAGTGTCCTGGTAAGAGGGATGCAGGAGGAGAATGCATGTGAAGATGGAGCAGGGAGAGATTTGAAGATGCTAGGCTGCTGGGCTTGAAGATGGAGGAAGGGGCCAAGTACGGAAGAATGCAAGGAATGGAGCTCTGGAAGCCTGAGAAGGCAGAGAAATGGATTTTACTCTAGAGCCTCCAGAAGAAGCCTGGCCCAGCGAACACCTTAATTTCAGCCTAGTGAAGCTAATTTTTCCTTTTGACATCCAGAATTGGGGGAGAATAAATGCCTGCTGTTGTAAGCCACTGACTTTGCAGTAATTTATTACAGCATCCATAGAAAACTAATACATATTGATAATGTGTTGTGAGAGTCGATAAAATGCAGGGACTTAATTTTATTTTTCAAATAACCAAATGATCAAGCACCATTTATTGTGTAATCCAAAAGTTTCAAACTGACCTGAAATGTCATCCTTATCTTGTAGTAAATCCCTAAGTATAATTCATTTCTTTGTTCTCTTTTTTTTGATAGGGATGTAAATTTTGGGTCAGGAATAGAGTTGAATATTTTTATTTTATAAATTGTAACATCTGATAAGAAGGCACCTACTTCCTGCTTACCTTTCTCCTACCGCCAATATGCCTTTGCATTTTTTATTAGCCTCGAACATTAATACTACTTCGAGATGAATGTTAAAACGTATTTGCCTTTTGAAGAAACAAGTTCCTGAAATTAAGATGTACATTTTTCCCTATTCCTTCAATTTCTACTTTTATTATTTCATATTTCCATCTTTTCTTAGAAATCTTAAGTGCTGTTTTTATTTTACATAGTAGATTTACTTTTATCTTTCACTATTTAATAAACTAAGTCGATAAATTATATGTCAGTATGGGTATGATTCATTATTTAAAGTGTTATTTTGGTTTCTTTTCATTATTTTAAAATAGTTTCATATTAAATTTTTGATTTCCCTTTGCCTCAAGCTCTTTTTTTATATTTAAAAATATATTTATGTAATCTTGATTTCTAATGTTCAGTTTTTGCTATTAGCATATATTTGTTTATCCACTATACTAGCAAATATGGCTTCTATAAATTTTGCTTTTCTGGAATCTACTAATTTTTATGGAATTTAATATATAGTCAATTTTTATAAATGTTCCATAAAACATATACAAAAAATAAAATAATATATATTCTCTCTTTGTAGCATAATTAATTTATATCTTAAAGTTTAAATCCCACATATTATTTTTAATGATATTTTATTACTTATTAGTACTTATTACTTTAATTATACTCTTACTTTTAATGATACTCTTGTATAAACCAAGGGTAATATTTTAAAACCTATAATTTTTATAGTTTTTAATTATATGTGTGGATTTGATATTATATTAGTTCATGGATAAACATTATAGATTTAAATATTTATTATGAATTCAGTTATTATAAAGCCAGTTCATTTAATTTTTTCAATCTAGTTACTTGTTTTATACAAAATTAATATATACCTGCTATTTTGTTTGTTCCTTTCTTAAATAGATGCTCAACCTCTTGGTTGAAACCATTGCTATGTTTCTTTTAGATTTGTCTCTTCTTTCTCCCTCATAAGGACAAAGAAGAGACCTGTACCTTGTACTTGTAAGGAGGTGAAATTTCAATAGACAAACTTGGAGAAAAGCACATTTAATGTATAAAGTCAATCATTTTTTTAAAAAAGAATGAGAAGGAGGAGTAGGGGGAGGTGGAAGAGGAAATGGACACTATTTAGCAATGAACGGGTAGCTTAAAATTCTCTGTGGCTTTGTAATCATGTATATTCATTTCTCCCCTCGTCGCATTATTTAATTCATTTTACCATGTTTAGACTTGAGATGTTTCTCTCACTCTCTTTTTTTAGTTTCTTGAGTTAAAGCTTAGCTTATTTGTGTTTAGTTTTCTTGTTTTATAATAAATGTCTTCAAAGCTATGAAATTTTCTTTCCATACTTTAGTTACATCCCACACATTTTCATAATTTTTTATTTGGAAATAATTTGAACTTATGGAAAAGTTTAAAAATAAATATAATACAAAAAAGACACATATATTCTTTACACAAATTTACATATTGTTAATAGGGACACAAACATATAAGTACATGCAAATATGTGTGTGTGTGTGAGCATTTTATGGACAATATACACACTTGACTTTTGAACAACGTGACGGTTGGGGCACCCACACCCAACTCAGTTAAAAATCTGAGTATGACTTTTAACTCCCCCCCAAATTGATTAACACATATTTTATATATGTATTATATCCTATATTCTTACAATAAAGTAAGAGAAAAAATGTTATTAGGAAAATCATAGAGAAGAGAAAATACATTTACCGCATTGTACTGTGTTTCTCAATGCTGTAAGCTTACATTGTCTGTTTACAAGATGAATTGTCTGTCTGAATCAGTGAGCAACTGTGGCTGCAGACCTCAATCTATGGAACATATCAAACTATCCAAATTTTCCCTATAATGTCATGACATTTCTATGCTTATTGAGAGCACTTCCAGCATTATCAGTGGCATGGGTACGCTGGCATTATTCAGGGTTTATGGTATTCACTGAACACAATGGAGAATCGTGAATAATCTTTTTACTGCAATAGGCAATTTAGTGGAGAGTTGTGCTGTTCAGGTAGAGATGATTAGAATCACATGTTGCTTCAAGTGAATACTCACAACACTTGAGCTCACTGCATTAGCAAGAGGAGGTGGCTATGAAATTATTACAGTGGATTTGTATGTACTATTGTCAATTTTATGCAGTTATGATTTAATGCAGCATCTTTAGGTTTGTTTACATTTCTCTTCACTGCAAATGGAGCTATGTACAGTCCGTGTTTGTGTGTGTAAGTTTTGATACATTTTAATTTTTGTAATAGATGTACATATTTTTTATTGTAGTAAACGATAAAATAGACTAGTATTTACATATATTTTAGGCATTCGCAACATGCCTAAATTGTTCCTTTTTTTTTTTGATGTTTCAAGGCTATGTGGTTCATCTGCAAGATTTTTCAAACAATTACAAATCACCAAAAAATTTTCCAATATGATTATTTTAAAAATTTACATATAATGGACCTGCGTAGTTCAAAATCATATTGTTCAAACGTCAGCTGAACTTCTTTTCTGAAGCAAAATGCATAAATCATGATTTTTTGCTCCAAATTACTTCAGTGCCTAGTTTCTAAGAATGAGCTAACATACATACACCGTGTAAATCAATATCTGGTTTACAAAAAAATGTTCCTTATACCTTCTTAGAGACACTTGTTTGCCAAAAGGACGAAAGCTTCAGCATGATTTCATATAGAGATAGGGATCTGGGAACTGTTCATATCAAAATCTTAGAGCAATGGCAAAAACAGCACTGGCCCCAAAGAGAATGTTGACAGAACAGAGTTGAGTAATAACGGTTGAATATAGAGAATACTTACGTTTAGGATCAGGGATATAAGGCAGAAAACATGCAATACTGAACATAATCATAGGAGCATAATGTTTCAAAAAACAGTGCAAAATAGCGTTTGGACAAAGGAAGGTTAATTTTTGAAGAGGTTAAATTCTGTAGAGTGGGCATTGATAGAACTAGAATGGCAAAGGATTAAGGAGTAAAGATGCAGAAAAAGCTTTGTAGAGTATGCTTTCAATGAATATGGCAATGAAAAACCTAGCATATCAGCTTAAGGGAGTACAGGTTATAGAAGATATTTGATTGTTCATAGGTTGGGGAAATTTTGGATATGTGTAGTCATGTGTATAGACGGAGGAGGAGGAGAAACTTAGGGTTAAGGAGGGAGTACAGATAATTAAAGAAAAGCATCTTTGAGTATGAATGAAAACATGGGCTCATTTGGAGAATCAACCTTGGATGAAGGGAATAATTATTTCTTGATGGCACGAAGAACACAAGAGGAAATGGATGGACGAGTGTTCAGAGCATTTTGATGTTTTTAGAACACTGAAGGGCTCACGTTAAGTGGTCTTGGTAAAGGCAGGCTAATCTGTAGAGAATTAAGAGGGTAGAGAAAGTCCAGCTTGATATTTGTGAAAATTGGAAAAATTTTTGGAATATGGGCTTTGGGGAAAAGTAGTAGGTTTTAACTTGGGATAACTAGAAGAATTGTTCAGAAGAAATGAGGGTCCCAGTCAGTGCGTAATGGAACAAAGTGATCCCGTTTTATGCTTTTCTCCAGAACTACTTGGCAACTGGAAAATAAGAGGAAATTGCATGATTTGGTTTATTTAAAACTAATGTTAAATGGGAGGATATTCTTAAACCATATATTGAAATGCTCAAAATAAATTTTGCGTTTATTTTGGGTGAGTGAAGTGGAAGGCTGAGAAAGTTTGACCAAGTATCCAAACTTATTTAACTTACACAAACATATGTCGAGAAACTAAGAAAGAAGATGTATAGTTTGACAAAAATATGCACCATAAACGGAAAAAGATATTGACCAACACATTTCTTATATTAAACACGAGGGTTTTAAGAAGGAATTTTCTTTCCTTGTAAAATTACAGAATTCTACAGAGTTAAACAACCAAACAAAAATTTACCCACAAATAAAGTCTGTTTTCAAACTGGGGACATTAGAATACAAATAAGGTGTCACCACAGGTGAAACTCTCCTTGCATCACGATGTTAGGGTAACTATAAAGTTGAATAGCAAATTAGAGCACTTGATCAGTCATACTTTATGTGTGTATCACTTAAACACACCAAAAAAGTAATATAAAGGATATATTATAACGAAAATGTAGCATTGACATTGTTACTAGCACATTTGGTACATATGGAAATATACAGTAGGTGTAGAGATCCATGAGTTAAAGTAACTAGTAGTTTGTAACTTGTTTCTGTTACTTTTAAATTAAATTAGGGGAAAAATATCTCTAAAATAAGATTTGGCTCCAAATCCAAATGATAAATGTTGACTAAAGCCAGCCTATTTTGATGAATCATATAATTGACGCCTTCTTAGCATTTACATATGTGGGTTTTACTATGCTCATTTTCACTTGTTCATGTGTTGTGCTGTGACTTTCCTGGTTACTTTTTCTTGCCTGCAGACTCTTCGCACCTCCGGTTCATCCTCCATACTGCTTTAGTGTTATAATTCTGAAAGATGAACTTTTGTCCTGTCACTACAGGTACTTTAAAATAACTCTTGGTACCCCCTCCCCCTCACCTAGAGCACAGAATTCAAATTTTCAGGTGGGATATTCACAATCTGACATTATCTGTTCTCAACTGTCTCAAACAAATTTGTCAGCCCCATTCTCTCTCAAAGTATCCTCCATTCCACTCCCTCTCTGCTTGAGCCATACTGAGTTACTTACCATTTGCATAATATGTCATACTCATGGGTACACTGTTCTCTCTATGAAACACCCTTTTTCCTCCACATCATCTGGAAATCTCAGTCTTTAAGATCTACTCAGCCCAAATATTACCCTTTCTGAAGCCTCCCCTGACGAAACAAAATGATTTGCCTTCTCCGTAACTCTGCACAGTCTTGCATGTGCCTCAATGAGAACACAGTTTACATTGCAGTATGGTTATCATTACAGAAGCCTGCCATTTCATTTTACCTATCTTTAACCAAACACCTATTATATGCCAGTCATTGTTCCAGGTCTGGAGAGCCAGACCAAGACCTAGTCTTTGACCCTTGCCTCATAATTCTCTTACTAGAATTCAAGCTTCTCAAGTTACTGAGCCTGTGCTCCAGAAAATGTGGACTACTTGCGATGAATGTTGATCCTCACCTTTTCACCTCTTCTACTCTACTCTTTCAACTTCCTCTTCGGAATGCCTTTCCTTTCTTGTCATTGAAAGGCTATATTAAGTCTTAGGTACTAATTCAAATTCTACCTCTTACTTGGAACCGTGGTCTCAAATCTGATACGGGGTCTTCTTTGTTTGAATTCTAACATTTTTTTGTACTTCCTGTATGTTACTTACTTAGTACGCTTAACATTCATGAGATTTGTGTTCTGTTTTCTCTTTGTCAAGTCTATAGTTTATATATGGATTTTTCCCAAAATGGTATACATAGCAAATAATCCATGGACATTTGTTTAATCCAATAGAACAGCTTAACTCATAGTAGGAAGGCCCTCACCCCCTTTTCCCAAAACGTCACTTATTCATACTGATCCACATAAGCCATCTGCTAATAGAAAAGTAGCAGGTGTGTTCTATTTGTGAAAAGGTACTGAGTATAATTTATTTCTTCTCTTTTTTTGAAAGATTTTTTTTACATGAAAACTGAAGCAATACTTTGACTTCCAAACTTGAAATATGTAGCTGCTGATTGTTGTTGATTTCATCCTCAAGTGATTGTTTCTTGATGTAACTGCCTGATTTTATCACTTTATTTCCTCCAGTTTTTAAACCAAATCTTAATTTTTAAGCCTACTAGTGCTACTGTTTTTATGCCAATATCATCCTTTATTCATACACAGATGATTTTTTTTAGAAGACAACTTTGTTTTTCTTCAATAAAAATGCATTTAGAAGAAAATTGGCACATGCATATGTTTTACTTTCAGTATTAAACTTGGCATTACCTCCTGGGGCTGGCATTCCCTACTATGCTTGCCTTGTCATCTGCCATTATGTGCTCTCATAGTACAGCCAACACCTGTGACCACACAAAAGACCATACACAGCAGCTGCAGGACTCAGATGTCCATGCTGAAATAAATTTCTAAAGCTGAAATATTTGGATCTGTGACTGGTTCTCTTTTCTTTTATCCTTTCAGGAACTGTTGGGACTGTCCAGTGCTGTATAGTGTTATGTGTTAACTGTCTGGGACCTGCTTACTCTACTATTTTCTTTGGCTGACTGTGATTCAAATTAAAGGGAGAGGTCCTCATCGGCAGCATAATGTTGTGGTTAAGGGCACAGATTTTTAATCCAAACTGCCTGCACTTGAAGCCTGGATCTGCCACTCCCTGTGTAATGTTGGATGAGTTTTTTTCACCTCTATGGGTCCCAGTTTTCTCATCTGAAAAATGGAAATAATACCACCTACCTCATTAGAATGCTACAAAGATTAAAATCATTTATATGTGTAAAACTTTTAAAACTATACTGCACATTGGAAGTACTATATAAGTGTTTGCTATTATTATGAGATTATAAATTCTTAAAGAACCTCGGATATTACTTAAAAGCAACTTTTTCATAATATCTATGATCAGTCTTTTTCCCTGCTCAGTTTTTTAATTTCTGTTTGCATTTTTGTGGCATATGATTCTTATTTCTCCAAAACATGCATAAGGGGTCATCAAAACATACTGGGCTAAACCTGGTAAATTGAGAGCAAAACATTCTAGAGATTTCCCCTCCTTTTTAGGCATCTTTTAATAACATAATAGACACTTCTTATATGGTAACTAATTGTTGTTAAATGCTAAAATAAAACATACATATTTTCCTTGTTCAAGTATAGACACCTTAGTAAATGACAAAAAGTCAGATACTCCATGAATTCCATGCATATCCTAGGGACCAAGCATTCCTGATCATTCATTAGCGGGCCTCAGGAGCTCCTGACCACTTTCCCCTGTAACTATTCAGTGATCGCACATGCTCCAGTCCTTTGCTGCTTTCATCATTATTGTTCCCCATTTTTTAATTCACTTATTAAATTTTATTTCGCAAAGATACGTGAAACACCTCCTATGTGACAGTTTCAATTCTAGATCCTGAGAATACAGCAGCAAATAAACGAATCAAATGTCTTGTTGTAACAGAGCCTACCTTAAATAAGTGAAGTGTAATAGAATATAAAGAGATAAAATATGCTACAGGTAAGAATAAAGCAAGAAAGGACAGTAGGGAATGTCAGGATGGAGAATGGTGGTGGTCAGAGAGGGCCACATTGAGAAGGTAACATTAAGCAGTCTTGGAGGGGAAGCAGTGAGGTCTTCTTACACGTGTGGCAAGAGTATTCCAGGCAGAGCAAAGAGCATGCACAAAGGCTGTGGGATAGGGTGTTCCTGGTTTGCCATCATAAGAACTTTGATTTTACACTGAATAAGCTAGGAAGCCACTGGACAGTTTCAAGCAGAAGGGCAATTTGATGATCAGTGAGTAACTTGCTAACAATCCAGCTTAAAGATGATGGTGCCTCTACCTTTAGTTCACTTCTTAATTGAATTAGTAGGTGTGTAAGTTGTCAAACAAAACTAAGCTGTATACACAGACCCAGTCAAGATTTTAGAAATAAGTCTAAACTCATTCTAAAGTTAAAAAGTAATGTTACTACATTGCAATTATTCCAAATTTAATGTCCAAAGCTCATATCAATAACCCAAAATGTAAGGTAGTAAAAAACAAAATAAAAATTATGACTTAAGTGAAAATCCATTACTTTATGCAAAGATTTACTTCAACTACCATGCATAGATAAATAGTAGAAAATTCTAAATGCTTGAGATGACTTTGGGGAATAGTTTTCTTCATAGCCATATCTCTTACATGAAAGCAAACAATTGATATTCAGCACAATCCCTAGTTTGATATTTCACACCAGTGACTTTGATCAGGCTTGCAATTCTATGGTAGCTTGAAAAATGGGAAATACCATTCTTTAAATAGAAAGGCTTGAGTTCTATTTATCCAGTAATTGAAAGCAATATTTAATCATTATCGTTAAAGATATGAAAACTAATGCTTTGTTAGGTCTAGTGTAAATACCTACATTTATATTATGGATTTATAGTACTGTTTCCATGGCATCCATAGTCACCACCTTGCATAAATCCTGAAAAACTTTACATATGTTTATTGAGTTGCTTTTATGAATAGTTTTGAAAAGGTATTTTCATACTATGCAAATTTCATTTTCTTAGTAACGAAACACAAACCTAATTATCTTTTTCACATAAGACAATTCTATTGAAGTAATCATTTTTTCAGTGAGGGTTTTAAGTTAAGGGTTGGCAAGCTTCTCTAAGTTAGGAGCTAGCCAGCTAGAAAATACTACAGGCTGTACTGTAACTGTTGCAACTACTCAATACTGCTGTAAAAGTGGGAAAGTAGCCATAAAAAAAAATGTAAATAAATGAGCATGGCTCTGTTCCAATAAAACTTTATTTACAAAAAATGCTGTTGGGCAGATTTGGTCCACAGGCTGTAGTTTGCTGACCCCTGTTTTAAAGGTTTGGAATGAAGACCTTCAGACCCAGGAAGATTTGAAGTTTACTGATAAACTAGTTGTTGTGGGTGCCTGAAGGCACAGCCTCAGACTTGGTACTATCTGTGGGCTTCAGCATCATCCATTCCACATTTGTTTCAACTTAGCTGTTCATTTTCTCATCAGTGATTTCAATATACTGGCATCTGGGCTTCTTCAAACTCACTCACTCCGATTTGCTTAAAGTAGAAGACTCTTAAGTCCTTTAACCCTTGCTATTGTTGATGCAGTTCTACTGTTGTTATTGTTTAAAGTGTTACTCTATGTCTTTTTAATCTAAATATCTGTGTACAGAATTATAGTTTGGAATAGGAGTATTTCTCTATGTCAGATCAGAAAAACCCTGATTAATTCTGTTCCACTTTATACTTTATATTAATCTGTACTGAGTTAGGCTACATAATGGCTTTTGCTAAGTTGGCCTGCTGTTTGAATTCACTTTTTGATATTATACTGCATCAATGCTCCCTTCCCTCTAAGGGCAAATCTTAGACCCCGTATAGACATATGACTGAAGGCATCATTGGTCATACACTTCTGGTCACATGCTACTTGGCTATAGTAACATTTGCTCTAATGGGTAGTGCTGACCTCATGCTGACAACTACATGTCTTTAATTGGTCTCTTGGATCTAGTAAGGGTAAATCTACCTTGTTCCCATGTTTTTAGACAAGAAACAATAATTTCCAGTCTAGGTGTTGCTAAGAGGACTATTTTAGGGACATGGATGCAGCTGGAAACCATCATTCTTAGCAAACTATCACAAGAACAGAAAACCAAACACCGCATGTTCTCACTCATAGGTGGGAACTGAACAATGAGATCACTTGGACTCGGGAAGGGGAACATCACACACCGGGGCCTATCATGGGGAGGGGTGAGGTGGGAGGGATTGCATTGGGAGTTATACCTGATGTAAATGACGAGTTGATGGGTGCTGACGAGTTGATGGGTGCAGCACACCAACATGGCACAAGTATACATAGGTAACAAACCTGCACATTATGCTCATGTACCCTAGAACTTAAAGTATAATAATAATAATAATAATAAATAAAAATTTAAAAAAAAGAAAAAAAAAAGTAAAAAATTCCCTTTCTACTGCTTTTTTTTTTTCCTGTTTATTTTTATAAACTACCTGCCTTTTCCTGGCTACAGTAATGTGAAGGTAACAGAAACAATATGGAAGAACACAACTCACTCTCAAACTTGTCATTCTAGTTCAACAGCCATTTCGACCATTTAAAATCTGCTAACTCTTCAATGTATTATATAGAGTTCCTACATAAATCCATACAGATTTCCAGGGTGGGAGTGGGAAGGGGGGTCTCTTTCTAATATAAATTTACTTTAAAAGGGTATTTTTAAGACTGAATAAGCATGTAGACTCTGTGGTTCCTTATACCATTTATTTCATATATAATTGAGTGAAAACAGAAATAATGTAATGTAGGTAATATAAACTTCACAACATGAAATGACTAAAATGATTCAAATAACAAACATGTCAGGTCAAAATGCAAATAGGAATTAACATAATTCATCATGTTTAATATTAAATTACAGAATACTGGCCAACATGGTGAAACCCTGTCTCTACTCTAAAACTACAAAAAAATTAGCTGGGTGTGGTAGCGGGCACCTGTAGTCCCAGCTACTCAGGAGGCTGAGGCAGGAGGATGGCTTGAACCTGGGAGGCGGAGGTCACAGTGAGCTGAGATTGTGCCACTGCATTCCAGCCTGGCGACAGAGCGAGACTCCGTCTCAAAAAACAAAACAAAAACAAAACAAAACAAAATATTAAATTACAGAAAAAATAATCTCTTAGAATGCATCAGTGACAACATTTCAGTGTTACTTTCAGATTCTATGTACTATTTCTGAATTGTCCTTTCAAGATTGTGTTTGGGTATTTTAAGATACTTACAAATAGAAGTGCTTTTTAAATGAGTCATAGTTCAAATCTTTTTAAAGTGAGAATTGATAGAAATCTTACATACCCGTTGCTAAAATTCATAAAAGCTAAATGGTTCCCAGTGAAGTGACAGAGAATAATGTGTACTCACATCAAATACCCATGGCATGGAATCCTTTTTTGGCAGGGTATCATCTGGAAAGGACGCAAAAGGTCCAGAGAGGAATGTCTCTCACAAAATTCTTTCATCTACCTTCCAAACGGCAATGACAGACGGCTGTACAGATAGGAGTTAAGCTGTTTTTCTTTTGTAGAGGATGCTTATTTGTTATGATCTTAACCTGGCGTCTATCAAAACAGAATGAAACCCTTAAAACAAACCTTGGAAAAGGGTAAGGATGTAGTCTTTTTTATGCTTATGACTCCTGTCTTAAGATACTAAAATCTTTGCATTTGTTACCAGACAGTAGACATTATCATATGAAGGAAAAAAACAATAAAAATCTTTAGGGCTATTGTCATCAGGTCAATCGATCTTTTCTCTTCTGCTATGAATAGCTCAGTTGATTTACATTACAGACTTTAAAAAAAAATAGCTTAAATAAATACACAGTGGTACACAGCCAACACAGAACCCTAATGAAATCTTAGTGAAACACTGTCATCACACCCACATCGCCAACTTCCATGTCCATACGCATCCCATGTGCCAAAGGTTTTAATCAAACCAGACTTCTTATCCTCTGCAAAACTCCATGAACTTTTTCACCTCCTTGCCTTAGTTTGTGCCACTTGCTCTACTTAGAGTGCTCTCTCCTCTCACTCCCATTTCTTCTAGAAAATTATATTTCTTAATTCCCTTCTTTTCCTTCCTCAAACAGTATTAAACTCTCTTACACTTTGAACCTAATATTTACCCATGCTATATTTTTATTTTGTATCTCTTACTCAACTTAGTTTAGCACCATGTATAAACCAACCAAGCACTGAAACATGACTCCTCAATATGATTCAACAATCGCATCTCTGTCATTGATCTCTGAAACCTCTTTACACAATTTTGCTATTGTATAATCTGTTAAGATGTATTAAACAGTTGATCTATGTATTAGCCTGTTTTCATGCTGCTAATAAAGACGTACCCCAGACTGGGTAATTTGTAAAGGAAAGGGGTTTAATTGACTTACAGTTCCACATGGCTGGAGAGGCCTCACAATCATGGCAGAAGAGCAAGGGACATCTTACATGGCAGGAAGCTAGAGAGCATGTGCAGGGGAACTTCCCTTTATAAAACCATCAAGTCTCGTGAGACTTATTCACTATCTAAGAACAGCACGGGGAAAACCCATCCCCATGATTCAAACCAGGTCCCTTCCATGACATGAGAGGCTTATTAAAATTCAAGGTGAGATTTGGGTGGGGACACAAAGCCAAACCATATCAATCTATGACACAAAAAAATGCTCAAAACAAACAAAAACATCAGTGGCAAGTAAATATTTCCAAAACAGATAAGTACTATAAAGGATAGAGATTTGGCTAATGTTGTGCTGGGTTAGAAGGATATTCTAATCACTCATTAATTAGAGGCAAAACCATTCAGAAAACAATTGTCAGAAACGTTATTACCTGAATCTAAACAAAAATGTATCAATTTATAGTTTAACTATTAAGACTTCTCAGGCCGGGTGTGGTGGCTTACGCCTGTAATCCCAGCGCTTTGGGAGGCCGAGGTGGGCAGATCACTTGAGATCAGGAGTTCGATACCAGCCTGGCCATCATGGTGAAACCTCGACTCTACTAAAAATGCAAAAATTAGCCAGGCATGGTGGCGGGTGCCTGTAATCCTAGCTACTCCGGAGGCTGAGGCACGAGAATCACCTAAACCCGGGAGGCAGAGGTTGCAGTGAGCGGAGATCACACAACTGCACTTCAGCCTGGGCAATAGAGTGAGACTGAGTCTCAAAAAAAGAAAAAAAATTAAGACTTCTCAAAAGATTATGAGCAAAGGATATCTTGGGGGTTGTGTATGTGTTCACACATGGGTAGTAACACTATTTATCCATATAATTAGGAAAATTGCTTCTAACACATTAGTGAATTTTCAATTAACACAGGTTAACCTTTTAAATAATCACACAATATTTAAAGAATGTAGCATTCTTTTATGGAAATCTGTACACATATTGAAAACTATTGCTGATGGGCAAAATCTGGCCCACCGCCTGTCTTTGTATAAAATGTAAACTATGAATGGTTTTTACATTTCTTAATGTTTGTGGCAGCAGAGTGGGACAAAAGAAGAGTAGCATTTTTTCACACATAAATATTATTTGGAATTCAAATTTTAGTATCGATAAATAGAGTTTTATCAGAACACAGGCCTTTTCATTTATTTATGTGTTGTCAGTGGCTACTTTTCACTGCCACATTGGAGTTGAGTTGAGTTGGGTTGACAGAGGTAGTTGAGTCCTAGCTCTGTCACTGACGGCTATGTGAGTTTGGGCAAATTATTTAAACTCTCCAAGTGTTTAAACTCAAGAATAATACAGGATAATAATTATATTTTCCTTTAAAGTTTTTGGAAAATTAAATATGTTAACAGACATAATAAAGTACTTAGTGCATAATGGCAGTTGTGGTGCCAAAAAGATATGCCTAAAACATAAGGATGCAGGAAAATTGAAAATAAAAAATGTCAAAAGATACACTTTTGACAAATAGAGCATGAGCCAAAAGAAAACTTCTATGTTAGTAGAAGAAAAAGCAGACTTCAATACAAAAAGCATGACAAATGAGAGAGGCGTTCATTACCTAATCTAAAAATGGTTCAATTTACCTGGAAGATGCTAAAAATTCCAAAATATTTTGTATCAAAGTATATCTCATACTAAGTAAAAAATTATAGAATTAGAGTAAGAAATTGACAAATGTGACCAAGATGGGAGATTTCCTTGTACTTTTCTCAGTTAGGTCAAGCAGTCAGAAATTTAATAAAGATGCGGAATATTTGAACAAATATAACCTCTGACATAGGTCTTGCACTGTATTTCAAACTTAATAGTGCATTATGATTATATAGAACCTTGTAGCTAAAAATCAGAAATAAATATTCTTCTAAAGCCCTATGAAATGTTGTTAAAATTGACCACGTACTCGAATGTGAAAAAAATCCCAAAGGGTTTCAAAGGATTAATATCAGAGAACACGTTTTCTGGCCAGAATCCATTGAGTACTTCACAACAATACACGCTATGTACCTTAACAAACCTGACAGAAAGAGAAGTGAAAAAAAGACATGAATAGGCCTTCGAATCATGAAAGAAATCAAAGCATTGGTTAAAAAGCTTTTACAGAGCTTATGCACAAATATTTTAAGGCGTAGTCTACTGAACTTTTGAGAAGAAACTAATTTAAACATTATGTAAACTCATCCAGAAAACAGAAAAGTATGTCATATTCTGCATCATATTCTAGAAAGCCAATATAACCTTGCTACAAAATTGTCAAGTACATTGGGATAAATATAAATTATAGGTCACTAAGGAACAACATTCCAAGAAAAAATTATTAGCAGATAGTTCACCGTGGCAAGTGCATAGAAGTTGGATTTAAGGAGGGCAATACTGGGGCCAAGGAGAAAAGTTGGTTGATGTGGGAGAGTGAAGAGTCCCAGAACAAGGGCAGCAGTAGTTAGAATGCAGAGGAGGAAATGCATTTAGGATATTTTTAGATGATACACATTTGGCAGGATTAATGATTGGTTAGATATGATTGCATGAAGGGAAAACATGGAGTAAAGAAGGCTCCTGTATTTCTAGCATGTGTCACCCTCTAGGATAGAAAATGAACCAAAAGAAGCAAGGAAGCAGTGAACCAAAAGAAGCATTAATTCACTCTTGAAATAATGAGTTTTGAGATACAAATGGGATATTTAACAGTTACTATGTAAATGAGTCTCGCTCAGGGGAGAGGAATGAGTTCTAAATACAGATTTTAAAGTCATTGTTATATAAGTGGAATTGAGACCATGTGATTCGTTCATTCATATTTATTAAGTGTGACTGTATGGGGGCACCATTTTTGTTCAATGAGCAAGACAGAGTCCCTATTCTGATAAATCTTAAAGAGCCTGATGATGAAGATATAATTAAACACATAGTTAGAATAAAGTGTTTGACAGAGATAATATAGATGCTATGGGAATGCACAGAAGGGGATTTAACTCACTTGAAGGTAAATGTGTGGAAGAAGACTTCCAGAGGAAGTTATGCTCTGATCCAAATGGTGAATAAGAGTTACCCAAGAAAAAGGTTGAAGGAATGACATTTGCAAAGCTGTCAAGGCAAGAGAAAGAACTTAGTGTGCACAAATCTTTGGAAAAACCATTTTCTCTGAATCTTGGTATTTCCGGGGAAGTGGACTATGAAATGAGATGGAAGAAACAATCAGGAGACAGATTGTGGAGCATCTTTTAAATTTGGACTTTATATGAAGAGTAATGAGAACTCATGAAATCATTCTAATTAAGAATGTGACATATGTAGTTTGTATTGAAGAAGTTTACAGAGTCAAAGTAGCCGAGGACAGAACCCAAGTAAATGTCAGCATTTTAGGGGCAATTAGAGCAAGGGATGTCTATGAAGGAAAAAGAAAATAAGCAATCACAATTTATATTTTGATTTGTTTTTCATGAATTTAGCAGTAGTAATCAGAAATGCGCATGAAGGTTTAAATCTCATCATATAAAATATTAACCAAACACCTTGATTCATGATCAAGGATATTAAAATGTTAAATATTTATTAATTTAAGGATAAATTAATAACATATTAATGATGCTGGTAATAAAAGAATAATAGTTATAACTTAATATAATAATGCCAGGAACTTATAAGGACTTTATATAAAACACATAACGACCCAGTAGATTTTATTATTAATGCTATTTTTTCAGTCTAGAAATCTGAGATCTCTTGATGTTAGGGAAATTATCCAAGGTCAAACATGTAATAAGCTGTAAAGCTGGTATTTGAATTCAGGCACTTAACATTGCGATATTATGACTGTCCTCTACTGACAACATCTGTGCTATAGAACTGAAAATTTCTATTTGATATAAAATAGAAAATTTCCATTTAACAATAAAAATATTGGCAGGTATATCACAAGTCCAACTATAAGGAATTTATACATTGTATCGGAGAATTCTCTTCCACTGCAACAAATAGGAAGTTACTACTTTCCATAGTTCTGATACAATACCTGTTATAACATGATGAATAAATTATAAAGCATATCTGTTAAGTAAACCATACTTTTGACATAGATTTCATACTGTATTTCAACCTTAATTGTACATTATCATTTATATACATTTGTTTCTTTTTTGTAGTAAAAGGGAGAATTCATTGAGGCAATTTTTCTTGAGGCAAGGTGTTCCATCAGAGCTTTCAAAAGATCTTTTCCTCCATACCTTCAGATAAATGACATTTAAAAAATATATTGTCAGGAAATCATAATTCATTTGCAAATGTATTGCTTTAAGTAAGTTGTGGGTCACTGAAAACATGGAACCAGTAAGAAAACCTACACAGCCTTATTTTCATGTAAGAAAATTGCTAAACTATTATAACCACGTTTCATCAGTCTAAAGATTTTTAAGGAACATGTTCTCTTTCCTTAGTCCTCGAACATGGTTGACTAACTCAACTGAAAATTTCTGCATATGCTCAGGGCTCTATAAAAGCAAAAAAAAAAAAAAAAAAAAAAAAAAATTAAGCAATGGGGGTCTCCTTCTGTCACCCAGGCTGAAATGCAGTGGCCCAATCATAGCTCATTGCAGCCTTGAACTCCTGGGTTAAGAGATCCTCCCACCTCAGCCTCCAGAGTATCTAGGTCTACAGGTGCACACCACCATGTTCAGCTAGTTTTTATATTGTTTGTAGAGACAGGGTCTTGCTATGTTGTCCAGGTTAGTCCTAAACTGCTGGCCTTGAGTGATCCTCCCACTTTGTCCTCCTAAAGTATCAGAATTACATGCGAGAGCCACCAGACCCAGTCAAAAAATTTTGTATACAATTTTATTATTTCAAAAAATTCATTAAAATATTTCAAAAAATTTTTCACCATGGGAAAAAATCAGAACTTTTGGACTCCTATACTCTTATTTTGTAATCTGTTTGTTGGAATTTTGAATTTCCATGGAGTAGGGCACCATCACCTTTCCAGTGAGCAGGGCCTCCAGAGGTCTTATTCAGATCTGCTCTCATCTCATATTCAGTGCCTGAATACTGACAATGGGAAGGAATCAGGAAAGGAAGAACAGCACCCAGTTGATGTGTCAGTCAACAATGTGTGTCCAGAACCTAGTAAGTGATGACGACGAAACTGACCCAGTATAAATATTCATGGAGGGCTGCATATTTATGTCCCTGCCATCCCATTCAGGCCTCTTTAACCCTTCGAATGAACTGCTGGCACCTGGAAACCCTCTGCAGGCTTCTGTATTTCATCTCTAGGATTTCTCCATTCTGTCAACCCACTGTTTATTTTGCTGCTAGTTGCTCTGCTCTCTTCTTTATTTGACTACCCTTGTTTTAGTTTCATATCAATATTATTTGCTCAGCACCCCATTCTGATTCGTTCACCTTGTTAAATTTCAGTACTCCTTCAGGATGACTTCCAGCATCTGCCCTCAAATCCTTCACTCTGTAACTAGGGACAGTGGGAGGTGAGGGATAGGCACTCCCTTTGCCTCTTCTCACCAAGGAAAAGGAGCCGGACACATAACCCTCTTTATAAAGACAGTCATTTATGTGCCTTTATCCCATTCACTCACCCCTTAGTTCATTTCTCCACTTTCTAATCCTAAGTAGTAACAGCCCGTGGAATCTGGGTTAATGAAGGCAAGTAATAAGTGTTGCGGTGACTCCAAAGGAGATGCTCTGAAGAGAGTTGAACTCCCTTGCCTGATTCTGATTGTTATTTCTCCCCCAGTTACAAGTGAGAATCTTCAGAGGAAGCTCAATTGTTATTTTTATACTTGTATCTCCTTTTGCTCTCCCACTGGCCTGGCTCCAGCAGGAAGGCAGGAATGTATGCTCCAAAGACACAGTTAGCTAGTTAGCTGTTCTCCTTCTGCTGGAATGGATCATCCTCATACTTGGTAGTTGGCAACAGGTAAATACTGACTGTCAGTCTGGCTTTAAATGTAATAAGAGTTTGTAAGCAAATATATTTGGATGACTGATAAAAATTATTCTAAATCCTGATGAGACTTTTTTCCAGAGAGTCTTCATAAAAGATTTACAAAAAGGAAACTCCTCTTCATCCCAGTGACGGTTTTAGACTTGAAGTTTTGTTTTGTTTTGTTTTCTTTTGTGTTTTTTTGGGGGCGGGTGGCATTTGTTAGGAAATACTTTTTATCCCTGAGTTATTAAAACGGGGTTTAGTACTGTCAAATATTAAAGATAAATCTCTTCTTGGGATAATATGAGCTTGGAACCTGACAGATTCTTACTTTTTCTAAAGTTATATGTAAACTAACTCTTTTGCTATTCTAATTTTGCTTTTAATAAGAAAAAATGAACCATGGGAATTTTAAGAAGTAAAATCAATGGTAGATTTGTGTTGGTGGAATGTGGTAATTAGGAATCAGAGATGGGGAGAAATTAGGAAAAGAATGGTGCTTGTGATCTGCCGTCCAGACACCGAGCATTTTTCTGTGGATAGCTCCGAATCCACTTGACAGGTATACAGTTACCCCTGACCTTCCCGATTCTACCTCTATCTGAAAGACATTTTTAAAAAGCAGTTGGTATCTGTAATTTTAATTCATTGTGAACTGATGTCAATATGCTGTATTCCTTGGAGATATCTGCTTTGTCATCCTCCTATATTACTTATGAATTAGGGTTTAAGGGTTTTGAGGCACCTTATTAGTCTCCAGAGAAACAGAAGCAATAGAATATATACAGATACATACAGAGAGATTTATTATAAGAAATTGGCTCATGCAATTATGGAGACTGAGAAATCTAATAATCAGTAGGATCAGTAGAACCAGTGGTGAAGTTTTAGTCTAAGCCTGAAAGCCTGAGAACCAGAGGAGCCAATGACATAAGTCTTAGTCCCTAAGTCCTAAGGACTGAAATTCAGAAGATAGATGGCATAAGTACCAGTCCGAGTCCAGAGGCCTGAGAACCAAGAGCACCAATGTCCAAGGGCAGAAGATGGAAGATACAGCTCAAGCACAGAGAACAAATTCACCCTTCCACCGAATTTTTGTTCTATTTAGGCCTTCAATGGATTGGCTCATGCCCACCTTCACTAGTAAGAACTATCTGCTCTACTCAGTCTACCATTTCAAGTGTTGAGCTCTGCTGGAGGCAACCTCACAGATACATTTAGAAATAATGTTTTGCTAGCTATCTAGGCATCCCTTAGCTCAGTCAAGTTGAAACATAAAATTAACTATCGCAACATCCATATCTGGTAAAAGAGAAGGACGGACGTTCCCAGTAAGCCTGAAATCATCTTGCCTAGCTACTCATTACGCTAGGTTCCTAAGGAAGGAGTAGAAAATGGGAAAGAATAAAAGAATATTTCTTATTGTAATGCAATAACAAAATGGAGGAGAAGAGTATTGGAGTCGAGAACCCAAAAGGAAAATAGGAGAGTTCCCTGGAGTGATTTATAGAGACTTATTTTGGAGGGAATAAAAGGTATGTCATTTAAAGGTGTTTCATGCCTCTAACTCGTCATTTGCTCCTTTTTCTGTTACTTAAATCTCAACATTTTTTTTTGCAAGAGGATTAAAGACAGTTTAAAAATAAAAGACATACATATACTAAAAACCAAAAAGTAGAAATAAAATAATAAGATCTATCTCTCCTCCAGCATAAACATGCTACTCTTTCCATCCCCTCATCACCTCTTGCATTGGCTTTAGCATGCAATGGCAGCATGTGCATATTATACCACCCAGGACATTGTTTCCCAGGTTTCTGAAAATATGTTATGCAATATGTAGAATATACTTTTGTAGAAAAAAATGCTAACAAGAAACAAAACAGACCGAAGGGAACGAGCCAAAGGAAAATTTTCTGCTCTATGCTTTGCCAAATATATCTCTCCTAGGAACAATTTACATAATATTACAAAATTTATTGAGATATTGGATACAAGATATTTAGAAACCTCTAAAATAATACCACAAACTTCCATAGCAGTAATGTGAGCAAAACATTGAACATTAAGCATTAAAGAGAGTCAGGATTATGTAAAACGAGGTCATTGTCAGCCATTGCAGAATCTGGACATGAGATCAAAATTTCTGGCCCTCTTAACAGCTTTGAAAAATACCAGCAACGATCACTAGAAATTTAAAAAATGTTAGTATTCTGCTCATATCTCCCTCAATCGTAAATTCACCTTGTTACCTGGGGTGTTAGGAATGGCCATAAACCCATCATAAACATTTAAAAATCTGGACAATACACACAGGTAAAAAGTGTACTCCTTTATTTCAAATGGGAAAATAACCATTGCTTATATTAAACACATTTAAATTGATATCTTTTCCGCTCAAGGAATTGACATCATGTTAATTTGGCTTGAAAAAAAGTAAAGGTTTTCTATTACCAGAAAAACTGATTTTTAAAATATTTTCTATATATTTTGTTTAATTAGGTCTAAATCAAAAATGTTATCTTTCATCCTGCTCAACATTTTTTTTTTGTGATAACAAAATTACATTTAATTCGAGTAATACCTATCCCAGTCAGTTTTTCATTTTGGCTGTTCTGTTAGCTATTTGATCTATTAAAATATGACACTATTAATAAAAAATGAATTACATAATTAGTTATTAAGGCCTTAAAATTGTTTGATACCTATTGTCAAGCACTTTACTAGAGTAATTCATTAATTCAATTAATATCCATAGCAAGCCTCTCAGGGGTTACTATGCTAGACAAAAAAAGGTGTAAATGTAAGAAAAAACAGTGATTACTAGAGAAACACAATTCTCGGGGAAGAACAGGTATGTAAACATATACACAACACCATGTGAAAATTATTAGCAAAAGTGTTATGCGCAGAGTGCTCACTAAGTTCTTTTCTTCTGTAGTAAATTATGAGTCAATAAGAGATTTAAAAATTTCACTCATAGTGAAATGTATTATTTCATATGAGCTCACTGGTTAGATGTGTTATGTTGTCCGGTATGGTAGTCATGAGCCAAATGTGGCTATTTAAATTTAAATTTTTTAAAATTAAATAAAACTAAAAATTCAGTTTCTTAGTTGTATGTCACATTTTAAACCTGCAATAGCTTCATGTGGTAGAGATAATCACACTTGATAACTCAGATTACAGAACAATTCCATCATCACAGAAAGTTCTCTTGACCAGTATGAGTATGGTGGGACTAGTTTACTTATCAACTCAAAGATCTTATTAAAGTTTGTAGTTAAGCGATTTTTCTAATTGTTTTTCCCGAAAGAGGCAATGATTTTTTTGGAAAGCAGTTGTGTTCCAAATTAAGATTTTAAAATATTAAGCTATATGTCAAAAGCAAGTTTCTGGTTGTTAAATAGAGTGTTGTGTGCTATTTCCTAATGAAGTCATAGCACCGAACTTCATTCATTTTCATTACTGTCTTGCTCATCATTGAATTCTCAGTACCTACTAAGGTGTCCAATACAGACAAATTGAAAAATAAATATTTATTGAACGTTGAATGAATAAAGTGAATAAATAAATGAACAAATGCTTTTTTTTTCTTCTTTGAGAGGTAGTCAAATGAGAAGAAGCAGGTTTTCCTGCTGATAAGATCAGGTATGCCATGTGCTATCTTTCTGTTGCTGTTCGCCATTTCCAGGTAGGGAATAGAATATTTGAATTAAAAAATAGAATGAAATCTTAAAGATAATTTGAAAAGATCTTAAAGATAATGCAGTTAATGTTTTTTAAAAGCAGATACAGCCAAAAGTACAACATAGACAAGTTCATACAGCTAATTAGTAGCAGATCGATCACAGGACTTCTATCATAGCAAATAGAGGATCATTCCTTTAATTGCCATAATTCAACATAAAAACACTACTCCAAGGTATGATAGAGTCAGCTCTTGTATTTTGAGAGAGTGTTTTGGCACTGTCGGGATTAAAATATCAGAATGACTGTGCGGCCCAACAAAATACCTTATTCCAAAATATGGATTCATGATGCATCAGAAAATAGTGTTCCACTCAAGTTGGTAAAGAAATTCAGTCATTAAGCCAGTTATTTAAAATGGAAAAAAATGTTTAGATAATCAGTTCATGATAACAGTACAGGAGGAAAGAAAAGTACTAAGATATACCAAAAAGTATCAAAAGAAATAAGATAGTATTTTACTTACTATCTTATCTCTTTACACTTGGATTTTGTATATTACTTTTAAACTATTTTGATTTTAATGTTGATGTGTATAATTATTTGAAGTCTTTTTTTCTCTTTATGATGTGAAAATGTGAATTACTCTGGGCTGACTATGTTATCATGAGTTAATCATCTGTTCATCCCTCAGTTGGTGAGAGTGATACATAATTATAAGCACAGTATTGAAGGGGAAATAAATAGAGTTTGTGATCTTAAACTTATAAAATAATCACGACAATTTCTAAGGGAGAAAAAATTTTCCTTCTGCTTTGAGAGTACTCAATTAAGATCAAGAATGTTGGGAAACATGATGTATCACGGCAAGGAAAACCATGTGAACATCAAGAAACAGTCATTTTCCTGACGTGTTATTTTTTGTTCAGGCAATTACTTCTTGAAATAAAGATATCTGTTTTGAAGTTGAGTTGGATAATTACTATAGGAGAAAATGCTAAGAACTAGTTATTCATTCTGAAGCAACAATCGAAGAGAACTAAGAAATTCTAGAAGTTGTGTCAATTGAGTAGAAGTAGAACAGTTAAATCTAGGATGACTGTATGCAAAAAGTAGGCTTTGGGCAGAAAGCCAGTAAGTAGGTTAAACGCTTATAAGACACTACTGTTAGAAGAAGTCATGGCTGTACCCTGATGAGTTTAAGACTCTACAGGCCGAAAGTTAATGGACAAAGAGTCTTTAAATAACCACATATATGCCTGCTTATAGTAGAGAGATCTCATGGTAGGAGGTAATGGGAATGACTCAAGGTTGGAGCATCTGACTTGCTATGCATGAGGAAGGACCTTGGAAAGTATAAATGGATAGAAAAGCAAAGTGCCAACTTAATCCCTGTTCTGTGTCCCCACCAATGCATGAATTATACCTATAACCCTCTCCTTGCCAGAGATGGATTTATACAGGGAGATAAGGAAAAAGTGAGATACAGGTTCCACTGGTATTTCCATGAGAACAAGTTGTAAAATAAGCATCTTCTGCCCAAGGTGGAGAACTAGGATATGTCATAATGAACCACAGGTAGCAACATCTCATCTACACCATGATATATATTTATTGACATTATGATTCAATTTTCAGTAAAAATATAAAATAATCACGACAATTTCTAAGGGAGAAAAAATTTTCCTTCTGCTTTGAGAGTACTCAATTAAGTCCTGTTGCTCAAAGATTTTTCCAACAGTTAGAAATGAACAGGGTGATGTTTTCTTCTAATATGTAATTCATCCCCTAGGATGCTTTAGATTGTTAACCAATAACAAATAATAGTAGGCAATATAAGTAGATTCCCATATTTCCAAACGAGAATTAAAGTATACTGCAACCTTATAGAAAATGTGATGATGATATTAAATTTGCTGAGCTTGTTTCTGTAAGGGAAATTTACCAAGAATACCAATAGAAATGATGTACTAGAAACACTATTGGTATGACACCTTAAATGACACTGTTTGCATCTGATTAAAAATGTAAATTTTAGTAATAAAGATGAATTTTTTTAATGGGTTTTCATCTTTGAATATAGGAGATTATACTTTGAATTCTGGAAGGTGGATTATGTCTTCAAAAGTTTGAAAAAATATTCTGAAAAGATTTAAGGATATTTATTATCCTTACTGATTTCATAGATAGAAAAGGCTATTTATTACCCTTACTCATTTCATACACAGAATTCCATTCAAGAATATTCTTAAAATGCTGCCTATTACAACCTTTGTTTTAACTGCTTATCTTTTCATAACTCTTAAACCTCAAGGAAAAAAGGACTGAAGACAGAACCCACAGATGATCCCCTAATGCTTCTTTTTAAATATAATATATTGATATGATTCTAGTCACTAAATAAAAAACATGAAAAACATAAAAATAAAAAACAAGAACTGCAAAACATGCATAGGCACTCCTTAAGTTGTTCCTCCAGCTGAAAAATAAAGCTATATCAACCACTGAACAAAATGTATGGATTGTTAATAATGCAATATGTGAATTATTTACCTTGTCTCTCCCACACACAGGTGACATGGGATCACTTATTAATCTTTCAAAACTGGTAAAGTGAAAGGTTGCCAGCAAGCAGAAGTCTTATTGCCAAACCTCTATCATCATTGTCATGGCCCTTCAATTACTCGCTTAGAGTTTTGTATTTCAAACTCAACGTTATGGACCAATTATTTTAATATGTTCCAGAACATTAGGTCATTTGCCTTTGAAGTAAAGTAACATATTTATGTTATCACTGAACCTGAAATATCACATAAAAAATTTTAAAAGTAGTTATTATGATATATGTATTTGGTCCTCCTCTGTTTCCTGACTTACCATTACTAAAATCCCTGGAATTTCTAGGGACAGAAGATTGTCTCTAGTATGCTAATGAGATAACTGGTGGTTGGGGGTTCTTAGATAGCTCCAAGATGGGAGCTTGTTACCAAAAGACAAAGGCAGGATCAGAGTGTTGGGAATTTTAGTCCCATACACCAACCTCTGGGGAGAAAGAGAGACATGAAAGTTAAGTTGGTCAATGGCCAATGATGAAATCAATTATGCCTACATAATGTAGCTTCCATAAAAACCCAAAGGACAGAGGTAGGAGGGCTTCTGGATAGCTGAACATGAGGAAATTCCTGGAGGGTAGCTCACCTGGGAAGGGCATGGAAGCCCCACACTCCTTTCCCCACGCCTCTCTCCATCCATTTATTCTATTTGTCTGTTCATCTGTATCCTCTGTAATATCCTTTATGTGAAGGAGGAAATGAAAGTAAAGTGTTTTTCCTGAGCACTGAGATGCTCTTGCAAATCAATCAAACCCAAGGAGAAGGGTCACGGGAACCCCAAGTTATAGCTGGTTGGCTTCCGAAGTGAAGTTCAGTCTTGTTGGGGACTGAGCCTTCAACCTGTAGGATCTGATGCCAAATAACTCCAGGTAGATAATGTCAGGATTGAATGGAAGTAGATATGTGCTCTGGAGGGTCACTTAGCTGGCGTGTGGGAATAACCTCCACACATGTTGGTGACCAGAGGTCACAGAACTATTTTTTGTTGATTGTTGTGTGAGAGCAGGAAAAGCACTTTGGTTTGTTTTTCTTATTCACATAGTTATCTTAATTTCAATGAAGTTACAGAGCATGGTTTGCTAATGAGTAACCTTGTGAATCTGAAACTCATTTAATTAGAAAATTTTCCCCAGAGTCAAGATAAAAATACACATCAACCATTTTCTGATTTTAGCGATGTTAGAGATCAAAACAATTTGCTATAAAACTGAAGTCATATAAGGCCATTTCACATTGAAAATTAGAGTTTTGCTGATATAGATGAAGAAACTGGACTTACCCCTGTCTGTGTCATACAGGAAGACAAAACAGTTCCATTCGTAGTGATCCAGTAGACTCAAGAGTGCTCCTCGTAACGAAGGTCTTAGTTGCAGCACGAACTGGCTCTCCCCCTCAGTAGGGAAACTTGGTGTGATGAGGGAGATATGTAAGGCGCTGCAGAATGAGGTCAAGGTATGTACTGACCTCTTATCATAGAGTCCAAAAATGGCAAATACTCCTCTAGAATACTGGGAACAGACTGAAACAAGAGGAAGAAAACACCACAAACTATTAGCACACTCAAATTGTTGACTTTAAAGTCTACATTCTAGAAAATTAAAAAATAAAAATTACTGAATCATTGGATCTGTCAGGAATATAAGATAAAGAGTAAAAGTAAAGTGTGCGATTAATTGCACAATCAATGAATTCTTGAGCTTGTACTCAAAGTCTTACATTGAGTGAAGCTGATCCGAATTAAAATTCTGCATTAAGAAGACAATTGGATTAAAGAGAAATTTGACTAAAATAAAAAAATATGGCCTTCCATAATAATGTGGCAAATCCTATGCTAGAGAACTTTAGGTGTGACAAATCCAAAATTATTTTCTGCATTTTTTTTCTTACATGCAAACATATAATATACATTTGAAATTTTTGAGTATTAATTGAAGGAACATTTATAATACCTTTTGCCCTCCTGCATAAACTATAAGTACATATTTTCTATTCTTGAATTGGATTATAGTTTTCACTCCGCCTAAATTGTTACTTTTTGTTTGCTTGCTGTGGCAATTTCATTTTAATCACAGTCTTAGAGTCTCCTCGAATCATGTTTGAAAACAGACGTTAGGCTGCTGGAAAGTCATTCTTGGCATATCTGAGAGGCTTAGTGAATTGGGGCCAGCTGCGCACGTTCTAGGCAGACCAAAAAGTAAAGATAAACCAATTCCAAAACCCAACAGAAGCAAGCCAAATAAAGTAAGAGGACCCCAGGGAAACGTACACAGCCTCATCTTGCCTTTCTTGGTCCATGCTCCCAGTTGCTACAAAAACCGTGAGGCAACATCTAAATAGAAAAAGATTCTTCTCAAAATTCTTTTCCAATCATATTTTTATTACTCTTTTAACAGAACTGATTTCTGGTCCAAATTGGTGTGAGTTTTTCCAATTTATATTTTAAGGGACAGAAATCTGCAAAGGAGATACCATAAAGAAAGCATATTTGAATTCCAAATTCTTATAGCTTATCATGTATGGCTAACAGTCCTATTTCTTCTTGGCTTATGTAGCTAGCTTAAGAAGTGTTTAGGTCTATACAATTTTTATGTTTTCTGATTTTAGTTACTTATCTGACTTGCATTAGCTATGAATACATAATATGGCAAGAATTAAATGAGATTATGTAAAAGTGCTATGCTATGAGGACATAGGATGTGATTAATAAGTGGCAGATTTTAACACAGATTTTCTATATGCACTTGTGTAGTTAAATAGTTTTATTTTTTAATAAGAGAATAAAAGGTTTAGTAAATGAAATACTACAGTTGATTCAAAACCAAGAAAGGAGGTATTCAGATTCTAAACAGAAATACCATTTATTCTGATAGACATTATATTAAGGTTTATAAAGAAATTCTATCAAAGAAGAGCCATCAACTAATTCTATGCTCACCAAGGAACTAGAATTTGATCCTCTGAGAAGACTGACCAACAGGGCAGGCTTGTTCTAACAATGTGACTGGCTATAATTTTCTTGCAAGATATAAGGAAGATTCTAATTTAACTTTCAGGCATCTTAAGTTTAACTTAATGCAATTCTTATAACTTAAGTGATTTAATAAATAAAGTTGCTGCATTAGACCCTAATCTGTAAATGTTCCACCAAGACTCTGGATGCAAGTATGGAAGTGATCCACATTTAACACCAGTAGAACCTGGAGTTACTCGGCTCCTTCATGTTTTCCTATTTTTTGTCCTACTGGTTTTCTTGCAAACTGAGGGCCAGCTCTCAAGCTTTACATGATAAATAATATGGTTCGATTAATTTTTATTTTACTCTACTGAAAAAAGTAAATTGAAGAGCTATAGAATTCAAATCTGAGATCCTGGCTTTTAGTTTGGTGCTGAAACTATACACAAATTTTAATACTTGTTCTAGAAAATGTAAACAAACAAGATTTAGAAGTCATGTACTTTAACTTATGCAAATAATGAATATTTACATAATCTTTTAAAGTATGCCACTTGGAAACCATACGATTTTCAAGCTTTGGCTTCTAAATTGTGTTTTTCTAGGAACCCCATAAGTTCCCTGGAAGTACTCATGTAGCTTTGTATGAAGACTTTTGCTGAGAAAGCATTGGGTGGGCAGTGCTGGACTCCTTTTCTTGGTATCCCTCCCTTCCACCCTCAAAAAATCCAAGAGCACTTCTGCTTTCATCTATTTTAAATATCGAACAACTGACTGTATAAAATTTTATGTCCAAAGTGTACTACACTGCTAAAGTTCAAAAACAACAATTGTGCTATACATAAAATCCATCTACTCTTTATTTCTATTATATTGTTTTCATTGTAATCATTATGACTTTTCACTATTCTGGTACTCACTATACTATTTAATATTTTAATTTATTATGCTGGACCTCAACAAACAGTATTTTCTGATATTTTATTGTCTTCTACTGCATTCATTCATTTGCATCATCATACATATCTATTTATTCTCCTTTTCATAGTTGTCTGTCATTCTTCCTCTATTCATATATACTTTGAAACTATAGTCTCAGGCTGATAAATTTGCTTCTGATGTATTCTGTCACTAGCATTTTACATTCCCTTTGCAAATTTATAGCTGTAGTCTTATTCTTTTAAACATTTATTTTTTCCTGTTTTATCTAGATCATAGGCTTGGCAAGTGAGCGTTATTGGGTTTTGTGTGTATGAGGGTAGATTGTCAGTCAAATATTCAATGTTATTATGTTGGTATGCTAACTTGGATAGTATTTTATTTGACCCAATGATTCAAATTTTAAAATATAGCTCTTTCCATATATAGTATTATAATCTAGCTTTGAAAACACTCTTTAATCAAAATTTTGCTTGGCTGAATCTTATGACATCTATTGTTGCTTAGCATAAAAATAATTATTCAAACAATAAAACTTCTTAGATTATATAAATAAACTCAAACGTAAATTAATGAAAGTAAACTAAGCTGAATTGAATGTGTTCAGAATACATACGATGGAAAAATGTAAATTTTTATGTTTTCATAAAATGGCAAAATAAATGAGAATTAATGCTTAGCCACTAAATACATGCAATGATATTAGGTTGATCTATATTTTAAGGTATAAACACTAATCAGAATAAGGCTTGCAATGAAATAAGTTGTAATTTTAAGTGCACGTTCTGTGTTCTGTTTCACTAACAAGATCACTTGGATTATGTATTATATAAATGAAGACATACAATAAACACACGATACTACTCCATTTTTTACCTGACTGTGTCAACTAAATATGTCTTCTCATCAGTATCATTCCCACTTTCATTCCAGATGCCACCTTCCAGATGCCAAGCTAAGTCAAATGATTATATAATTTGTGATATTTGTAGTTCTATATCACATACAAATCAAAGGACATCGCCTTAGCTCAGTGTTTCTCAAGTTATGGGACATAATCCAAGAGATGTGCTGAATTATACTGACCATTGCAGCATGGTGAGTAAGAGCACAGTTCTTTCTTCCATCTATGGCCCTTCTCTTTCTCCTGTATCTTCAGTTTTCCACCTCTTAAGAAGTTCCTCTAACTGCTTTTAAACAAGCTCAAGTCTTTTCTTTCATAAAGCAAAGAACTTTCCTGACCTCATGCTTCCTATCTCTCTACTCTTTCACAGCCATATAGTTGAAGGAGTCTTCTGCTCACACTCTTTTCAATTCATCTGGCTTCCACATTTTCCAACCACCAAAACTAGTCTCTTCAATTTTGCTAGCGACCAACTTACATCCTAAATCTAAGAGTTTAGCTTTTATCTTACTGGAATTCCCTGGTATGCTTGACACATTTGGACACTTCTTTCAGATGCTTCTTTGCCTTGCATTCCTAACACCACAGCTATGCTCTCTCTGCTCTCTCTGGGCATTTCTTAGTGTCTTTGAACACTTCTTACTCTGCTCCTTTAAAATTAGTGTACCTTAAAATTCTCTCTCGATCTGCCTTTTCATTCTAAATATATTTCCTAAGTGAAATCATCCAGTTCTGTGGCTTTAGTTACCATCTATGTTCTCATGATCTCCCAAACTGTACCACCCACTTCAAATCTTTCTCTTGAACTCCAGATTCATGTACCTAATTGTCTTTTGCCTCTTTTGTGCCTCAGTGAATTTTCTGAGAAATGATTGCAATGGTTTTCTTCCCTTTTCACATTATCTTCTAGAACTTTGCTACTTCCCTATTCAGAATGGAGTCTTTCCTCTCACTTGAACCTGGGTTGACCTTTGAGACTGCCTTGACTATTAAAGTATCACAAAAGTGATTCTAGGGGCTGGGCGTGGTGGCTCACACCTGTAATTCCAGCACTTTGGGAGGCCAAGGTGGGCAGATCACGAGGTCAGGAGATTGAAACCATTCTGGCCAACATGGTGAAACCTCGTATCTACTAAAAATACAAAAAAATCAGCCGGGCGCGGTGACAGGCGCCTGTAGTCCCAGCTACTTGGGAGGCTGAGGCAGGAGAATGGCGTGAACCCGGGAGGCGGAGCTTGCAGTGAGCTGAGATCCGGCGACTGCACTCCAGCCTGGGCGACAGAGCGAGACTCCGTCTCAAAAAAAACAAAAAAAACCAAAACAAAACAAAACAAAAACTGGGCATGGTGGCACGTGCCTGTAATCCTAGCTACTCGGGAGGCTGAGGCAGGAGAATCATTGCTTGAACCCAGGAGGTGGAGATTGCAGTGAGCCAAGATCATGCCACTGCATTCCAGTCTGGGCAACAAGAGCGAAACTCTTGTCACACACACACACAAAGTATCATAAAAATGATTCTATGTGACTTTTGAGGATACCATTCTCATTCTCTGGGGGTATACAAACATTTTACTCCGCCACTATGCTGTGAGGAAGCCCAGGTGACATAATGAGACCCACATAGAAAGGAACCAATACCTCAGCCATAACTAAGTTCCAAGCTGACTGCCAGAACAAAGTTAACAGCACTAGGAATAAATAATCTTAGAAATGCCCTCGGTTAAACTGCCCCAGTCGATGCTGTATGAAGTAGAGATTAAGCCTTGCCCCAAATGTGACATCATGGGCAGAAGAAATCACTGTTATTTTAAGCCTTTCAGTTTGAGATGGGTTGTTATGCAATAATAACTAACAAGTAAAATATATGTGTACAGTACTTAGGAGTACTAAGGAGTGTGCCTACCTAGTAAGCACTTAATAAATATTATATAGACATGAATATTAATAAATATTGTTTGAGGTATGTGCCAAAATTTATTATTTTCATTTCTTAATATTGAGCATTTTGGTTGAGCTTAATATTGAGCATTTTGGCTGTTTTTAATTTTTGGCAGTGATAACATGCTCTTATGATAACCATTTTCATGTATATCTGGTTATTCATTAAGATATATTGTTAGAAGTGAAATTATAAAATAAGGAGTATGAATCTTTTTGGTTTTGATCAACATCACTAAATTTCTCTCCACTAGATTATACTAATATACATCTCTCCCAATAGTAAACCATCTACTGGGTTTGTCAACTTTTCTTAATTTTCTATATTCTATATTTATTCTTTCAGTTGTTGCTCTTGTTTTATATTGATACTTGACAAAAAATTCTGATTTTAGTAAATATCTCCATACTCCATCTGAATAATATATGGACATTTAAGCATTTTAACCTTAGACATTGCCCTCCTGTCATACGTGTTACTGTTGTACAGTATTATAGTTCCACATGTGCTTAGTCATCTTAAACATTTCATTCCCTCTATCATATATTTCTATTGCCTAAAATCTTTGGTAATTTAATACTATTTTGTGTGTATTCTAATTTGTATTTTAAGTGGATTGTCAACATATTTTTTTTGTAGTTTTGAATTGTGAACTAATTTTCAGCAAAGCTCTATTTGTGAGAATTTAAGAAGGCTCTTTTGAAGAGGTATTTCTCCAGAGTGTTTTTGCATTTACTTATCCCAATTATTCCAATATGTGTTTGTAAATGATGTGCCTGTGTTTGTGTATGTTCATGTGTCTGTGAATTTCTTCATTTATGAGTTCCTAGAAATTGCAGATAGTACAAATTTGAACAGAAAGTTCACAGGAGAGCAGACAAATACATCACAATTCTCATGGAATTATGTTATTTTTTATGCAGAACTCAAGGGAAGCCAGGATGTTTCTAGGATGACTGTTTGAGTCAGGGAACAGATTTTTTTTTTCCTATGTCTACTTTCTAACTGATGCTGTAGACTTCACAAATCCTTGTTTGTATGGTGATCTCATTTCCAGCTTTTGGCCAATTGTTGGTTCAAGGCCTTGAGAATCATTTTCCCATGTAAACCTCCCCAAGGGAAGCTTCAGTACCTGTTCCTGTTGTCTAAATTTTTTCTGTTTCTTCGTTCTGTCCCTTTGATATTTTATTTACTTTCCTGTAGACTCACTATACATTTGAAAAAATTAACAATTATAAAAACCTAATCCTTCTAATTGTTCTTAATAATTATGCTAATGTTATAGAATCCATAATCTATGGAACTGGAGGTCTTTGCTCCCTTTGTTTGTAAGAGTCTGTGATCTAAGGTCAGAATTTTATCCAATTTTATGTTTGGCATAACCCTTAAAATATTTACCTTTTCTATGACTTGTCAATCCTGATAGTGTAGAAATTTCATTTTCTGCAAACTTTCCCTGATACCTTTAAACTGAATTAACAACATTTCCTCTTTTTTGCCATAATACTCTGTGCACTTCTAAAAACAAAAAACCTGAATTTTCATAACAGTATTTGTTGTAATTATTTTTGATGTTGTCTATCTGTAACAATAGCCATGGTTTTCTTGAGATTCTTATCTTATCTTCCCAAGGGCTATATTTTCTGAATGAACAAGTAAATTAAAAAATCACAATAATATTTTCAGGAATAGTATCATTTTATATGATCTCATATATTATAATCATCTCAGAATATTTATTACTTCATAACTAGGATACTGTAATGATATTGTAATACAATTACTTGTCTTTTTCCTACCTACTAAACACATGCACACACGCATGGAAACACGTGTATATATATATATATACACCCACACACACAATTATTATTAGACATGACATGTAGCAAACATATCCCATAAATGTTTATGAAAATATTATAATTATAGCAATAATTGTTGGGTAGTATTAAAAAAATCTCTACTAATATTGGAAGAGGGAAATGTATTAATTTTAGTTACAGAAATAGGATGTGTTGAGTCAGTAAATTCATAGGAAAAAGAACAGTCAGCAGAACATTGAGGAGAAGCAGGCAAGCTGAAATAGAGGAGGCTATAAAATGTTTACATTCTTAAGCACATCAGTGAGATAAGCTAACAACAAGGTTAAAACCAGGCCAAGCAAGACAAAAGTCTTAATATAGACTGAACTCCGCAAGTCCTATTCCTGACTGCCTTAATTATGAAAGTCCTCTTCATATTAGTGATATTTTACTAATACGAATAATGTAAATGGTAACTAGAACAACATATGAACTAGATAGAAACTATATTTTACAGATAAAACTAAGAAGGCATTTGAGACAACTTTGTACAACAGATAGAGGTAAACTTATGAGGATTGTGAATTAATGGCATTGTCCTGGGTATGTTGGCTTAGAACTGCATTTCTGTGTTTCTTCTTCTTCTGGACTAGTTGGTGTAGATATGGTAGATATTTTGTGTTTTTCTGCCACTTTACCTCTTCTAAAAAGTGACCATTACTACATGGATGGAAACTCAAGAACTAAACACATTCTGCTGCTCCACTTTGGCAAACTGGCTCAAGTTGATAGCATTGTAAAAGCCTGCTGCCTTGAGTAACAATCTTGCTAGCCTTTGTTGCTACCAAGAAGGGTTAGGATAGGTAGACAGAAGATTTAAAAACAAACAATGATACAAACAAACATATTACTTTACATAGATGTTTCATAAAGAACTTTATAAAGAACTTTAACATATATAACCTCATTTATTACTATCATTATCATTATTTTATTGTTACTATTATTCACATTGTGGAAAAAAATGTTAGTTATTAGCACAAGAAAAGAGAGATTATAGAACCTTATCCTACACTTCAAAAGTCTGTCTTCAGAGTTTTTATCTTCTTCTTATTTAGTCAACTAGATTAGAGCATAGGACTTAAAAATGTTTTTCATGTATTAAAAGGTTTACCTATTCCCTTTTTGAAATGTACCGTATCCATACAAACAGAAACATGATTGGAATCTGCAGCTGGAAAATGTCATTATGAAGGAAGCAATAAAAACTAGAAGCACTATAAGAAAGTTGGCCCTAAATTAACAGTGTAACACAAAACATGTGGTTACACTGGGCCTGGGAAATGGGAAGAAAGCAGAACAGAAAAGGAAAAGCTACTAAAAGTCTTTGGCTTGTCTTTAATATTATCCAATTTCTATGTGATGTACAAGGTGCATTTATCTAAGTGTCATCATTTTCTGAGCTAAGGTAACAGTAGTTAAAGGTTTTTATAGTACATCTTGCAGCAAGGGTCACTACCTTGAAGTCCTGGGTCTAGAGAAGATGAGCCTTATTTGACAGCTACATTTTTTCCCCAATTGAATATTAATGTTTTGAGGTGAGGTGTGTATTCCTCAGCAAACTGCAAGCCTTACCACTCCGTATTACTACTACTATGATGCTTCAAGTATTTATGTTAACTTCCTAGCCTTGTAGGATATCTGAACTTGGATAAGTAATCTATGCATTTTTTTCCAATATGAATATAACTGTTTCTTGGTTTGGGAAAAAATTGTTTAAGGTTGTGTCAAAAGTATGCTTAGTAGTGTTTTCTCCTTCTTTAGTAGAAAGCATGCACTGCCGGGAAAAAAAAAAAAAAAGGTGGATTTAACACTACCACTCGTTCCTTTATTCAAAAAACGTTTATGTACTGCCTAGTTTATTTCAGTCATGGTGTTAAACACTTGAAAGAAAATACAAAATAGTATTCCCACTAAGATGAGTTTCACAGTCTAGTGGACAAGACAGGGCTCTAAACTGATAATCCAAGATGGTGAATATAATAAGGAATAGTCAGAGGGAACTGGGAAGCACAGGGAAGAGGTACTTCTCAGAGGGTGGAGTGGAGGGAAGGCTCACTGGAGGAATTCCTACCTGTCTGTGGAGGTTAGGCTGAAGAATAGTAATTAAAGACATACAAACCAATAAGTAGGCTATTGTAGTAGGCCAAGAAAGAGATCATAAAAGGGTAAATTAAAGCAGATGTGGTAGGCATACAATGTAGAGGTATTTAGGAGATAAATATTTAGGAGCATTTAGGAGATAAATAGGCAGAATCTAATAAATTGTTGAATGAGGAGGATGAAGAAGAGGGAGGAGAAGGAGGAAAGACTGAAAGATGACTTCTTGTTTGTATCTTGAATGAATGAATGGATAGCGGTGGTATCACCTTGGGTGATAGCTTGGATAGCTTGGAAAGATTTTTCTTGGATACTGTGGGAGAAGTACAGTTTTATAATACACAGAAAACACTGGATTCCATTTTGGACATGTTGAGTTTGAGGTGTCAGGTGTCTAGCTGGTAGTTGCATATAAGAAAATGAAGTGGAGCAAGAAGAAATGGTTTAAATATGTAAATTTTCAAGGAAATGGCTGTGAAAGACCACATGAGATTCTACAAAAAGAATATGCAGTGAAAAACTCTTGTCTGATGATATAAATGTGGAAAACAATTCATTTCAAAATAATAGCGGATATTATCGGAGGAATAGGAGATCTGGCAGATGAAGTCAGAGAGGGTAGAATTTTTCAAAAAATGAAAGCTCAAAAGTATCAAATAATATAGAGAAAGATTTTTCAGAATTACGTTGGAGGATTTATTTTTAGAGGTCCCTGAGTTGTCTGTGAGACTTTATCCAGTTGTTGTTAACATTTTAATGGTTATTTTAAAGTAGTGTAAGCATATGCTGAATCATCTAGATGACCTCCCTGAAATAGAGAAATGCCTTGGGATTTCAGTGCCTGTACTTCTATTTTTGAATAAAATCACATTTAAAATACCTCAGGGATAAATGATACCTAGAAATGTTAGGTAAACAAATGCACACCAACTGCTTGAACAAAAACATAGTGATAAGAAAACAGAGGCCTTATGTGCATACCCAGTTTAGGCACACAGAACATAAAAGTCTGAGGGCTCATGTGGTAATCCCAGAACTTTGGGAGGCTGAGACGGGTGGATCACATGAGGCCAGGAGTTCGAGACAAGCCTGGCCAATATGATGAAACCCTAGCTCTACTTAAAATACAAAAATTAGCCAGATATGGCAGCAGGCGCCTGTGATCCCAGCTACTCAAGAGGCTGAGGCAGGAGAATCGCTTGAACCTGGGAGGTGGAGGTTGCTGTGAGCTGAGATCTCACCACTGTACTCCAGCTTGGGTGACAGAACACAAAAAACTGATTTTTTTGGTTCACCATTCCAGTAGCAACTGTGTTAGATACCAATAAAATGTGGGCTTTAGTAATTATGTAATGCTAAATGTATCTTCAAAGGAATATGACTACAGAGTATCAAGAGAGGCCATATATATATACATACACACACATATATATAACATATATATACACACATATATACATATTGCACTGATTTGCAACCTTCCCTTGTAAATCAGTGCAACTATAGAGCTATATATACACACATATATACATCTTACACTGATTTGCAACCTTCCCTTGTAAATCAGTGCAACCCCTACACATATCTTACCTAATCTTTGATTTATGAAATCTATGAAATGAGGTGTCTTCCCACCCATGCACCTTCACATCCCATTCAAACTCCTGGCCTCATGTGATCCACCCGTCTCAGCCTCCCAAAGTTCTGGGATTACCAGCATGAGCCCTCAGACTTTTATGTTCTGTACCTAAACTGGGTATGCGCATCTATCTATCTATCTATCTATCTATCTATCTATCTATCTATCTATCTATATCATGTATATATATAATATATATAACATATATACACACACACACGTGTGTGTGTGTGTAAATATATTTGACAGGAGAAATTTGAGCTTGTTTACAAGTTAAGGGAATGGATTCAGTAGAGAGCAAGATAGGATACAGAAGAGATAAGGGATACTAATTAAATGAGGCTCCAGAAAGATAGAATACATGGGGTCAAGGACAGATACGAGGTTGACCTTGAATGGGATGTGAAGATGCATGGGTGGGGAGACACCTCATTTCATAGATTTCATAAATCAAAGATTAGGTAAGATATGTGTAGGGGTTTACAGCTCTATAGTTGCACTGATTTACAAAGGAAGGTTGCAAATCAGTGAGATTTGAAAAGGGTGTTTGAAAGTAGTAGAAGTGCGGCCGGGCGCGGTGGCTCAAGCCTGTAATCCCAGCACTTTGGGAGGCCGAGACGGGCGGATCACGAGGTCAGGAGATCGAGACCATCCTGGCTAACACGGTGAAACCCCGTCTCTACTAAAAAATACAAAAAAATCTAGCCGGGCGAGGTGGCGGGCGCCTGTAGTCCCAGCTGCTCGGGAGGCTGAGGCAGGAGAATGGCGTAAACCCGGGAGGCGGAGCTTGCAGTGAGCTGAGATCCGGCCACTGCAGTCCAGCCTGGGCAACAGAGCAAGACTCCGTCTCAAAAAAAAAAAAAAAAAAAAAAAGAAAGTAGTAGAAGTTTCAAATTGTTTCAGAGAGCTGGAGAAAAAAACTAATGAAGAACACATGAGGTAGCTTATAAACTCCATTATGATAAGGAACTAGGCATATTTTATTTACAGCTGTGTCTAATACAACACATGTAACATACTAACTGCCACATGATAGATGCCCCATAAAACCCTACTGAGTGAATAACAAAACAAGCAAAGTGAATGAATTTTTTTTATTATGAACACACCTAAAATCTACTCTCAGCATATTTTCAGCATATAATACAATATTACCTACTATAGTCCTCATGCCAGACATCGACTTATTCATCCTACGTAACTGCAAGTTTGTAACCTTTGACCTGCTTCTCCCCATTTTATCCTCCTTCCTGTGCCTGGTAACCACCACTCTCAGTTCTGTAAGTAAGCATTTCACTATGTATATCAAAATACCATGTTATATACCTTAAACATATACAATAAAAGTAAATTAAACACAACAAATGATTGGATGAATATTGACAGATCTGAAACTGTGAATTGGGAGTGGCCAAAATCTAGAAATGTATGACTCTTCAGGCACAGATAAGGCTGGTGACCAAAGGGAATAATTATGAGGAGTTGCTGTCTAGAAGTTTGCCACTTCCCGTCTTGGAACACACTCCTCTCTTGGCTTCCCCAACAAGCATACTTTCCTGAGTTCCCTCTTACCTGACAGCTTATCCTGTGTTTCCTCCTCTTGCATTTCCCATTTGACGCATTTTTAAATACTGAAATAGCACTTCTTCTACAATGTTTCTTTAGATAATCTAATCCATTTCTATACCTTCAACTATTACCCATGTTCCAAAGCTTCCATGGTTAATATCTTCATATTGTCCCTTTCTTTCCTATGAGCTTCAGACTCAAATATCAACAGTTTCCTTGACACACCCTTTGGTTGTCTATTCTGCACCTAAAACTTAGCTGGGTCAAAACAGAACCCTTCATTTCCCCCCCCCAAAACCCTTTCTCTGTTTTCTGCCATTCCAACAGAAAGCATGGCTATCTATGAAAATATTCTTGATTCTTATCTTCCTTTTATTTCCACATCTAATACGTAAGAAAATCTTCATTATTTTATTTTCAAAATATCTAAACTATACCTAAATCCATTCACTCCCTTTGTTTCTATTATGCTGTCATTTTTTGCCCAGTCACCTTCAACTCTCCTAACTCTTCCTATTACCAGTTTTCTTCCTCCCTAATTATGCTCCTCTGAACAGAGAATGTAAATAGACTGCATCTCATCCCTACTTAAAATTCCAGTGGCTTCTCATCATGAGTGATACCTATGTGATCTAAGAGGCACAATGACTTTTGCCTTTACTAAAGTCACTTAACGCTGCACCGCTCACTAACCATAGCCAAACTCTCCCTTTTTCTCCTGTTTAAACTTATCTTCTCCTCTCACTTCAGGGCCTTTGCAGTAGCTGCTCTCGCCTGATCTTCCTATAGCTAGATTTCTCACCATTCTTTTCTCAACAAAACTGTCAATTCCTCAGGGAGACCATTTCTGACTCCTCTCTGTCCTGAGGTTCTCATAGCTCCAATCATTCCTTACTACAATTATTTTCGTCATAGCTCTTACCACTATTTGAAATTATCTTATTTATTTGATTGCTTATTTATGTCTTTTATCTAGGAAAATACACATTCCACAAGAAGAAGTAACTGGATTGTTGTTCACTGACATAACCCCAGCCCCTAAAATTGGCACATGGAAAGTGCTCAATTAATATTTGCAGAATGAATGATATCATGGTTTCTGGCAACAGAAATAAGAAAGGAAGAGAGACTGCGAGGGTGTGGAATGACTGGCTGAAAGCCATAAGAGTCTACTTTCAGGTTGCTGAGTTGACTCTGGCAGTCAAGTTTCTGTTTCTGCAGTGAATCTTCCTCCCCTTTTAACCATGCGTTAACTCACCAATAGTTTTTAATTAAAGCTCAGTTTTTGAAAATTGGCAGCTATTAAAACAAAGAAGTATAATGACTCCTTGTGAGGAAACCAATTATAATCATAGCTATATATTAATTGTTTAACAATCTAAACTCAGTTAAGACATTCTCCTTTACACTTGACACAAATTGCCTCTTTATTTTATGTTTTATCAGGGTGATCTTACGTTGTCATTTTCATACATTTAATTTTTGCTAGCTAGAATGTGATGAGGCTGTCAGTGCATCTGGCAGTGTAGAGCCTAGAATTGGGTGTGAAATGCAGTTAATTTCAGGTCTTGTAGCCTCTCCCAAACTCTCACTGCTCAGCCTCTTGGATTGTCCTGAATATTTTTCATTCAATATTTACTTAATTTTTACCTGTTGATTTTCAGAATCCTGCTATTTATCTTTCTTTTAAAATAAATCTTATTACCCCTCTGGATATTAAAAAATGATTTTTCTTAAAACACTGACAGTTTATTTGAAAACTTTACAAAACCAGGCAAGAAATTCCTCTTTCTCTAATTATGTGATGGTAAAATGATAAGCTCTTCATGTTCAGATTTGAAAAGGCCCAATCAGATGGTGGATAGCATGCTGGGCCCAGAATTCATTAATTTATACCCTTAAGGCATTATCATAGGTTATTAATATGTAAACGCTAATTTTCTTAGAATTCTGAATAGTGGTTAGCTACAGTACATAAAGTTACTGAAGCTAATCACCATAAATGACAAGTTGAAATGCAAATTACACAAAAATATTTCACTTTAATTATATCCCAGTTAAGTACGTTCAGTGTTTCAGATGTCTTCTCTGAAGCTGCTTCTGGACAGCACCATCAAAGATCACAATGAGATATAATCATGGGCTGCACTTATACAGTCCTGCACATGCTTCTCTTTAGTTTTATGGCATCTCAGCTAGAAAGCACATTTCAATTCTAAATTAAACTAATTGAGAGCTCAGTAAAAATATACAGGCTTGTTTGCACATTTCTTTCCGGAGTCAGGCCATCATAATGGAAACACATGGCTCACTTTGCTTCCAAGGCCTACAAAAGAATAAGCAGAAGGCTATTTGCAATACTTAGCACGAGGAGCAAGATTCCATTCAGTGTAAAGATGGCTTCTTTGGCAGTAATTTGGGTGCTGCAAAGATCACATCACTCTTTTATACTACTAATCTATAACCGTAAGGGCTCCAATAAGTGAGCTTTTGGAAGGAAGGAAGGTGAGAGAAAAGGAAGAAAGCCATTTCTAAAAAGCATCTTAATCAAAACAGGTGCGGTGTTTTTTGTTTGTTTGTTTTTTTAACTTGTCAACTTCCCATCATGAAGAAACAAAGTATAGGGAAAGAGGCACCCAGTGATTTACTGTTTAGCATTCAAGGATTTAGGATATATTTTTACCTTTAAGTGATCCCTTAATGGAAACATTTGATTCATCATCTATATTTTGTACTATATAACTGAGTCACATAATTACAGTAATATTCTTTTTATGCCAGAGAAACACTTTTTCAAGGGTCTAAATAATAGGTTGAAAGCATTCCTTCATTGGAGGAGACACAGCTGTCTTCCTGAAAATCATTTAAATGCATTTTGGAAGTGGGTAACAGCAATTAAAAATGGAATGGAATAATATTTGGGCAGATATTTGAGTGGGTTTTAGAAACAACTATTCTCATGAGTATTACACTTCCTGAATAACTGAAGTGTCATCACTTATTTTGGATCCAGAATTTGGTGACATTTGTTTAATGTCTGTTTTTACCACTCCACATAACTCTGTGGTAGCAAGAACTGTGACTGCTTTAATCACCATTCTTTTTTTTCTCCTCCGGCATTCAGCATAAAACTTGGCGCATAGCTGGTGGCCAATAAATATTTGCTGAATGAACAACTCAGTGAATGGAGGCAAACAAGAGGTCATATGTGAAAGGTATTTGAGATTCATGAAGATATTTAGCCCAATTAATCTACAGAATGAATAATTCCTCATTGTATTGAAGATGGCACAAGTTACCAAAGTTAATTTACATGCAACTTGTCTGGAATTCACTTACACATTAAATTCACTTACACTCATTAAATGAGACTGCCTGCTCTGTGCTTTAGACCAAGAATACCTATCCAAGTATTCTAATGCCATGTCTTACGCATAAGAGGGAGCCATCCAGGCAGTTAGATGGGGAAAGCGAACAGGGTAGGAGTTGGGGGGGAATTTATTATATACCCACGGTGTGTGAGACTCTGTAATAGTCATTTTGTATTCTTTATCTCCTTTAAACTATGACATTCTTATAGGGAGGTATTCTTGCTTTCCCTTTTCTTTTTGAAAGATGAAATTTGGTAAATTTATGCAACTAATATAAGTTTATACATCTAAGTGGTGAAAGAACAATTTTGTAACCTATATCTGCTTCCAAAGTTCATGTTCATTTCATTCCACCACTTGAAAAGAAAATCATTGGCTAAGTACTTCTTCCATCCTGCTCTGCTGAAGGGATTTTGACCATTATACCTTTATTGCTACTGGAAGAGGCACTCTAAGAATACTTATACTTCATGGAAACAGAAGTAGGTCTTAAGGGATTATGGAAAACTGGTTTCTTCTTAAGAAGCCACTTCTTAAAGCAAACTGAGCTTTTGCTGTCAATTTAAAAAGGACAAACACATATATAACTCAGAACAATAAAATTGCAGTAACTGATGTTTCAATACATTTTTCTTTTATTTTTGTAGTTGTCCCATACTAAAGTCCCCTGCAAAAAATCCTGAAGGAGAATTTACAGCTAACCATGGCTAGATGGAAATATTAACTTTGCATGGTTAATATTCACATGTAAAAACAATTTCTTCCTCTTCTAGAATATAATAATTGAATTAGTAGTCAAATGTTAGTAAAAAGACATAAAGCAGTCAATTTAATTGTGTGTTGTCATTTTTTTGGCTGTATTCAAATTTCAAAAACAATTTTCAAACATTTGGGCTGTACATCAAGAAGGACAACACGAAACAGAAATAATCAACTACTCCAGTTACTTGTTAAAGTTATACTTTTAAAGCAATAGCTTTTTGAATTCTCAGAACCATTTCCAGAGATTTCAGTTAAATAAATTCTGATCTATAAAGCTATTTACGTCTTTTCTCTGTTATTAGAATATTACAGAATAGAATGCTATCTAATAAAAATGCTATTTCGTTCCCTATGATATTGAACCATGATTTATTACTCAAATAACACCATTAATAATTTTCTCTTTCTGCTTCCGCATGTGTGTTTGTGTGTGATGAAAGCAGTAAGTGCTTTGGGTTTTAGGAAATTGTAACAGTAGAATAGAATATGGCTTGGTACAATAATCACTATACTCTTAAAGGCATTAAAACTTGAAGTATATATTTCTTTGCTTTTACACTAAAGTAACATTTTTTTCTAATAACATATATTAGAATAGTTCGAATCCCTTAAAACCAAAAGGTCAGACTTTATATTAGAATATAGCCTTTTGAAAAAAATTTAAATGTATGTATATCTGTTTCGTAGCTAATACAATAAAAAGAAGTTTAATCATTGCATCTAAAGTGAAATAATTTATGCAGTGTAAAGTCTGATTATGTATATAAAGTAACTTATATCAGGTGTTTATGAGATGAACAAACATGTACACTGTACATATACTATACAAGGAGATTCTAAATTTTTTCTAAATAACTTGAGTATTTAGTGTACTACATAAGAAAATAATAACTTTCAGAAATTGTATAGTAACAGTTATTATTCTGAACAAATAATCATGAATATTTCAAATATAACATTTTCCAGCATACACAGCCATCTTTTTAGAGAGAGATAGAATGACTATTCTTTCAATATGGCTCTGATATCCACCTACCATTAATTTACTGTAAATGAAGACTGCAAAGTACAGCATCCACAGGGCCTAGGAATGTAATATAAATGGATGAGGCAGGCTGAGGGCAGGGTGGTGTGGTCAGTAATTAATCCGAGAGTACTTACCCCACTACAAGGGGTGCCACTGTCATCCCAAAATGATTGTTGCCAAGAGGGATTAAAGGCCCAATGTGTCTGGGTATTCTGAATTTTTGATAGAATCTTTATATCTGAGTATTTGTGAATATTCTTCCAATTTTTAAGCATTGGCCACCAATTAAAACATTTATTTATTTTAGAGCGTACCAAGATAAATTTTATTTGCGGCAGCATATTGTCTAGATCTGACAGTTTTCTGGGACAATTGCTGCCCCTTCTTCATTTAAATTTGCACATACATTACCAAACTAAAATTTCTAATCTTCACAGTGCTCATTTTAACCTGGTGCTCTTAAATTTGAGGTGCTTATTGTTGGTTTAAAAATGTACGTCTAAGTATGTGAGTGTGTATCCTTCTAGTGCTAGAGAGAAAACAACTTTCCCAGATTATGGATTTTTATGCCTATATGAGACTTAGAGAGTATCTAGATGGATTCTTCCCTTTTACAGAGGAAGACAGTAAACCTCTAAGTTATTAAGCCACTTGCCCATGGCCTTTAGACACTGACAAAGTAAAGCAGATGTCCTTAGCTTAGACAAAAAGTAGAGATACAAAGTCCATTCAAATAGGAGGAACAATTTAACAGTAAGATCCTACTTATAAATTAATAGAAATTGATAGAAATGTATGTAATGAATTTCTTGCTACTACAGGGAGAGGAGACCAGTGAGAAAGGAATGTCTACCTTGTGTCTTGTTATTTAAACTATGTTTTATGAAATTGTTGCACCCAGAGAGTAGGATGAACACTTTGGTGGATATTTACTAATGGGTCTGAGCACATTTTAATTATTAAAATATTTAATCAGTAGTATTTACATGTTTAATAAATTATTATCCTTTCTCTTTTGCTGATTAAGACAAGTGAGTTGTTTGTTCACTTACAAACATCCATGGTTCGCTCTATTGAGTCTAAGCAGATTTTTGTTTTTGCAACTTGATTTTCTTTCTTTTTTTTTCTGATAATGTTCACTGGTTTCACGGTGGAAAGTCTCTAAGGATTTAATCTAAAAGCTAAGTTTTTGAATAGTATGTCATGTTTGAGGTAGCTATCTGTTAGCTCAGTGCATGTTTGCTGATTTGCATATTGTATTTTAGGTACTCTGTTGTGGGCTGAGAACATACAAATAAGTAAAACATGTTACATGATTTTGAGAATATGCAAAACTAGAACTTTATATGGCAGTATTTAATATCATCGTGGCTGTAACAACGATTCATTCAACAATATTGAGCATCTACTCTCAGTTAGACACTGCCAGGTGCTGGGGGAACACCCCAGTAGAGAACTCACATGTGATCCTCACTCTTACATTGACCAAGTATTGATAAGTAATATTAGTGCTTATAAAATTAGTGCTTATAAAGGAATAAAGGATAGTATAAGGATGCAAACTTAAATTGACTGATAACTAGGAGTATGCCAGTCACAAAGTAGAGAAAACACTTTCTCAGACGTAAATGAAAATTGCAAAGTGCTATAAAGAAACTGAACAATTTTGTTTGGTGTCTGGGTGGGAGGGGAAGTGGTGAGTGATAAGGTTGAAGAGGAAGTAATAGGCCAAGTCTTGGAGAACAGTATAAGTATCCCTGTGGATTTTAGACTTTATCCTAAGGATGATGGGAAGCCATCTTGTTCTGAAACAGGAGAGTGAAATAATCTGATTTATGATTTTAGAGTGCTAGTTATAGTAGGAAAAATTAATTAAATGGAACTGTAATGGATCCTGGGGAACTTGATCCTGGTATTGCAGTAGTCTAGGCAAAAGTTGTTGAAAGCTTAGAATGCAAGGGCTGTGAAGAGCAAGAGAAATACATGGACTCAAGGCATATTAGCGAGTAGAATTAGTAGGCTTTGGTGATGAATTACACATGAGTGTTAGGCAAAATTTACATCTCAGTCTCTTGCTAAAGCAACTGGCCGAATGCTGTTGTGTTTACCATTTACCAAGGTGGAGTAAACTGTGGGAGGTTTAGTGAGTCCAATTTTATACATACTTAGTTTGAAATACTTGGAGAAAATTCAAGGTAAAATGCCAATTGAGCAGATCTGTCAGTGTCTAAAGGCCATGGGTCAATATATACAAGAGATTATATATATATATATATACACACACACATATATATATTCATATATAATGACCAATGATAATATGGTTATCATTATGGGAACATAAAAGAACACAGGAAAAATGTTTACAGTGAAGCTAGTAAAGTAACCTTACCAGGAAAGGCATGAGAAGTAAGGAAAACCCAGTACAGTGTGATATCATGGAATTCAATAGAAAAAAAGTGTTTCAAAATGGAAGGGGTGGTTATTGGTATCGACTGCTGCTGGAGCAGGATTATCAACAAGCAGAATAAGAATAGATGTCTGGCCAGGCACGGTGGCTCACCCCTGTAATCCCAACACTTTGAGCGGCTGAGGTGGGAGGATCACGAGGCCAAGAGTTTGAGACCAGCCTGACCAACACAGTGAAACCCCGTCTCTACTAAAAATACAAAAAATTAGCTGGGCATGGTGGCAGACGCCTGTAATCCCAGCTACTTGGGAGGCTGAGGCAGGAGAATTGCTAGAACCTAGGAGACGGAGGTTGCGTGAGCCGAAATAGCACCACTGCACTCCAGCCTGGGCGACAGAGCAAGACTCCGTCTCAAAAAAAAAAAAAAAAAAGAATAGATGTTTATGGAAACCAAGGAGAAACTAAAGAATGAACACAACAAATCCTTAAAGATACAAAAAACCTCCCAACAATTCTGTATTATGTAGAAGTCTATTAATGTCTACTGGTAAATAAACAACAATTTCATACATGCATCATATATATGGCCTACTCACTTCCATCTACGTATATATGTATACTGACACCGTATCTTCTCTAAAGTGTGGCATCATCCAGTAGTGTGATATTAAAGATAACGTTGGTTATAATTATTTTCTTAACTTTGTGACAGCAAGGTAGTAATATACGGAGATGTATTAAGTCTTTCAAAATAACAATAATGTGTTCAGGTATATGATATATCTGACAAAGAGAGTTTGTATATGCAATTAATCTACTTCTATACATTGATTTAGACAGGAAAAGAAGATAATATAAGAGATAACGATATAAAGAGGCGGTTTAAGTGTGGGATACACAATTTGGACATTTAGACACATCAAATGAGGTAGTAAGTGTGAAAGGAATGTATAAACTGCAAAGTGCTATGCAATTAATAAGAGCGTAATGGATGTTAGTCATTCTTTTCTGCTGCCTGACATCTGAAAAACTTGCCTATGTTTAGTTAATTCACCACCTCATGAGTCTTGGAGCCTGAAAGTGCCAGATACCGTTTTCTCAGCCTCCCTGGCAACAAAGCTGTGAACTTGTGTGCCAGATACTAACTTATTGCCTCATTGACTCTCAGCTCCAAATCTACTTTTCTTTGCCATGCTTTGTGATACTGGCATTGGATTGTGCAAAGATCCAGCTTTGCCAGCTGGTAGAATCCTAACTTCATTAATAGAAGGCACTGGAGTGACCCTACGAAGTGGTAGCAGCAAGAAGACATCTTCCTTGGGGTTTGGTCCTCTATTATTATTTTTCCATGCAGGAGTCCAGTAGTTCACACTGAGGAGTTCTAGCAGCACTCACAGTAGACCACACTTCTCCCTAAACCATGACTGCTTGTAAGCATCTTCATCCCATCAGAACCGTCTCCATCCCTCCAGTAACACACAACTGCTAATATAAACTTGCACACTCTTCACATAACAGCAGCTTCTAATGCTTCTGCTGGTTCACACCCTCCACTGAACGCTGGACACTTCTATAGATACGTTTGGGCCACCCACATCCTCAGGCAAAGGAAGGCCACTTCTAGAAGCTAGCAATGGCTTGTGACCTCTTTGCTACTTGCAGGCTGCACTCTCCTGGAGTAGCCACCCTCTCTTTGAAGTCTAAATTTCAACCTTGGCAGGAAGCCTTCCCCCATTCTTTAATTCCTTATTGTTCATGCTTCCTCAGCCTAGAGATAGTAGCTATTATTTTGCACTCAATATTACTGGACAGCTTAGAGTCCTTTCTGTTTCCTAGTACTTAACCTCCTTCTTATTTTTTATTATACTTTAAGTTCTGGGATACATGTGCAGAACGTGCAGGTTTGTTACATAGGTATACATGTGCCATGGTGGTTTGCTGCACCCATCAACCCATCATCTACATTAGGTATTTCCTCTAATGCTACCCTCCCCTTACCCCACCCCCTGACAGGCCCCGGTTTGTGATATTCCCCTCCCTGTGCCCATATGTTTTTATTGTTCAACTCCCACTTATGAGTGAGAACATGTAGGGTTTGGTTTTTTCTTTCTGTTAGTTTACTGAGAATGATGGTTTCCAGCTTCATCCATGTCCCTGCAGAGAACATGAACTCATTCATTTTTATGGCTGTGTAGTATTCCATGGTGTATATGTGTCACATTTTCTTTATCCAATATAACATTGATGGGCATTTGGGTTGGTTCCAAGTCTTTGCTATTGTGAATAGTGCTGCAATAAACATACGTGTGCATGTGTCTTTATATTAGAATGATTTATAATCCTTTGGGTGTATATCCAGTAATGAGATTGCTGGGTCAAATGGTATTTGTAGTTCTAGATCCTTGAGGAATTGCCACAATGCCTTCCACAATGGTTGAACTAATTTACACTCCCACTGACAGTGCAAAAGTGTTCCTATTTCTCCACATCCTCTCCAGCGTCTGTTGTTTCCTGACTTTTTAATGATCGCCATTCTAACTGGTGTGAGATGGTATCTCATTGCGGTTTTGATTTGCATTCCTCTAATAAGCAGTGATGATGAGCTTTTTGCCTATGTTTGTTGGCTGCATGAATGTCTTCTTTTGAAAAGTGTCTCTTCATATACTTTGCCCACTTTTTGATGGGGTTGTTTGTTTTATTCTTGTAAATATGTTTGAGCTCCTTGTAGATTATGGATATTGGCCCTATGTCAGATGAATAGATTTCAAAAATTTTGTCCCATTCTGTAGATTTTCTGTTTACTCTGATGATAGTTTCTTTTGCTGTGCAGAAGCTCTTTAGTTTAGTTAGATCCCATTTGCCTATTTTGTCTTTTGTTGCCATTGCTTTTGGTGTTTTAGTCATGAAGTCTTTGCCCAGGCCTGTGTTCTGAGGGTATTGCCTAGGTTTTCTTCAAGGGTTTTTGTGGTTTTAGGTCTTACATTTAAATTTTAATCCATCTTCAGTTAATTCTTGTATAAAGTGTAAGGAAGGGGTCCAATTTCAGTTTTCTGCATATGGCTAGCCAGTTTTCCCAACACCAGTTAGTAAATAGGGAATCCTTTCCCCATTTCTTGTTTTTAGAAGGTTTGTCAAAGATCAGATGGTTGTAGATGCATAGTGTTTTTTTCTAAGGCCTCTGTTCTGCTCCATTGGTCTATATATCTGTTTTGGTACCACTACCATGCTATTTTGGTTACTGTAGCCTTGTAGCATAGTTTGAAGTCAGGAAGCATGATGCCTCCAGCTTTGTTCTTTTTGCTTAGGGTTGTCTTGGCTATACGGGCTCCTTTTTGGTTCCATATGAAATTTAAAGTAGTTTTTTCTAATTCTGTGAAGAAAGTCAATGGTAACTTGATGGGAATAGCATTGAATCTATAAATTATTTTGGGCACTATGGCCATTTTTACAATATTGATTCTTCTATCCATGAGCATGGAATGTTTTTCCATTTGTTTGTGTCCTCTCTTATTTCCTTGAGCAGTGGTTTGTAGTTCTCCTAGAAGAGATTCTTCACATCCCTTAAAGTTGTATTCCTAGGTATTTCATTCTCTTTGTAGCAATTGTGAATGGGAGTTAGCTCATTATTTGACTCTCTATTATTGGTGTATAGGAATGCTTTAATTTTTGCATATTGATTTTGTATCTTGAGATACAAAATCTGCTGAAGATTTTGTAAAATTCTTCAAAAAATTTGCTGAAGTTGCTTATCAGCTTAAGGAGATTTTAGGCTGAGACAGTGGAGTTTTCTAAATATAAAATCATGTCATCAGCAGAGACAATTTGACTTCTTCTCTTCCTAATTGAATACCCTTTATTTCTTTCTCTTGCCTGATTGCACTGGCCAGAACTTCCAATACTATGTTGAAAAGGAGTGGTGAGAGAGGGCATCCTTGTCTTGTGCTGGTTTTCTAAGGGAATGCTTCCAGATTTTGCCCACTCAGTATGATATTGGCTGTGGGTTTGTCATAAATAGCTCTTATTATTTTCAGATATGTTCAACCAATTCCTAGTTTATTGAGTGTTTTTGGCATGAAGGGGCATTGAATTTTATTCAAGGCCTTTTCTGCATCTATTGAGATAACCATGTGGTTTTTGTCATTGGTTCTGTTTATGTAATGGATTACATTAATTGATTTGCATGTGTGGAACCAGCCTTGCATCCCAGGGATGAAGGCAACTTGGTCGTGGTGGATAAGCTTTTTAATGTGCTGCTGGATTCAGTTTTCCAGTATTTTATTGACGATTTTTGCATTGACATTCATCAGGTATATTGGTTTGAAATTTTCCTTTTTTGTTGTGTCTCTGTGAGGTTTTGGTATCAGGATGATGTTGGTCTCATGAAATGAGTAAGGAAGGAGTCCCTCTTTTTCTATTGTTTAGAATAGTTTCAGAGGGAATGGCACCAGCTCCTCTTTGTACCTCTGGTAGAACTTGGCTCTGAATCTGTCTGGTCCTGGGCTTTTTTAGGGTTGGTAGGCTATTAATTACTGCCTTAGTTTCAGAACTTGTTATTGGTTTATTCAGGGATTCAACTTCTTCCTGGTTTAGTCTTAGGAGGGTGTATGTGTTCAGGAATTTATCCATTTCTCCTACATTTTCTGGTTTATTTGCATAGAAGTGTTTATAGTATTCTCTGATAGCAGTTTGTATTTCTGTGGGATCAGTGGTAATCTCCCCTTTATCATTTTTTATTGTGTCTATTTGATTCTTCTCTCTTTTCTTTTGTATTAGTCTGACTAGCAGTGTATCAATTTTGTTAATCTTTTTCAAAAAACCAGCTGTCAGATTCACTGATTTTTTGAAGAGTTTTTCGTGTCTCTGCCTCCTAAGGTTCAGCTCTGATCTTAGTTATTTCTTGTCTTCTGCTAGCTTTTGAATTTGTTTGCTCTTGCATCTCTAGTTCTTTTAATAGTGATGTTAGAGTGTGGATTTTAGATTTTTCCCACTTTCTCCTGTTGCCATTTTAGTGCTATAAATTTTCCTCGAAACACTGCTTTAGCCGTGTCCTAGAGATTCTGGTATGTTGTGTTTTTGTTTTCATTAGTTTCAAGAAACTTATTTATTTCTGCCTTAATTTCATTATTTACCCAGTAGTGATTCAGAGCAGGTTATTCAGTTTCCATTTAGTTACGAGGTTTTGAGTGAGTTTCTGAATCCTGAGTTCTAATTTGATTGCACTGCAGTCTGAGAGACCATTTGTTATAATTTCCGTTCTTTTGCATTTGCTGAGGAGTGTTTTACTTCCATTTATGTGGTTGATTTTAGGATAAGTGCTATGTGGTGCTTAGAAGAATGTATATTCTGTTGTTTTGGGGTGGAGAGTTCTGTAGATGTCTATTAGATCTGCTTGGTTCCAAGCTGAGTTCAAGTCCTGAATATCCTTGTTAATTTTCTGTCTTGTTCATCTGTCTAATATTGACAGTGAGGTGTTAAAGTCTCCAACTATTATTGTGTGGGAGACTAAGTCTTTTTGTAGGTATCTAAGAACTTGTTTTATGAATCTGGGTGCTCTTGTATTGGGTGCATGTATATTTAGAACAGTTAGCTCTTCTTGTTGCATTGATCCCTTTACCCTTATGTAATGCCCTTCTTTGTCTTTTTTAATCTTTGTTGGTTTAAAGTATGTTTTATCAGAGACTAGGATTGCAACCCCTGCTTCTTTTGCTTTCCATTTACTTGGTATATATTCCTCCATACCTTTATTTTGAGCTTATGTGTGTCTTTGCACATGACATGGGTCTCCTGAATACAGTACATTGATAGGTCTTGACTCTTTATCCAGTTTGCCAGTCTGTGCCTTTTAATCGGGGCATTTTTAGCCCATTTACATTAAAGGTTAACATTGTTATATGTGAATTGCATCCTGTCATTATGATGCTAGCTCACTATTTTGCCCATTATTTGATGCTGTTTCTTCATAGTGTTGATTGTTTTTACATTTTTGTTTGTTTTTGCAGTGGCTGGTACTGGTTTTTCCTTTCCATATTTAGTGCTTCCTTCAGGAGCTCTTGTAAGGCAGGCCTGGTAGTGACAAAATCCCTCAGCATTTGCTTGTCTGTAAAGGATTTTATTTCTCCTTCACTTAAGAGGTTTAGTTTGGCTGGATATGAAATTCTGGGTTGAAAATTTTTTTCTTTAAGAATGTTGAATATCGGCCCCCACTCTCTTGTGGCTTGCAGGGTTTCTGCATAGAGATCTGCTGTTAGGCTGATGGGCTTCCCTTTGTGGGTGACCTGCTCTTTCTCTCTGGCTGCCCTTAACTTGCTTTTTCCTTCATTTCAACCTTGGTGAATCTGATGATTATGTGTCTTGGGGTTGCTCCTCTTGAGGAGTATCTTTGTGGCATTCTTTGTATTTCCTGAATTTGAATGTTGGCCTGTCTTGCTATGTTGGGGAATTTCTCCTGGAATATTCTGAAGAGTGTTTTCCAACTTGTTTCCATTCTCCCATCACTTTCAGGTACACCAATCAGATGTAGTTTTAGTCTTTTCACGTAGTCCCATATTTCTTGAGGCTTTGTTCATTCCTTTTCATCCTTTTTTCCTCTAATCTTGTCTTAGTGCTTTATTTCATTACGTTTATCATCAATCTCTGATATCCCTTCTTCCGTTTGATGGATTTGGCTATTGATCCTGTGTATGCTTCATGAACTTCTCATGCTGTGTTTTTCAGCTCCATCAGGTCATTTATCTTCTTCTGTATACTTATTATTCTAGTCAGCAATTCCTTTAACCTTTTTTCAAGGTTTTTAGCTTCTTTCCATTGGGTTAGAACATGCTCCTTTACTTCTGTAAGTTTGTCAAACTCATTCTATGACCAGTTATGTTTCCTTGCTGGTAAGGAGTTGTGATCCTTTGAAGAAGATGCACTGTGGTTTTTGGCATTTTAAGCCTTTTTGCAATGGTTTTCCCTCATCTTTATGGATTTATCTACCTTTGATCTTTGCTGTTGGTGACCTTCGGATGGAGTTTTTGCTTGGCTGCCCTTTTTGTTGATGTTGATACTATTGCTTTCTGTTTTTCAGTTTTCCTTCTAACAGTTAGGTCCCTCTTCTGCAAGTCTGCTTGAGTTTGCTGGGAGTCCACTCCAGACCCTGTTTGCCTGGGCATCACCGGTGGAGGCTGCAAAACAGCAAATATTGCTCCCTGCTCCTTCCTCTGGAAGCTTCATCCCAGAGGGGCACCCACCAGATGCCAGCCAGAGCTCTCCTGTATGCGGTGTCTGTTGACCCCTGTTGGGAGGTGTCTTCACGTCAGGAGGCTCGGGGTTCAGGGACCCACTTGAGGAAGCAGTCTGTCCCTTAGCAGAGCTTGAGTGCTGTACTGGGAAATCCGCTGCTCTCTTCAGAGCTGGCAGGCAGGAACATTTAAGTTTGCTGAAGGTGCGCTCTCAGTCGCCCCTCCCCCCAGGTGCCCTGTCCCAGGGAGATGGGAGTTTTATCTATAAGCCACTGACTGGGGCTTCTGCCTTTCTTTCAGAGATGCCCTGCCCAGAGAGGAGGAATCTAGAGAGGCAGTCTGGCTACTGTGGCTTTGCAGCACTGCAGTGGGCTCCACTCAGTTAGAACTTCCCAGAGGCTTTGTTTATACTGTGAGGGGAAAACCACCTACTCAAGCCTCAGTAATGGTGGACACCCCTCTCCCCACCAAGCTTGAGTGTCCTAAGTCAACTTCAGACTGCTATGCTGGCAGTGAGAAATTCAAGCCAGTGGATCTTAGCTTGCTGGGCTCCGTGGAGGTGGGATCTGCTGAGCAAGACCACTTGGCTCCCTGGCTTCAGCCGCCTTTCCAGGGGAGTAAACAGTTCTGTCTTGCTGGCATTCCAGGTGCCACTGGGGTATGAAAAAAAAACTCCTGCAGCTAGCTCGGTGTCTGCCCAAACAGCCACCCAGTTTTGTGCTTGAAACCTAGGGACCATGTGGTATACGCACCCGAGGGAATCTCCTGGTTTGCGGGTTGCAAAGACCATGGGAAAAGCATAGTATCTTGGCCAGATAGCACCATCTCTCACAACACAGTCCCTCATGGCTTCTCTTGGCTAGGGGAGGGAGTTCCCAGACGCCTTGTGCTTCTTGGGTGAGGTGATGCCTCACCCTGCTTCAGCTTGCTCTCCATGGGCTGCACTCTCTGTCTAATTAGCCCCAGTGACATGAACCAGGTACCTTGGTTGGAAATGCAGAAATCACCCTCTTTCTGTGTTGGTCTCGCTGGGAGCCGCAGACTGTGGAGCTGTTCCTATTCAGCCATCTTGCCCCTGCTTTCCAATCTCCTTCTTTTAATTAATGATTCTTTATATTAGTTTCCCCCATGTGAATAAATCATGTGGTTTCTGACACACGATGAGATCCTAACTGAAGTAGGTCATGATATGGATTCTGCTAATCCAAATAGTTATCCATGATGTGTAGAAGTAGCAGTCATAGGTGCCCTCTATGGCTATAATCAGGTATTAGCTCCAGTGAATTCCAGGTGGGACATTCTGTATGCTGTGTGCAAGGCTGAAACCAGGCAAAGGCATGAGTGTCCTCACTTGCCACTCACGTTTATGTTGTGAATTTGTGCAACGTTCATGTCTTTTTGTCCTAGATTTAGTTATCCAGTCCTCTAGGATATTCTGAGAATACTTAGAACTTTTTAATAAATTTATTTTTGACTCAGTGAGCCAGAATTAGATTTTGTTGCTTGCTACTAAGAACACAGATGATGAGAAATAGCTAATATTGCATGCTTAAACTGTTTCAATGCTTGAATTATTCTATATATTTAATTATTCTATATATAATCACATTTAACAATATATTAATTAATCCTCATTCAAATCCTATAAAGTATTGACTATCTTCATTTTATAAATGAAAAAACTGAAGCTCAAAGAGATTAAGATTTGCTCAAGCTCACAGGACTAAGTAGTAGAGATAAGATTCAAATGCAAATGTTGATTTCTAAATTTGATGCTCCCAGTTGAACATATAGACAACCTCTTCATTATTTTGGTAAAAACCATGTAATCAAACAATGTTTTTTTCCCTTAACAACATAAAAATTGTATTTGGCTGTCAACCTAGAAGAAAAAAATCTATGACACATTATTTGTGTTTAGGCTCAAAGCTCAACTTTAAAAAAAAATTTTATAAATTTAAGGGCTATAAATACAATTTGTTGCATGGATATATTGCAGAGTGGTGGTCTTAGCTTTTATTGTATTCATCACCCAAATAATGTATACTGCATTCATTAAGTAATTTCTTATCACCATCCCCTACTGCGCCCCAGTCCTTGCAAATCACCAATGTCTATCATTCCATGCTCTATGTCCATGTATACACACTATTTAGCTCTCACTTATAAGTGAGAATATGTGGTATTTGACTTTCTGTTTCTGAGTTGTTTCACTTCAGATAATGGCCTCCAGTTCCATCCATATTGCTGTGAAAGATGTGATTTCATGGATTTCATTCTTTATCATGGCTGAATAGTATTACATTGTTTGTGTGTATGTGTGTGTATGTGTGTATAATGGGGTGTGTGTGTGTGTGTGTGTGTATATATATATTACATTTTATTTATCTAATTATCCTTTTATGGACACTTAGGTTATTGATTCTGTCCCTACATTTGCCACGGTAAATATCACTACAATAAACTTATTAGTGCATATCATTTATATAATGATATAAAAAAGACACCTGCACTCGTATGTTTATTGGGTAAATATCAAGTAGTGAGATTGCTAGATCAAATAGTACTTCTGGCTTTAGTTCTTTGGGAATCTCCATATTGTTCTCTAGAGATGTTGTACGAATTTACATTCCCACCAACACTATATGAGCATTCCCTTTTCTCTGCATCCTTCCCAATCTATTATTTTCTGACTTTTTAATAGTAGTCATTTTGACTGGTGTCAGATGATATTTCACTGCAGTTTTAATTTGCATTTCTCTAATGATTAGTGATGTTGAGCGTTTTTTCATGTTTGTTGGCTATTTGTATGTCTTCTTTTAAAAAATGTCTGTTATTTGTTTTGTTGTTGATGACGCTGCATTAAGTTCATTATAAATTCAGAGCTCAAATTTTATTGAACTTTAGGACCAAATTGAATCAATTACTTCCCTGGGTATCTTGTTCTCATCACTTTCTACTTACTGTCCATAGTCACACATGCACACAAATTTGATATATTAGGAAGTTGAAGCGAGCAATGATTAGTTCTCTCTCCAGTGAATGGTCTAGATCAAGGATGACAACGAAGCTAGGGTTAAGATTAATTTGTGCCAAAATTAAGGGAAATAAATTAGTAGGGAAGTAAGAGCCCTATATCCTGTTTTTCTCATAGTCTAAATATTTTCCTTTCTAGAATTTATACATCCTAACTCTCCAATTTGTCCTTTCCAACATTATCTTGTTGACTTACCATAAATGCTGACCAATCATTATTTTACATCAGATATGCTGATATCTTTCATTTTGGGAAAAAAACATAATTTTTTTTTATTTTAAAAGTGTGATGACCTAATTCAGTAAGTTATTATTTAAGGATATTGGTTCAAAAGACAGTTCAATGAAACTAAATGCTCAATCTCTGGACCATTTTAGGTAAAAGAATGTTTTAAAGAATTTAAAGAGCCCATTACACTCAGCTACATTTTAAAATTGCATAATTTGATTAAATTGACATTTAAATGTCAAGTACTTTTCTAGCATTTCCTTTCTCATGATTGCTCACTGCTGAGATGTTTGTATGTAATTAGGAGGGTTTTTCCCCCCTTTCCTTTTTAGCCAGTGGTCTACTTCTTCAACCTTACCCATCAGCGGGTCCCAAGATCCAGTTGTGTTCTTCCTAGAATTAATTGTGGCATTACTAAAACTGATTTTCAATATCACTAAAAGTTCAAATATTTAGTTAAGTAAAAATCATTTAAAAGAAAAAATATTCACTTAAGTCGACTTATAGAAGTCACAAATTTTTAGTATGTGATTATTAGTTTGGTGATAATATTATTTCATTGTGAAAAATGCCTAGACTATGTAAATTTGGTGGAAGAGATTACATTTTAAATATTTATCTAAATTTTTACTTATTTTATGTGTGTAATACAGTGGACATGGAGTATATCTTAATAAAATACATGTACCATTATACGTATATACATGTATAACAAAACTAAAATATAATTGCAGAAAAGCACATTAAATTTTACCATTTTAACCTTAGAAAGTAGAGAAGGTATTAAAGAAATAATAATATCGGTAAAGTTATGACGAGATGGGAACTTTTGCTCACTGTTGATAGAAATAATGAATTGGTACAACCTTTAAGGAACAAATGTATGACTACCTATGTGGAGTCCTAAATGTTATATCAGGTAACTTCTGGTATATGATTCTAAAAGACTAGTACAGATGCTTCTCTACTTACAACTGGGTTATGTCTCCACAAACCCATTATAAGTAGAACACATCGTAAGTTGAAAATGCACTTAATACTCCAATAACCCCATTGTCAGGTTGAAAAATGGTAAGTTGAAACACTGTAAGTCCAGATGCTCCTCAACTTACAATGAGCCTGCATCACAATAAACTCATCATAATTCACAAACATCATAAGTTGAAAATGAACTTAATACCCTGATGAACCCATCATGAAGTGGAAGAATGGTTAAATCCAACCACAAAAAGTCAGGAACTGTCTGTATACAAAAATACTCTTACCTCAATAATATAGCAGTAGAGGAAAATTAGCAACCAGCTGATTTTTAACTATGGAAACATTTCACAATTTCATAGTTAATATAAAACATGATTTCAAATTAGGAAAGAGAAGAGAGAACATGTGCTATCAAGAATAGCTATTTCTGAGAGACAAGTATATATATGATTTATATATATATATATTCTTTTATAATTTCCAGCTTGCATCAGATTTACTGCACTTGACATTTACTACTATTATAGTCAAGAAAAAAATTAAGCCTTATTTTGAGTGCAGGAAGATAATGCCTGGTTCTTCCACAAAAAGCAAACAGTCTTTGAGCTAAGACCAATCGCTCTCCAGTCACAGGCCATGGAAGCTCCTTATGCCCAATATTGATGACTGGGAGGATGAGATTTACCCTGCTGTGGGAATAGCTGAAGGAAGAATATTCCACGCAGAAGGGAGATAATATAAAGGTCAGGATTAATAATTGCACAAGTAATTTGTGTAATTGCTTGTTTAATTAAGTTTTTCTGTTCTGTTTGGTTGCAAACCCTGCTAGGGCAGGATCTTTGGCAGGAATCTCTCTTTGGCATTTGTACAGTGCTTTGCAATATTAATATATGTAAAATCAATGAAACACATCCAATTATAGAATATTCCTTAATATGTTTGTTTGAGTCCAGGCTCAGAGATCATTTTTGTAAACAACAAAACACATTCCTGAATGTTATGGTAATAACCAAAATTAAACTGTAAGAATCCTTAAATCTGGTTATTTCCCCAGCCAGTCTGTGAGAATGGAGGAGACAGGTGAAAGGGAAATGAAAATTCCAGCAGAGGAGAACAGGAAGGAGAGGGCATTCTTGGGTCTTAAGTGCTACTCAGAAATAAACTTAAGCCAATAACAGAAAAACTGAAATATTATCCCTTTTCAAAATCTTTCCACCTCCTTAGTGATCTGTTCCTAAAATAGTATTTTTTGTAATGAATCCATCCAGATTCTTTAATTAGCAAAAGAGATTGCCTAGATATTAAAAACCCCTAAACATAGGGCGCAAATCATGGTGTGACCAGCTAGATGAAAAATAGGCAGCAAGCCACAATATAGGAACAAGGCTCTGATCCCAGGAAGAAGGACCCAAAACCACTGAACACTGTCCATGAGAAAATATTCATCAAGTTAGGCAGCCCCATTCCCACTTGACTTCTGGGAACCAACAGTCTTTCTATTAAAACATTGGATAAAGTCTGGGGGCCATGGGGCATTGAATTGCTTAAATCAAATAATCTCAACATATTAATTATTCCTGCTATACCTAGGGGGACTGGGGAACACTATTCCAAATGAGCAGCCAATTGGGCTACAGCCTGAATCTGTGATGCTGCACAATCCTGCAGTTCCTCTGTGATATGACAGGTTGGAGATTTATGTACTCAACCCATTTGCACACTCCTTGTAAATGTGGATGGCCATTTGACAATGAAGGAAGCAAGATGTGTATTAATGCATTAATTTATAACATAAATGTCTAAGGGGTCAAGCAAATAAAGTGAGTGAGTGAAGCAATTTGACTGTAAAGTCAAGAACTAGCCCACTTCTTACACTGGTTGGTCTTTAACAGCATCAAAAATTGCACTCTTTAGCTATGGACATGTTTTGTTTACACATTCTTCATTTCTACCAAGAAATATACCTTTTCACATCTTTTGAGAAACTCATCATTTCATAGGCCACATATTTTCTTTTCTTGGGTTGGATAGAATATCAGATACAAGAAAGATTTTCATTTTGTTTTAAGTCGCCTTGTATACACAAAACCACAATTCAGCAATGATGAGGGGTGGCACAGCTCCTGGCAGGCTGCAAACTACTTGGCTGTCTGAGGCTGTTTGCTGCTACTCTGCCAGTGATTGCTATGTAGACATGTGGGCCCAGCAATGTTGCATCTTACATGTTCTGGGAAAAGTCAGAAAAAAACATGAATTTTTATGAGGAAATTCACAATTTACAGGTGTTAGCTCCTAATTTTTAAAAAAGTACATTTGGCCAAAAAAAATATTGGTTTAGAGGTCAAAGGTGGCATACTGACACATTTTTGCCCCTTGAATGCAGACAATCAGAAGAGGTACTTTTCACAGAAGGCAAGTGAATACATTTTGCAGTACATTAAAAATTAAAATACAATAATTAGTACTGCTGAGGAATCTTAGGATGAAATAGGCTGAGTGAAAGACCAATTGGCAGGATTTTTTACAGTAATGTGAGCAAATGTGATCTGTAAGAGTGTTAGTTGCTGTGAAAAATACAATATAGAATGGGAAACTTGCCACATTTGTAATTTCCGTCGCCATTCTTGGGAAAAATTTTCATGCCAACTCAGGCTTTTTTCCCCCAATCAATGACTTTCCCTATAGAGCCTGAACACATCTGAGTCACTGGTAAAGAAAAAGCTGACCACCACCTTTGTGGTACGTACTTATGTCCCTTTACTCAGGGACTTCACAGAGAAAAGCCCCATGAGTCATGAGGGCTTCTTCATTAGTTTTCAGAATAAACTGAGCATACATGTTTATTTAAAAACTGAGCTCTGCCTTGAGTGCCTGTAATGTCCTGCTGCCTGCTGTGTCATATCCTGGACTACATAAGCTCAGTCACTGCTCTAAGTGGCTCTTAATTATACACGCATTTTGTCAGCTCAGATTTCTCCAATGACCTGTTTCTAATATTCACAAAATTTAAAGCAGACATATGCACAAAGAAAGATTACTAATTTGATGAGAGGAATGTCCACCAATGATCGGGAATCTTAATCTCCCAAAACATAGCCAGCCGCTCATGGGACAACTTTATGTTTACCTAATCGCTCCAATAGTTCCTAATGCCAATCACAATTCTGTCCAGCAAACACAATGACTGATTGGGAAAATGGAGAATCCTATTCCATTATCCCTGCCTTTAGAGTGAAAAATAGAGCTCTGTAGCACTCAGCAAACTCTCAATATAAAAATTGAGTGCTAAGATCAGGTACCAATGCCTGAAGAAGCTCAGATTGTCCATTCTAGAAATCAACACCATACAGTTAAACTGTCAGCAGTCAACTTCCTTTAAAAAAAAAAAAAAGAGAGAGATCAGCTTTTTAAGAATAAGTGCTTCAACAGCGTTAATGCCTCAGATCTGGAGCTCCACGGCATACCTCTGGTGTAAGCTCATTCATGCCTGACTCCCTACCTTGTGTCCCCTGGCTTGTTCCAAACTCCTAAGTAAGCAGCTGATTAGAATTGACAAGAATTCTGCTCCAGGAGCTTCAGCAAGCACAAATCTTTTCCATTTCAGTACTCTGGTAGCTCAAAGGAATGAGCTGCCAAGGGAGCAGTGGAATGGAAAATCATGCGTGCATTCCCTCTCCCTCTGTGAGTACCCACATTAACAGTAAACTTTGGCCTTCAAGTAACTCCTTTTAGGAGGTGTTTCTTAACTAGGTAGAGACACAACCATTACCACCATGAACCCTGTGCATGTGTTAGGTAATTATTCCACCTACAGTGGACTGAAATTAGTTTCCTCATTCTTTTCTATTTGTAGTATCATGAGACAGCAATCGTTTTCTGTTGTTATTTATATGGGTTTTAAGGTCTTTGAATGCTTCTCCAGCTCCCTCAAATATCCATCCATTTATTCATCCAGTGAATCAAATTTGTTGACATTTACTTTACGCAAAGCATCACAACAGCTGAGGTGGGAGAGAGACTGTGCTTATGGTACTATATTATTGGTACCATTGTCTGGAGCCTTATTCTCCATTACAAGCATCAATCCTCAGTGAATTATACCAAGGATCTAAACATGCCCCCTTAAAATAATTGCACTAATGAAAGCTTGGAAGAGCTTAATTGGCTGATCCTCAGTCAGTGCTACACATGTAGTCTATATACTTGTGTGACCACACCTAATTCTATACATTGGCTTCACAGGTTGTTCTAGCCTTAAGTATTTTAAGACTCAGTGTTTACTTTTTCCATATACTGGGCATATGTTTGAGGTAAGCCATAGTAAATAATTTTGATTTTAATTTTAGAGCACAGTTAACCAACCATTGATCCATTTCTTTTTTCAAGAGAACAAAGCCTGTACTTAAAAATCTTCATTTAACTCTATGTTACATCTTTTCTTTGTTGTAATTCTTTGCAAGATGACTTGAAAGTTGGGAAAATTTATTATTGTTGGAATTTGTATTGCTCTCCCCTGGAATGACTATTCCTCCCTTTCAAGAAAAATAAAAAACAAATTTCTAAAAATGTCTTTTTAGAAATTCAGGAACATATAGCATTGGATTAATTAAAGAGTCTCACGACATAGAATCTTGCTTTTGGAGAGATAGTGAGATTTAGCTTTATTTCTTGTTCTCTAAGGGCTTATAATTAAGAGTTTGCTAAGAAAATAATTGCTGGAGTGGCTCAGGTAGGAGCAGAATTCCCATTAAGATTTTTTTCTTTTTACCCTTTTAGGGCAAATATGGTATATTTATAGTCACAGAAAAAAATTAGCTGGTATGGAGCTTGCGATGCTCTGAAATGGAAGAATGAATTTTAAAAGGTGATTTATGGGACTAGACATGATTGGATTCAGGAATTCTTAGCTCCAATCCTCCTTTTCTAGTGACTCATTCTATGGAGATAAAGATAATGTTAACCTCATTTTCAAAAAAGGGGAAAATATTCACTTGTTTGGGATATTCTGCAGATTAATGAATAAATTATCATGGAGGACTTTGTTAAGATAATCCTCCATGTAACACTGAATAATAAGGATTGCAGAGAGTAAGCAAAGGCAAAGACTCAGTTTCTCTTCTTTTTTAATGGATTAGAGCAACTGTCTATCAAGTTGTAAAATGTGAGAACAAATTCCTCTTCTGAAAGTAAGGCATCAAGGTAATTTACATTATTACATAGTATCTTGTCTAGTCAAAGATTAAATTACAGTCCAAATGAGAGTGAATTTTTTTATCATTCCCTGCTTTTACATAATGTTTGCCCCCCTGCTACATACAGATGCTTCTGCTGAGTTATGAAACTTCATAATAGGATGTGTCTAGAGAAAGTGGTATTGATGTTAAATGCAAAGTATTCTTCTCTAGGGAATTATACTGTGTGCATTGATATGCTGCTAATGATATGTAGAGTTTTCTGTACAATTATGATGTACAGTTTAGGAGTCTCTGCAAAACTGTCCACCAATAGCTTTCTGACCAGAGTCATCAGAAATAGGACAGCACAGTGTGTTACAACATAGATAATTTAGGTTTTCAGTGATTGTGATTCCATTTTAACCACTGTATTACCATTTAAAATTGTTAAAATTAAGAAAATTGAGAATCCAATTATAAATAAAACAACTGAAAGTAATTTGAATTATATACATTATCAAATGAATTAGAAATAAGTATACTACTTTACTATGTAAATAGAAGCTGTTTTATGTCTTTCTTCTGTGTTATTGAAAAATTTACATTTAATAGTAGCTAAAATGTGTTCCACAAGATATAATGGTTTCCTGTCAATCTGGGATCCTTCAATTGTTTCCAAAACCTCTGTATGTTCATGTAGATAAGTTCTTGCATATGTTGAGAAAAGGGATGGTTGCAGTGGATAAGAAACTTACAGGGAAATTATAGTCATGTCTAATATAAAATTATGCTTTTTACTATGCCAAGACTAATTGCATTTTAATTTGCTATTTTTAATATTTGTAATGGAGCCCTGTATGTCTACTTTCCTCTTCTTCCTGGCATTCCCTGCCTCTACATTTCTGGGCCTCACTTGCAATTAGTTGCAGCTGAGTGATTAAGTGTTTCCCGTTGGGCATTGAGTAGAAATAACGTGGGCCATTTTCAGGCCTGACACATTTCACCTACGGTGTATACTTTGTACTTGTTTTCCTATTAGCCGAAGGCAGATGACATGGATGCTTTAAAGGATGGTAGCACCACAAGATGAAGGGATTCTGGGTCTCTTAAGACAAAGTGGAGAGAAACCCCAACCCCATTGAATTGAAAACCCACTGTAGAGTTATGACTTCTCCTTTAATGATCCTTAATTATTTGGGTTATTTTGTTACTACAGCTTAGCGTATTCTAACTAGTACAGAATTACATTCTTTAAAATCCTTTATGCCGGTCTAATACACAAATATATTCTATTCTCTAAGAACTGGCTCAAATTTGGTATTTTCTGTACAGCTTTCTTAATCTTTTGTATTGATATTAATGACCTCTTCCTGGTCTGACTTCTTGTACTAATCATTTGACTATTAATGAGAGACCAACATCTATCTGTAGGCTTGGTCATCAAAACAAAAAGGGAAACAGACAGCTACATAATTTTATTTTCAGTGGGGATTAAACATAACAGGTCTGGTCAGAGGTTAAAGATGTATCTCTAGTACTAAATTCTAAAAGATGTTTCAAACATAAAACTTAATATAGGAAAGGTAGTCATATAATAGAAAATGTCCTCGACAACATGCCTTCAGCAAGTGTAATGAAAAGATTTAATAGTACGGTTACAGCATCTTTTGATTATGACCATTGTCTTGATTGGCGACTCCTTAGAATGCTAAGGTAACATGTAGCAAATAAGTAATTGCTGTTTATTGACTAAAATTCAAAGATCAGATTTACACTGATTTGAAAGTCCACCTTTAGAAATTATCCATAAGATATAATAGCTGTTTTATTCAGATTTTTAAAATGATAATTTTATTGCAATCAATTGTGATTGTTATTGCCATCCAGTCTGGCCTTGACAGTAGATTCTTAGTTACTGGTTAAGGTGAATCTATTACCCTGGAGACCAGAAAAGCTGATGGTTTGACTGTCAACCTTTTGTGGACATTAGTGAACCTAACCTAGACCCTTTAAGACACCTGCAGAAACAGCCAGAACACACACACACACACACACACACACACACACTCTTCTGGGTCTGTCCCAACTGAAGGCCTAAAATGGTTAAAGATAATAAAATAATTATTCTGTTCATTATAATTAATTTACATTTCTAAAGCAGATGTTATCATCATTGTTTAATAAATATCTTTATTGGTCTGTCTTGTTTCAGCAATATAGGGTCTCAGTGAATCTGAATAATATAATTATCTGAAAATACATCTCCTAAGATGATGTTACTAGAAATGAATCATTTTGTAAGATAATTGATATTTTATAATAAAGTATACTCAAGTCTTATATATGATGATATTTAGGCAACAAGATCAACTGTTTATTGAGGTCGCAGCTACTTTCAGACAGAATGGATATATCATTTTATGATGGAGACTTATTTACTTATTTACTGTAGGGAAGCATTCAACCTAATTATCTCAAAGTGGCATCAGATTGCTAAAATATTAAGAAATTTAAAACAGTGTGATTTGATGATACATATTCTCTAGCAGAATTTTTTTACATACAAATTGCACTTACTAATTGAGTTTCAATTATATATATTTTTTGTTTTTCAAAATTTAAAATATTTTTGGTTAATTTTTATAATATTTTAATTTAAAAGTTACCAGTCATCAATTTTTGAGAAGCAAAATCATTAATTTTATATCTCAAAGCAGTCTCTAAATAATATTTCCATAAATATAAATGTGGAAGTTGAGGCATAAATCCCACAATTCTCACCTACAAGCCCCCCAATACATTTTGTAAAACCTAAATCCTGTAGATCCTGCCTCAAAGCCTCTCTAAGTTTAGTAGTTTCTAGATTATTGTGGCAACAAACAAAATTAGCTGAGCACAGCTGTACTCACTGAAGAGCCGCTGAAGGTCTACAGTCTGCCAGCACACACAGAAGTGTTTCCTTGCAGCTGTACCCACTACTGGTCCTCTGGGTCTGTTGTTAATTATTTTTGAATTGTCCTTTTGTTACTTCAATGGCCTCAAGCTACTTTAAATTTCCATTCTGGACCTATTTGTGCACCTTTAAAATATTTGTGCTGTTAATTAGCTTATATTAATTAATAATTTCTGAACTATGTTCCTGAAGTAATTTAACAACAATCCCAAATTAAAAAGCTTCTTGTACAAGGTAGAAAAGCTTGTAGTTGAAAATTGATTGAAAGCTTTTATCCCCCACAAATCACACAGGAAAGGGCAAAAACTTTCAGGTAAAATTGGAATGTATAATGCATGGTAGTATTTCTCTAAATTAAGCATTGCTTTTATCTGTGAAAGTATTAGAGAAAAATCTGGAAAAGATCCCATAATTCCATCATTTTAACAAGTAATTTCATTTTGTAAATTTCCTTTGAGTATGTGTCCATATGTGCAGAAATAAATGTATTTAGAATCTCAGACTTTTTTTTTTTTTTTTTTTTTTTTTTTTTTGGAGATGGAGTCCAATCTGTCTTTCTGGCTGGAGTGCAGTGGTGCCATCTCAGCTCACTGAAGCCTCCACCTCCCAGGTTCAAGTGATTCTCCTGCCTTGGCCTCCTGCGTAGCTGGGATTAAAAGCAGGCACCATGACACCCAGCTAATTTTGGTATTTTTTGTAGAGATGGGGTTTCGCCATGTTGGCTAGGCTGGTCTCGAACTCCTTGACCTCAGGTGATCCACCTGCCTCAGCCTCTCAAAGTGCTGGGATTACAGGAGTGAGTCACCGTGCTTGGCCTGTATTCAGAATTAGTATTTTTTATATTATACTGTGATATCAACCTATCGTGACTTAGTAGAAGAGTTTTGTTTAGAGTTCTAAAGATAAATGCAGATTTTTATATCTCCATTATGATATTCAATATCTCATCCTATATTAAAAGCATTGGGTAATACGCAGACTTTGTACAAGACATTTAAATTAAATATGTGGTTTCCCTCTATTCAATCCTTTTTGCTGAGCTCTTTATAATTTTTTTCTTTTTTTTTCCCACATTATGCTCATACTTCTGAGCTTTCACTAGTTACGAGGAATGGCCTAAGGCCAAATGTGCTTTTAAATCTGGGCTGCAATGATTTATTTATGGGCAATTTACTGAAAGGTTTCTCCATATTAAAAAATAAAACAAAAACAAAACAAAACAAAAGACCTGTATGAAAGGGATTCACTAAGTATAGTAAAAGGAACAAGGAAACATAATTTTTAAAATTATGCACAAAAAATAGGATAGGCTGAAATGTTGTAATAATCTTTTTGAAAAATAAATTTGAATTTCCTTTGCAATTTTCGTTTATTTGGGGAAACTTTTTCATTATCTTATCCCTTTTCCATTTCTATGGTATTTTCTCATTCTAAGTAAGATAAATTAGTAAAGGACTGACAAAGCATGAATAAGAATACATGTGTATATATATGTATCCTTTCACTTTTCTTTAGTTTATCCTCACTATCTGACTAATATAACAACAGCTTTCTCTTTTCATACACAGAGACTTCGCTTTACACAGTTTCATTTAAACTAAGGACATCAGTTCTCTACCATGGAGAAAAATCCATCCTGTTTTCCAAGGTCTTGCTATGAGATTTTGGCTATGAAAAAGCAAATGCCAAAATATGTGTTCATTGGTTGAGGTTGGCCTTCCAGATAAATGACAGTGAGCTATACCTATTTACATGTTTATTTATAATAACAATTTCATATATCTATATAATGATTTATAACCTTTAACATACATAAATAAATAAATTTTAAACATAAAAATTTAAAAATGTTAAATTTAATCTTCTCAAAAACTCTATCATAGAAAGAGAAAGATATTTAGACATTTATTTCCTGCCGATTATTTTCAACAATATCTTACATTTAATTCTCACAAAGTAAGTGTTGTGGTATTCACATTTCCAGAGGGTGAAAGAGGAATTTAGAGAGGTTTTAATAATTTGCCCATGATCATAATTTTGATAGATTCCTGAGCCAGAATGGAATTGAGCCTCAAGTCCTACTTGATTCCCAATATTAACAACAGGTGCCACACTTTAAAAATGATGTAGCCACAACATTACTTATAATGTCTTGGACATGGAACATGATTAATCAACGTTGATTAACTGAAATAACTCCTCTCCACTTCCCTATATCACCATTCGTAATTTCTTCATAATTTCGCTCAAAGAGATAGTGTTCAATGTGAGAGTATTTTATTTTCAGAGATCAGTCACTCTTTGGTTCATTTACAAGTTATTTTCCCAGTGGGAGTATACAGATGGAATTCATATAAATCAAGTTCTATAATCAGAGCAAAAGTTTGAACAAACTCACAGTATGTTCTATCATATGAAGGAATAATTTTTTAAAAATATTTTTAAATGTTGTCTTTGGAAGAACCCAACTAGGTTTGATCCAGATCAGGTGAATAATAATACATTATATTTCTTACCACATACCTAAAACTTACCTAATCTGTAAATTATTATATACTTTTATGATAATTATGCTTGCTTTAGCATTGATTCACTACCTTGGTATTTATGATCTTCTTCAAACAAATTAAGTAATTAATTTTTCTTAATAACTCCACCAAGAAAAAAATAATTCTGAGATTTCATTGCTAGGGTTTACCTTATTTAGTTTTTGTTTGCTAATAAAACAGTAGGAAACAAAAATGAAAATATAACCCATTCATGTATTTAATATTTGCTAAATATCCATTCATTTTGTGAAAACACACATACTGGATACCATACTTGGTTTTGCAACGATTTCAGTTAATTTTCCATGAATTTTATGAGTCAAGTCTTTTACTCCATTTTGCACTCTAGGGAAATGAGGCTTCAATAATTTATGCCTATTGTTAGGGTTCACAGACCTGTTACTGACTAAGTGGCAGTGCTGAAATTTGAACCCAGAACTAGCTTGTCCAAGGCCCATTCTCTTTTTCCAGATATTCTGTCTATAAACTAATACTGAATAAATCTACTAAACTTCAAACAGAAAATATCTAAATTTAAGCCTAATATTTCACATCTAAAATCCTCATGTCTCTTTTTTTGACATTTATATATAAAATAAAGGAGAAAACTGATGGCAATTCTCTCTATGTTTCAAATAGAATACTTGCATGGTGATGGGCTCAGGGGCCAGGGATCTTTCTGACAATATACTGTGAGAACAGAACTCATTTTAAGGGTCTCTTCCATGACATACCTGAGGCCATTACTGCCTTCTACATATCATTAAGCTACAAAGAGATATCCCATGAAGTAGGAAAAAGGTGCTTCTTTTTACTACAGAGACTAAACCAGAATGAACAGGACTTCTCACACCTTGACCCCAGGTCTCATGAGGACAAGTATCACAGCAAGGTAAGCTGGCCTGCAAGTGTGAATTTCGCCAATGTAAAACTAGCTTTTCTGTGGATATAATTTGATTATCTGATTCTAATAATATAAAAAGAAATAATAAACAAATAAAATAATAAAATACTTCAGTAAGGATATGCTACATGCTTGGGATGGCAGTACTGATGAATTGAGAACATTAAATTAATGGATAATTATCCCTAAAACTTTGTCTCCTCCAGTTTATCCTGCAGTTAATACAAGGCAAGATCAACCACTTGTACAGCAGCCCACAGATCTGGGTATCTTCCTTAAACCTCCTTCTAGTCTCTTCAGAATCCATTGTTTCTCATTTCATATTGATCCTCAAATTCTGTTGTTTCACAATTTTTCTTGTAATCTACCTACCGCCTCCATATCTTCCTGTCTTCACTATCAACATCTTAATGGAGGTGGTAGTATCAAATCTCCATCAATAGCTATCCCTTTTTTTTCTCCTCTCTTCCTGTCTGCCTCCCACCTCCTCCTCCTGGGTGTCTCATGTTTTTGCATGTGGCAGAAATACCACAGAAATGATGCTGTACACTTCTCAGTGTGGAGGAATGTCATGCCCATATGTCTTAATACTGGTGGTGCTACCTTCAATCACTTGGTTAAGATGGTGTCCACTAGATTTCTCCACTGTTAAGTTACTATTTCCCCTTTAATAATTAAAAGGAATTTTGTGAAGAAATGCTTTGAGACTATATAAATTTATGTTTCTCATTATACATTCACCTATTAATTTTAGCATCCATTGATGATTCTTTCCTGCAGCAATTATGACTGTGTTGTTTACCTAATGATGATTTTCTGTTTCCCTTCCATCCTTCTACATTATTCATTGGAAGTTTACTATATGGAAAAGCTGGAGCTTCTCCTCCATCTATTTACTTATTCATTTATTTACTTATATCAGTTTGGGCTCATGGCATTGATTTTTATTTTATGGTAATAACACATTATGACCACTATTTAATTTTTTTACTCATGGTGTCCCAGAGCTACTCATTTGTAGCTCCTGAATCCTTTCCATATGCTTTTCCCAGTCATTTCATAAGCATTTCCTTATTTTTTGGCACCACAAGATTGTCCTTTATCATCTTATATTTTCCCTTCCTCAGATATAATCAGCCATTTTACTAAGAAGCCCTGGCTCTTTCAGTTGGAGAATGGATGCCAAGTGTGTTTGTCGTTACTGGAATATTCTTGGAATATCCACATTATGTGTGGATACTTACACACACATCTACACATCTACATTTAGTTCATTTACTACATTTACTTCAACATCTAAAATTCAATCTCTATCTTAAAAACTATGAACTCATACTTCTTATTCTTATTTCAACCCAACACAAGAGTGCTTATTCTAGCTTTCCCCTTTTTTTTTATTTGCAACTTCTCTCTCCAACAGTGGGAAACTTGGTCCTTATCATCCATAATAGTTTTACTTATTTGCTCAATGTTGGTATACATATAAATAGTTACAGAATTGCTAACCAAAACACTTAGACAAAATTACTAACTAGCATACCATATTTGTGTATAGTAACTAATCAAAATATTAAATAATATTTTCCCAAATTACCTAAGTTATTTTCTTCTCTAATAACATATGATCCTAACTGTATTACAAATAAACAACATAACCATGGGGTTATTTGTAGTACAGTTAGGTTCATATGTTATTATTTGTTTTTCATTTTAGCTTCTCTCTACATTCTGGTTGGTTGTATTTGTTTTTATGGAGGAAATGTTATAAAGGGCAGTGTATTACAGAAAAGTATACTGAAAGAAGTATCATTCTTTTCACATTCTTTCATTTCAATTCCCAGCCACCCTATGTTGATAACAAATCTCATTTATTTCTGGTATTTGTTTTGAAGAGATGAGTGGATTAATGTATACTTTCTCATTCCCCTTTATTACACGAAGGGCAGCATACCATTGACACTCCATTAAATATTTTCTAAAATGCAAAAATGTCTTTTTGTCCAAAAGTATAAAATAAGTTATCTGGATGATGATGGCATCAAATCATTATTATATTATCCACTGAAACTAGTAACTGATGGTTACAGTGATTTTCTTAAATATCAGCCAGACATTTCTTCAATAATTTTTTTCAGTGACTTCTCTGAAGCTATTCGTGACACTTTCTTGAGCTTCTCATCAGTTAATTAAAAATGTCAAACCAACAGTCTAAGGGTTAGAACATGCTAATTCTCATATGTCCTCCTGCTCCACCCATTCCTCCCATTCCGGGGTCCATCCATTAGGAATTTCCATGACTACAACTTCTGCTGTAGTTAGCTGCTAGCCCACCCCAGCAGCACATGGTAAAGCAGTCTTACAACTTTAGTTGGATCAGTAATTTTTTTCTCTACCACATTTGGAAAATCTCCAAACATAGCCTCATAATCAACTTCTGAGGAATTCTGCATTTTAAAACTCTTAATGGTCTTTCAACACCTGCATTCTTGAAATTGATCACTGCAAGAATTCAGAGTGTTCTTTCAATAATGTCTATATTAACTTACCCATCTTCATTAGCTGAAGCTACTGAGTTTGAGGATGGGACACACTGTAGTTGAGCACAACTCTCTCTTAGAACAATGCCTTCTTCAACAGCAGCTCATTTGGCATTGAAGATATCTGTAACTCTTTCTTTTCATTCATTTTAACATTACTTGTCCCATGAACCTTCAGCACAGGTATTCCATCTAAAAATTTCCCCAGATCCTCATTTTGGCTTTCCTTTTTATGAGTTGTGATATTTAACTGTTCAATTACTTCCTGGATATATTTTTCAATTTAAGACTTGTTGCCTTTTCCTTTGAAGAGTATGACATTATCTTTAATCAGAAAGATCTCTTCAACTTTTCTAAGTGATGAGGATAAACATCCTCAGGATTTATTGTCAGCCTCTTTCATATATTGAACCACCAGTAGCAATAGCTATATCATTAACTTGGTTCTTTCTATTGTCATCAAAGCCAGGAGTCTGACTGCTATAATCTGAAGACAAACTTTCAGCCTATTCAAAATGAATGTACTTAGAGCTTGTCCATAATCATCTTCGGTAATTATTACCAAGGGCTTACTGTGAGCATCAGCAATTGCAAGGACAAGTACAATGAACTGGATGCTAGAAATTTTATTTTTGTTAAATAGAATATAGGTATCCTGGAATTCACATCTCTGACCTTTTGATGTATATAAAGCATGGGAAAATAGAACCTTGATCAAACTTAAGGCCTTCAATAATTCCCAATTCATCATTCAGTGTTTTTCCATCCTTTTATGTGATGATGCTCTTACTTCCAAACTTTTTTATTACATCAGAAATGATGTTGCCAATATCCTTGTCTCTATTTGAAGAAATCATAGAAACCTGAGAAATGTCTTTCAGAGGGTGTTACAGGTTCAGACTGCTTCTTAAGTTGAACAATTACAGCATCTCAGGCTAACATACCTCTCTTGTTTTCCCCTGGATTAGCAACAGTACAGCGGTGGTGATGGTGCATCCCTAGCCTCTTCATTTATATTATTGGCAACATCTTGAACAAGTTTAGCCTCAATGTTTTTATATTTATCCTTTAAGTCAATTGACTTTCCAATGATCACACCATCTTTTATTACTTTGGAACTTTTTCGACTCTATTCAATAATCACTCTTCTCCTTTCATCCCTTAGTAAGAGCTACAAAATCTACACTTGAAGCATTAAGGCTCAGGGAACTGCACCAAATTTTATATCATTGGCATAAGCCCAGTTGAGATGAGGAACCAGGGCACTGGACACCTGCCTCATCTGGCAAAGGACTGCAAGTAATTGAAGCATTTCTGCAAAGCAGCAGCAAGACATGCACAGGCTGCACACAGAAAGAAGCCTCACATCCCATCCCCCTCCGCCACTCCTCCAGCCCCTCAGCACAGCATTGCCTTGAGGGCAGTTTCTATCCCCATCATGTTGGCAAGGACCTGCAACTGGCATGCCTTACACTTGGTTTTTTTTTTCCTTAAGTTAATATATTTTGGATATTACTTCGTATTTGTTTAGAGGTTTTCCTCATTCTTTTCTACAGTTTCTTAGTACTGCACTGTGTGGATGTACGAAATTCTGTTCAATCACTCTCCTATGTGTGAGCATTTACTTCATTTCCAACATTTTGCAATTACAAACAATGCTGCAGTGAATAACCTCATGCATGTGTATTAGCAATGTATACTCAGGGTAAATTCCTAAAAGTGTGATTGCTAGATAGAAAGGTAAATATACATGCAGTTTTGTTAAACTTTGTTAAATTCCTCTCCAGAAAGGTGTGCAGGTTCGTGTTAGTTGCCACTAACAATGTGTGACAGTCCCTGTTTCCCACACCAAGAGGGTGTGTTGTCATACTTTTTAATGTTTGCCCATGTAATAGATGGGAACTGCCCTTGTTTTAATTTGTACTATTTCTCTAATTGTGTTTGTATTTGAACTTGTTGGGGGACCGGATATACTTGAGTAAGCTCTCTCTCTCTCTCTCTTTCTTGCTCGTCAGTTCAGATCTTTCTCTTGTTTTTTTCATTGGGATATTGATCCTTTTTCCTTCAATTTTAAATGTTCTTTATGTATTACGGAGATTAGTGCTTTGTGTTACACATTGCAAACATTTTCTCCCAGTTTATCAATTGTCTGTGATTTTATTTACGGTGTTTAGTTTTTTGTTTTTTAAATTTGTAGATGAGTTTATCCTTGTTTTATTTCCTATGGAGTTTGAGAAATACAAAATATTTCACTACTCTATACTGAAATTAAAGAGGAATTCACCTCTGTTTTCCTCAGGTTCTTGTTTGTTTGCTTTTTCTTTTTTACATATAGGTTCCCTGTCTATTTAGAATTTATTCTGGTGTATAGTATGAGGTATGCAACTGATTTTATTTTATCTTTTTATGATTTTTATTATCTTTTGGGAATGTTTTAAAATTTTTCTTATAGAAGTCTTAAACATTTCTTTTTACGTTTATTCTAGAATATTTAATTTTTGTGTTTTAATTGTAAAAGGTATTTTCACATCTTTCCTAGGAGTTCCACTTAAGAAATTCCTGGCAACCACTCGTGTCCTTCTTTTAAAAATGCAGATTTGTGCATTTTTTTACAACATTTCAAAAGCCTCTATTTTTATTAAGATGAAAAATGAGCTCCTTGGCTAGGTCTACCAAGACCTTAGTCTTCTGGTCCAGATGTCTACTTCTCTGACCATTCTCTTTTCTCTGTGGACTATAACCACACTGGCCAGTTTTCTTTCTATGGGGCCTTTGTATATCTAACTCCCTCAGCTTGTAATGCTCTCCTGTGCTTAACCAATACCTCATTATCTAGTGGAGCCTCAGTCATCTTTCAGGACTCAGATTAAAGTCACTATCTCTGGAATGCCTTTCTGGATTCCTAAATTGGACACCCTTTTAACAAGTACTCATAAAACTTATACTTCTTCTTAGCACTTCCCACACTGAAATTAAATAATAATGTTTTAAGTTGACTAATACAAGCACCATGAGAGAATGTGCCATTTCTTTAGTGGCTGCTACAGAACTTTGTACCTTGTAGACCCTCATTGAATGAAGAAAGCAAGCCTATACATGTTGATTTGTATTGAATAAGCATTCATTATATTTATAGACATAGAGGAATAATGAATTATAGATATAAGATATTTGTATAATGCTAAAATATCAATAGATTTTTAAGTCCTCCTATTTACTTTTATGTACATTTTTACAAAAGCAGTTAAAAACTAGTATTTCTTTTCAACAAAGAAAAGCATTTCCAGCACTTGAATGTACTGTGGCTAAAAGGTTAGATAAAATAGGTTAAGTCTATAAAAATTTATAAGAACCTGCCTATTAATTATTTATATTAGGCTTTGGTGTCTAATGCTGAAAGGGTACAAGGTCATAGGTTTGACAGTTTAGCAAATTAAAAATAAAATCATTGTCTTAATTCTTTTCTATGTATAAGTGTATCAAAAAGTAATTTTTTTTTTTTAGAAAACTTAAAACATTAAAAAAGTAAACTTTAAAAAAATCCATAATTTTACCTCCATTGTGGAATAACTACTGTCTTCCTGTTTACTTCCAATATTTATTTGTTGGCTTATATAACTTTAACGTAGTTGTAATAAGAGTGTATTTAAAAGTTGTATTTTGTACTTCACCTAATGTGATTTCATGAACATTTTTCTTTATTGGTTTTTAGTTTTGAATTATATCATTTTTATGGCCACATAAATTTCATTACATTGACGTCTCCAATCTATTTAACATTTCCTCAATTGTTAAGGCTACATTATTTTTCAGAGTTTACTGCAAGTACCCACCCCTGCTATACTCAGTTCTGCTTTTCACATATGTTGTAATGTCTTTGCACAAATCTTTTACAGTTTTGAATTATTTATTTGGAATAAAATGATAAGGAATGACCATATGAATCAGAAGATAAAATGAAGGCATTTTTGTTTTATTATCTAACCGTACTCTGAAACAACAATAACAAGTCACTAGCTGGTTGCTCATAAGTTTTGTGCTTATTGCATCTTGACATTAGCATAGGTTGATTTTTTTTTTATTTTCAATACATAATTGTATGTGAAAAATAATCCATGCCTAAGTTCAATCTACACTTAATCACTTTTCTAGCTAGTCGACACTTGACAAGTAATTTATCTTCTGTTTCTTATGCCTTTAAACCCAGCACTTTGGGAGGCTGAGTTGGGCGGATCACTTGATGTCAGGAGTTCCAGACCGTCTGGCCAACATGGTGAAACCCTATCTCTGCTAAAAATACAAAAATTAGCCAGGTGTCATGGTGTATGCCTGTAATCCCAGCTACATGGGAGGCTGAGGCACGAAAATTGCTTGAACCCAGGAGGTGGAGGTTGCAATGAGCAGAGATCGCACCTCTGCACTCCAGCCTGGGCAACAGAGTGAGACTCTGTCTCAGAAAGAAAAAAAAAGTGGAGAATAATTTTGCATATCTTACAGGATTACATGTATTAATATGTGAAAAGTGCTTAAAAGAGTGCCTGGCACACATCAAATGCCATCTGTCCTATTTGTTGTTATTACTTTGATTTGTTAACATTTATTTTTTATATTTTTTTTATATGAATGTCTTTTCATGCCTGTTCCCATCTAGGTAGCATTGGTTGATATTTCTCATTCTTTGGTTTTTCATTATGACTATTATTATTATTTTATTTGGTTTGGTTTTCTAATTATATAGATGTGCTTATGTGTGTGTTTAAAATTTCATACACTTATATTTACCATTGTATTTTCTTGTATTATTGCTCCAGAGTCATCACAATGACTTAGGAATTTATTTCTGTTTTCAGCTACTTTATTTTATATTTAATTAATAAAAACTTATTATGGTTTATCATTGAAAGTGTAGATAGAGATAGCTTTTCTTCAACAACTAGAAAAAATATTAATACACAAATGCAATATAATACCAGGCTGAAGTGGGAAGACCTCTTGAGGCCAGGAGTTTGATACCAGCCTGGGTAACATAGTGAGATCCTTTCTCTAAACACATTTTTAAAATTAGCCAGGTGTGGTTGCAGCACCTGTATTCACAGCTACTTGGGAGGCTGTGGCAGGAGGATCACTTGAGCCTAGAGTTCAAAGCTGCAGTGAGCTATGGTTGCACCACTGCACTCCAGTCTGGGAGACAGAGTGAGATCCTGTCTCTTAAAAAAAAATGCAAGTGGCTAGAGAAAAAAAACTGGTATATTACTATGATCAAATATCTACTCTTCAGTAAAATATATAAATTAAAACATTTACTTTAAAGTTACACACCTAATTTTAAATGAAGTCATTTTAAAATTTCATAGTATTAGGTCTAAATGTGTATTATGCTTATTAATTTGTTCTGCATTTTCTGGTGCTGTCACACATTCAACAATTAGCACTTTTCAGGTGGAAGAGGCTAAGTGAAAGTGCAATCTTAATCAATGATTTCCCCACATTATTTAATTGCATTTAAGGAGGTTAAAATTATGTTTGCCTCACACCTGCTGAAAGTAACAGCCAATACTTTAAATAAATCTTGTTTCCTATTCATATGAACACATACGCTCTCTCCTGTAATGGAACTGCGTTCTTGATCAATATGTAGTAGATGCATTCCGCTTCAAATAAAGAAATGCTTTACTTAAAATCACAGTTACATATTCTAAAGCTCCTTGATTGTCTTGAGAGATCTGTGAACTTCCAAAAGTAACTTCAAAGTAGATATAATATGAAGACATATCCTATCCCATGTCATCTCAATCTGTGTAAATACACTTTCATTGCAGTCAAGAACTTACTCATTCAACAAATAATGCTGAACGTTGGCTACATGCCAAGCACTGTGTTAAGCACAGGAGATATATTTATAAGCTAATGGGTAAAAAAGCAAAGTAAGCAAGCAATTTCATCACTGTGTAGTAAATCCTACGAAAGAAATGACAACAGCACGATAAATAGGCACAGATGAAAAGTGCCTAATTCGGTCTCAGGAGATCAAGAAAAACTTTCTGGATATGATAGTCTTCAAACTAAACCAGAATGAGGAATAAGCCTCATCAAAATGGGGGAGAGGTTTCACCAAGTATAGAGGCAAGAACAAGCATAAGTTTCCAGGTAACTCAGAATGATTGACATTCAAAGGAATAGGGATGGTTGAGAAGCTGGCGAGTGAGGCATAAATGTTCATGGATAGCCTTTCATGACACCTGAAGAATTTGACTTTATATCAATGAGAAAGAAAAGTCAATACAGATTTGGAGTTTTGAAGGCAATCTTGTTTACTGTGAGGTGAATGCACTGGAGAGGAACAAAGCCAGAGACAGGACAACCAGTGAAAAGGGAATGCATTCATCCACGCAAGAGTTGACAGTGGCTTGAACTCATTTAATGTCAGTGGGAATTAAAAGAAGAGGAGTTTCAAAGTAGACCTGACTTGGCATTTTGAGTGCATGGATTTGAAGGCTGAAAAAGAGAGGAGTTAAAGATAATATCCCAATTTCTGGCCTGAGCATCTGGGTAAATGGAAGCTATCATCAGTGTATAGACATCTGCTGACAAATAAGGGAAAAGAAAAAAAGATGCAATGCAGGATTAGATAGATTCATTGAAAGTTTGCCAGCCTCTGCCTAATTGTCACATGGGATTTGAGCACTTTTGTTGTCAGTGAGGCTTAAATATGGAGGAAAATAATTGGGCCACATGGGATTGGAACTACTAATAGGGATGTTCTACTCTGGCTTAGCAAGATGTGTCTGGCATCAGCTTGCAATTGCCAACACAATTGTTTCACTAATTAAAGAAGAGGAGAATGATATGGTAGGATTTTGGAAATATGTTCACCTATCTGAGGTTGAAGTGTTATACATAAATGAGCTGACTCATCCCCCTCTTTCTGCAGCTACATAATTAATGCATCACATCAAGTCAATGGTTATCAAAAATGTTTCTGCAATGTGAGTTTTGTCACCATCCCAGAGGGATGCATAAGGTGGCACCTGTGTGCACTCTTCACATATTACCAGTGTCATATAATAAAATATCATGTATATATGCTTTATTAGGCAGTATAAGTATGTGTGGATTCACGACAGATATTTATTCAATTGACAAATATTTATTAGTGCCCCACTAGGATCTAGGCACTGTCCCAGGTGCTGATAATACAACAGTGAATAAAACAGACAGTGTTCCTATTTTCATGGGGTTTTTAGTAGTTGAAGACAGATGATAAACAAGTAACTATGCCAGATAGTGATAAATGTTATGAAGGATAATAAAGCGGGGTAAGGGGAAAGGAATGTGTGGGTAGTGATTGGATAGAAGAGTTGTGTAGTTACTACTTTAAGTAGGGTAGTATAGGAAGACTCTTTGATAAGGTGATGTTTAAACTGAGTGAAGGGCTGAGGGACAGAGCCCCATGCACGTCCATGGGATAAGTGTTCCACGCAAAGGAAATAACAAGTGCAGGACCTTTCCATTTCTATGCAAGGTGTAGCAATAGAAACAAAGATAAATAAAACCATAGTCCTTGACCTCAAGGAACTTACACCTTAATACAGGAAATAAAAAAATATAGAAAGTAGAATATGTCAAGATGAAGATGAAAGTTATGACATCTCTTCTGGCAGAACCGACTGAGAAAGAAAATACTAATTAAGAACTGGAACAACAAATGACATCAATGTTGCAACTGTCTCCAGATGACAGAAGATTGACAGTGCCTGAAGCTATGGTCATGTTCCAATTTCAATGTGGTCATGTGATATGATTTGTACAGACAGTGTAGCTAGTGTCCTGAATAATTCTATCAATCTTACTCACAGGTTATCTTTAAAATCAAATAATAAGTTGGGAACATCCTACAAAAGGGTTCTAGGAATGGGTTTGTTCTCTTCCTGCTCTATTTGCAGCATGTAGCACAGAGGAGGGAACGGGGACATGGTTGATCCTCAATAAATATATTCTGAATAAATAGATAACTGAAAGAGAAAATAAATGCCCAGCATTTAAGTGATATTCTTGAAGACATAGCTTGTCAGTTTTGGCATGAGTAAAGAATACAAAGGAAGACATGAGCACTTGGTGAAAAGTCTATAAACTCTTAAACAGGAAATAGTTGTAGGAAGTTAGGATAACTCAGCAGCACAGACTGGACTGACATGGCATATTCAGCAATTGGGTAGCTCTTTTGTGCAAAGACTTGGGGCTGACTTCCTATCTAAGTGGCTGCCCCTTAAATAGCAGCATGTTCTGCAACTAGCAGTTGCAGCTGCAAAACGAAGGAATCATCATGACATGTGCAGAGTGAAAAGTCCCGTCATTCCTAAATAGGTCTCTCAGCCACACCTGCATGTGGATCATAATTAGTGTCTAGTGTCATCAACAAATATGACAGATAACAATATGATGTGTTATATGCTATGAATAGGAGAGTGGAAGACAGAGTGCTATGTCCTCATTTCCAAAGTGATTATACACATTCTCTCTGGTGTCCTGATGGATTATATACAAGAAGTTTTCCTTGGTTCCATTGAAATTTACTTGAGGCAGGAATTACTTCTACAATGATTTGATTCCTTTCGTGTCTCATTGCAAAGCAGTTCATTGTTACCAGGGAAACAGTTTCAACCCCGAATGCCAATGAATAGCCGAGAATTATAATAAAATGGCCTCTGACCCCACCTGAGTGCCACCAAAGCTATATGACTACTATCTTAATTTGATACTTCCCTATGTGCATAAATAATTTCAGGGCAACCAATAGATGCCATGTTTTTCATGAGGTTTATACAAAAACATAAGTCCTTCTTTAGGCAGTGTTATGATGCCTAAAACAATAATCTTGCACTATAATTACATTAATTATATGTCACATTAATACTTTTCCATTATAGACATTTAACATTAATATAATTAATCTATATGTTATGGTTCTAGAAGTCACTAAAAACCTCATTTGTTTGCACATAGTATCAATCGCAATGATAAGTGAAAATAGCTAGTGAGTACAAAATCAGTGACATGGTAAGTAGAAACTTCTAAATGAATGAACTCTTTTTCCTTATTTCTAGCATAACATGCTAGCATATGTGAGAAATGCAGAGGAAGTGCCATGTTTCAAATCATTGCCATCTCCACTATTTGCCTCTAACTTTGAGGAAAAAGAAAATAAGAAAAGGCACTTAAAGGTGGTTCTTAACCTGTGTTGGAAAACAGCATGCCTTTGAAAAGCTGATGAAAGGTATAGGCTCTCTCTCTTTCTCTCCATACAAAGGCCCAGATGCATATATGAGTATGTGTACCCATTTTGCCTACAATTTTAGGACTCTCATGACTCATCCAAGAAAATCACATATTGGCATAAAAGACTCAATTCACAATTTGCGCTCATTTCACAATTGCACCCCCCCGCCCCCCCACTCTTAAACACAGTTCTTGGCACACAGTGGAACCAAATAAATGTATCTTAATTAAATGGGTGAATGAGTGGATGTATGAAGGAGCACAAGGGCTTGGCTTCCAAACAATTCAAGTCTTCCTGTTAGGGAGCATCTAAGGTAGAGAGCATTCCACAGAGGTTTGCAAAGCACACCCGTGCCTTCTTTGCAAAGCAAATTTGCGCATTTTCTCTTCTAAAGCACATGCTTCCTCCCCATCTTTCAGAGTCATGTCCTTCCACCTTTGCCCCACCTTTTAGTGGACTCAGGCTCTTTTCAGGCCTAATTTAGCTTAGGGTTTTTAAAATCTCTTTTTATTGAATGCATCATGAGAGTCCTAAAGTTGTAGGCAAAATTGGTATATATGCTTGTACATGCATTTGGGCTTTTCTCTGGAGAGAAGGAGAGAGTCTCTAGCTTTCATCAGCTCTTCAAAGGCATGATGTTTTCCAATATAGGTGAAGAACTACCATCACATGCCTTTTCTCATACCACCAAAATAGTCACACTCTGTTCCATTTAAGTGCTTGTTTTCCTTTTTTTCTATAATATAAAATAATAAAGTAACAAGTATGCTAGAGAATATGAGCAACAGCTATTTCAGAATATAAAATATATCAGGAAAAGTTGTCTGGGTATGGTGGGTTACAGCTGTAATTCCAGAACTTTGGGAGGCCAAAGCAGGTGGATCACCTGAGGTCAGGAGTTCAAGACCAGCCTGACCAACATGGTGAAACCCCATCTCTACTAAAAATACAAAAATTAGCTGGCATGGTGGTGCGTGCCTGTAATCCCAGCTATCTGGGGAGCTGAGCTAGAACAACTGCTTGATCCCAGGAGGCAGAGGTTGCAGTGAGCAGAGATTGTGCCACTGCACTCCAGTCTGGGAGACTGGAGCAAAACTCCGTTTCAATAAATAATAATAATAATAATAAAACAGAAATAAATATGTCAGGAAAAGTGTATTCTTATATCTCTTTGATATTGTATTTTGTGCAGAATAAAATAAACTTTAAAAATCCTTTTCCCAGGTGCAAACATTTCAATTAATTAAATTTCAGTAAGAAATGGTATCTAGCAAATGATGGAGTGCTATTTATAGAGTGCTTATTCTATTTCATAGAATGCTTATTATTATGAAATTTTAAACACCTTTAATAGACAACATCCACTTTGATACATACTGAATGCACTTAGGAAGCCCCCAAATATGATTTAATGACTATATAAAACAGAACTTAATTTTATTTGCACAGTTAAAATAAATGGTTTTATTAAATCAGTAAATATTTATTAAGGTTTTGTTTTGTTGTTAGCTTCTGTGATATACACTATACTAGAGATAATAAGACATCGTCCTTGTCCTCAAAGTTAAATCCGAGTAGTAGAGACGGGCAATGATGACACAGACTGAGAAGTCCTACTCTGAGGGCACACCTGGGCCACCGTGTGAGCCAAGGTCAAGTACGTAACATGCCTTTGGGGCTCAGGGGAAGCTTGAAAGAGGGAATAACTTTTAAGTTTACTAGTTTGAGTGTACTGGACCCAAGGAAGATGAGGTGGGCAGATATGGTGGGTGATCAATGACCCAGGTAGTGAGGGCAGCCAACATAAAAGAGAGGTTGAGGCCTTCAAGAAATTGAAGATTTCTTCAGAAGAACTGAAATGCCAAAGAATTGAGTCTTTTATGTCACTGAGTGCTTGTTTGCCTTCTTTTCAGAGGGCATGAGGACCTTTTACAGACTTTTAACAAGGGGATATAAACTGGATCCAAGTGAGACTAGAATACAATGGTATACAATGTTTGAAGTGTTTAGATGTCAATAGCTGAGCGAAATTAGTTTGAATACTCAAGCCTCTAGAGTTTGGCTTCCATAATCTTCAGGTTTAAGTAATGGCTCGTAGCCAAGAAGTAAGCTTAAAAAACTAGCAACTAAATTCTCATATCCTGTCAAAGAAGCAGGTATTTAGCAAACAAAAATAAATATAACTATATAAAGGAAAAAGGACTTTAAGGCTGTGCTCCAAACACAGTCAGAGATTGGTGGCTTGCAGGTTAGGAAAGAAATGTTGATTGACTGGCATTGTTTAAGAAAGGCTACCCTTTTCAAATCAAAGTAAGAGTAATTGGAAAAGCAAGACAACCACCCCCTCCCCCCCCCCCCCCACACACACACACACATACACACACACACACACACGCATTCTCTCTCTCTCCAGGATGAAAAGCATAAGGAGCTCAGCAAGACAAGGACAGAAGGCCCCGGCCATGGGCCCGGCCATGGGGTAGTGTGCCCGGCTGACACCAGCACGACAGAGAAGAGAATCAGCTGGGAAGAGATGGAAGATATAAAAGCTCTGTAATAGGACCTCTCAAACACAAACCAAAATAGATCAAAACCAACAAACCTGAGAGGCCAAGTATAGCCTTCTGCAGGGCTAAAACACAAGTTGAGAATACATATTTAATTTTTTCCCAAAGATTTTTAAGTTCAAATTAAGCAAACAGACAGTGGTTTGGCATGTAAAAGATGAATTAGGGTCTGCATAGCAGAATAGGAGAAAAAGTGTGATTTAAAATAAGATCTTGGGTTCAGACTTCCTACTGAACTAGCCATGTACCCTTGTGCAAGTTACTTTGCTAACTTGAGTCCCCAGATTCCATATCTGTTTAGATTTTTGTAACAAATTAAGTGGTCAGTCAATGGTAGCTGTTATGACTTATTGTTATTAATAAAAATAAGTAAAATCCGGCCGGGCGCGGTGGCTCAAGCCTGTAATCCCAGCACTTTGGGAGGCCGAGACGGGCGGATCACGAGGTCAGGAGATCGAGACCATCCTGGCTAGCACGGTGAAACCTCGTCTCTACTAAAAATACAAAAAATCATTAGCCGGGCGAGGTGGCGGCGCCTGTAGTCCCAGCTACTCGGGAGGCTGAGGCAGGAGAATGGCGTGAACCTGGGAAGCGGAGCTTGCAGTGAGTCGATCGCGCCACTGCACTCCAGCCTTGGCGACAGAGCGAGACTCCGTCTCAAAAAAAAAAAAAAAAAAAAAAAAGTAAAATCCTATATTGCCTAAAATGCCTCTAATATGGTAGCCATTTGAAATATGTCTAGTGTAATTAAAGAACTAAATTTTAAATTTTATTTAACTTTAGTTAAGTTTAAAATCCTTGATATTTAGTTTAGTTATTAGAAAGCTTTATAAAAACATACGAGAAAGCATTCTAAAAAACATATTTATGTTTGGAACCATGTAAATATATGAATCAAATTTTTCAAGAGTAAACTTTAGTAACTTTAAATATAGATGAAATATTTCCAATGTAAAATTGACATCTGAATTAAGATGTGTAGTAAGTGCAAAATAAACATCAGATTTTGAAGATTTTAAAGAATGTATTAATAAAATATTTAATTAATAATATTTATGTTGATTATATGTTAAAATGATAATATCATATGTTGAAATAATAATATTGGGTTAAATAAAACATTGTTAAAATAATTTAACTTGTGGCCGGGAGCACTGACTCACGCCTGTAATCCCAGCACTTTGGGAGGCCGAAGTGGGTGGATCACAAGGTCAAGAGATCAAGACCATCCTGGCCAACATGGTGAAACTCCATCTCCACTAAAAATACAAAAATTAGCTGGGTGTGGTGGCACACACCTGTAGTCCAAGCTACTCAGGAGGCTGAGGCAGGAGAGTCGCTTGAACCCTGGAGGCAGAGGTTGCAGTGAGCCAAGATCACACCACTGCACTCCAGCCTGAGTGACAGAGTGAGACTCTATCTAAAAAAGAAAAAAAAAATTAACTTGTTTCTTCTTAAAAATGCATTACTAGAAAATGTAACGGTCATTCTATTGGACAGGGGCAGTTTGCCTACTCAAAATAAGTACTGGAAGTTATTGGTGGTCATTGGAAGTTACTGGTGGTTTTTGCAAAATAAGTAATTCCCCAGTGTTGCAGAATTAAAAATAATTACTGTTTATTAAGTCCCTACTGTGCTGTAGACCATGAATTTGCAAAATTCTTTAAAGACCAGATAGTAAACATTTAAAGCTTTTTGAGTCATACAATCATAAATACTCAACTGTCTTTGTAACTAAGATTAGCCATAGAATGAGCCTGGCTATGTTCCAATAAAACTATAAAAACAGGTGAAAGGCTGGATTTGGTTCATGGGTAATTTTCTGATCTCTGTGCTGTAGACATTTCTCAAGACATATTTCATACAGTATTTCTAATCCCAACTGTCTTGTAAAATAGAGCCTATTATCCATGTTTAGGAAGGAAGGAGGGAAAGAAATATGAAATACCATGCACTCTGTTAGCATTTACAATGATCAAAAATGTAAACCAGCAATTACAAACCAAGAGTGTAATAATATGCTAAAAAGAACTGCCCTGTGTAAATATGCAGGAAAAAAAAAAAGCCAGATTCTTACTCTGGTCTTCAGTAAGATCATGTGTCTCTCTAGAATATTTACATTCTCTTTTTTAAAGTCTTGAGTTTAAAAAAACAGACTGCTCTGCATCAGTCATTGGGAAGGTTTACTGTATTTTCACAATCAAAACCACTGCTTGAGATTTTTTTTAAAAATTAGTCATTTTCAGAAATCCATAATCTCATACAAGTTTTTCTTTCCTCTTGGCCAGATGTCTTCTGCCAGTTTGCTGATACAACTGCATATTGAACAGATGCAAGAGTGGAGTGATAGATAAGAACTATTTCATAACATGCACAATTAGTTGAGTTTGCAAGAGAGTAAATAGCAAACTTTATTAGTCATGTTTTTAGTCTAATTTCTTTTCTATTAATGATGGCTTGATTTGACCGTGGCCCTTTGTTTTATTTGTTTATGACATTTAATCTCTGGCTGCTTAAAATATAAAGAATAACAACCTATTAATAACATAAACTGGTGCAAAGATAACTGACACTTTCAATGTCCTCAGTGAAATCTGAGGCAGATATGATCAAGCTCTTTAACAGCAGAATATGATGACTTCAGAGTCTAGCGTGTGTTTTTTTTTTCTTTTTGAGAAGCACAAAGTATGCCAAAATGTCATAATTTTATTTTGCACGCTTCACGTCCATTTATATTTCAGTAATGCACAAAATGGCATCATTTAACTGAAGTAAAGTAGACTATGAGTTAGGTTAGTAATCTATGTTAAATTATTTGCATTACTTCATAAATAATAAATTACCCAATTTATATGTTACAGATGAGATCACTGTATTTTTGCATGACTGCAATTCAGGCACTGACTTGCAAATGCAAGGTCTCCTCTTTCACAATTCCATATTCCTAGGATTTGACTTTTAAAGTTGAAATAATGAGTTACTAAAAAGTTATATAAAAGCATAATTAGACAAATGGCTATTTTCAGTTAAATAATTATTTCAGTTAAATAATTATGGTGTGCTATCCTTTTGATTTGTCAAGGGGAACATCTTAAGATGGATTTTTCCAGGTTGATCTTATGACTTATTTTTGGAAACAGTGCTACTCTCCAGTATCAGGAATGAAGCTACAGAAGTGTAAAGCAATAGCATATGTTCCAGTGTTATTTAACATGTCCCAGTTCATATCACATATCTCCAATAGCACTGGTTTTCTTGAGAGTAGAGGCCCCACTAGAATCTAAGCATGCCAAATAATAATGTTTGCTATGGTGTCTTAGACCCAGAATCACTCGTTTAAGGCCAACTTTCTTCTTCTTTTTTTAAAAGAGGAAATGATTATATATGTAATGTGCCTAATGCAGATCTGACCCATAGGGGGTTCTTAATAAATGGGGACTATTATTCTATCTATCATCATTGTTGTCGTCACTGTCATCATCATCATTATCATCAATCCAATCAAATTTTTATATCTCCTAAATTCTGTTACCTTCTAGAGATGCATCTTTCAAATAGGTCACCACCATGGGGTTCACTTATTACTTAATTTGTGTTGATTTTACATGTTCTCTTTAATGCATAGTTTTACAATATAGAGACATATATTTTCATATTAACTTTTTTTTTTTGAGACGCAGTTTTGCTCTTGTCTCCCAGGCTGGAGTGCGATGGCGCCATCTAGGCTTATTGCAACATCCGCCTCCCGGGTTAAAGGGACCCTCCTGCCCCAGCCTCCCAAGTAGTTGGAATTACAGGTGCCCATCACCACACCCGGCTAATTTTTGCGTATATAAATATATATATTTAGACAGAATCTAGCTCTGTCGCCAGGCTGGATTGCATGGAGTGCAGTGGCGTGATCTCGGCTCACTGCAACCTCCGCCTCCCGGGTTTAAAAATAACTTATTTACTCATCAAAATAATCCTATGAGGTAAGTACTATTGTTATCCTATTTTACAGATGGGGAAACTGAGGCATAGTTGTTTAGAGCTAATTTTTAATTAAGCCAAACAAACTACTTATTATTCAGATATCTTTATAAAATTCAAATTCGATTTTCATGAGAAAATTGCTGCTATGGCTAAAGTGTTCAAAGTAAACAGACTATATTTTTTTCTAAGAAACTTTTTTTCTGTGTTATTTTTATTTCTTCATTTTTGTTTCCTGTATTTAAAAACCACTTTCTGGGAACAATTTTTTTTTGTTTTATTGTTCAGTCTTATCACTCTGAGCAAGTATATATCAGTCTATCTAACTGGGTTGTTGTGACCATGGAAATATGTATTTATATTAAAGAAAATTGATATAATCAGTTATTTTTATATTAGGGAATCATAACAATGCTTCCTTCTCCACACGTTTGCACACATTCAAGAACATACACACGCACAGCCTGTCTTAAAAGGCCAGTTCTAACTAATCTCCATATAAGAGAATGGCCAGACCTCAGGATCGAAAGAAAAACTGGGCCTTCCTATTTTAAAGATGAGGAAATGAAAGCTGAGTTTAAAAGACACATATTCATTCATTCATTCATTCAGAAGAAAAAGATTGGCCAATTAACTCATGGAGTTTAAATATTTATTCTTGAAGTTGATTATGTTTCTTTAATAACTTAGCCTTTATTAAAAGTGAGCAGAATCTCAAATGTGAATTAAAAAAACTATCTCTGGAAAAGGTCACATAGATCGATCTTCATCCTTGGCAGGAAAATGACTACCCAGCATGGGTGGGTGAATATTCTCTTAAAGTTCTGAGAGCATGCACATATCTTTTTATTTCAGATATTTACATATTTCTGTTATTTGAACATCTTCAACACAGACGTGAGCATATTGTTAAGTAAGCTTTATGTGCATTCCTAATTTCTGCATTTAGAATGTTTGCTTGAGGAATATGTCTTGTACGTCAACAGCCCCATTCAGACCACCTCTCCCCCACTTGTTATGAGTACTGTACCCTTATCAGAGTTGGCTAATTTCTACTAGGCTGTAAGTGACTGATTACTAATTAAAACGTTAAGCCATACACAGCCAACTTTAAACACATACACCTTGCAGACTATTCAAATATTAAATTTGTCCAAACATTATTAATTTCTTAAAGAAAAAAAAATGAGTAGCTTGTGTGAGCAACTGAATTTGAGCCGGGTTAAGAAACTATTAAACGTAAGGGAAAGGTAAGGGTAAACTTGCTAAAGGCAGAAGCAGTGGGAGTTGCCATGGAAATCAAGGAATTCTCCCTTTCCAATAAGGCAGCAAAGTTACAGCATCGAGAAGCAGGGAAGCATTGCATTTCTTCTTTCTCTCTCAATCTTTCTGTCTACAACGTTGAAGAAAAAGAAGATGTAACTATAGGCACTAAGGGAAAATGAAATCAAATGATTCCTGGGTTCTGCCAGGACCAGCAGAAGGTGGTCCTAGATAAGGGAGTTAGCTAAGGTGTAAGGATAAGCACTAATTGAAAACTTGTGGCCCAGAAGCTGCCAACAGGAACTTGATGGTTTTCAGTGGAGGTGGACTAAGCTTCAAAGAAAGAAATAATCATGCTTCCCAGTATCTACTAGTCACAACCTCACAAAGCTCTGCACTGCAAAAGCCATTTGCTAGAGAGGCTGGACTCTGAACCACAAAGTTCTGGGTTGACTGCATCAGAGGCATTGTATTACATGGCTTGATGATACTAAGGAAAAGAAGAGAGAAAATAAAATCAAATTAAAGCTGTAAGTGCATCAGGAGTTTTAATCAGAAAGCTAAATGTCCTGTCAGTGTTTTTCAAAAACCTTGTTCCTAATGGTGGTCATTTTTTTGGTATCTATCATCATTTAATTCTCTAAATGATAATAATATCTGGGCAATAAAATGTGTAATGTTCTCAAGAAAATAATTATGACACTGAGGGTTTTAGGGGCCTGTTTATAGAGAAGTACATTGCTGGCTTTAATTTGTCCAGAATTCAGTTGAATTTACTATCATGTGTTTTTACAATAGAACTGAGACTCCAAGTTCTAGGTCATTAAAAGGGTCAGAAAAAAAACGTACACAATTCACCATACTTTTCTAGAATATTTGCATTTCACTAAGGCACAAAGCCTTAAATTTTGTCAGTGGAGAACAGGCAAAGGAGGGTTTAGACAAAGGCTATTTGAGCATTTTCATTATCTCTTAAGTGACAGCAGAAGTGCTGTCCCCTGCTCTGACACACTTTTCCTTTTGCCAAATTACAGTTTCTCCAATTTCATCAAATTCCATCTCTTCTTGGTGATGCCTTCAAGTAACCAGGGTCATGAATAATTGCTAAACTACTTAACATTTTCCTCATAAAATATATTTATTGTCTTAAATATCATATAATCATACTTTGTTTAATGCCATTTTTAGGAGTAAATGTAAACATCTATCTTCTATTTTTGTTACCTGCCCCACTCTCCCTCTTTGGCCCTTTCTGTTCATCTGCCAGAATATTTTCCCCCAATTCATCGACCATAAGCCTTTTTTTTTTTTTTTTTTTTTTTTTTTTTTTTTTTTTTTTTGAGACGGAGTCTCACTGTGTCTCCCAGGCTGGAGTGCAGTGGCGTGATCTCGGCTCACTGCAAGCTCCGCCTCCCGGGTTCACGCCATTCTCCCGCCTCAGCCTCCCAAGTAGCTGAGACTACAGGCGCCCGCCACCACGCCCGGCTAGTTTTTTGTATTTTTAGTAGAGACGGGGTTTCACCATGTTAGCCAGGATAGTCTCGATCTCCTGACCTCGTGATCCACCCGCCTCGGCCTCCCAAAGTGCTGGGATTACAGGCTTGAGCCACCGCGCCCGGCCTTCATTTTTTTAGTTGTCAATTTATATGTCTCATCAGAAATGCCTTCCTTGATCACCTAAACTAGATCAGATCTTCCAATATAAACAGCGTGTAAGACTTTTTCTTCCTAGCACCACCGTCTTGCTAATGATGTATCATCTGTATATTATGGCGTTACCAACAACCACTCTTTTAACAGAATCTCTTTCCCATAGCAAGTGGGTGCAAGGCAGCTATGTTGAAGGAAAGATGGGTAAATTATATGCATCATGAAAACTATGCCTCTCTATTTCATTAACCCTGTGTCTGCATCACGTAAAACAATTCTGTTGCATATTAGTAGCTTAATATATATTGCTGAAAGTAGGTATTTATTTCCTATACCACTTTATTTTTAACCTATCTTTCTCATTCTTCTTTTCCAGAGACTATGAAGATCTGTGAAATGTGCCAGTTAGTAGATGTGTGTGTGTGTGTGTGTGTGTGTGTGTGTGTGTGACAGACAGAGAGAGAGAGAGAGAGAGAGAGAGAATATGTGAGATGGTTATAAACCTAGGAAGACTACCTAGTTTCTTCATATAACCACAGTGTTTTGTTCTCTACTTAGGTCTATATATGAAGTTATGCTTGAATTGTGATTAAAAATTTCACTACTTTAAAAACAAAGGCATCTATTGGTGTTGATGGAAATGAATAGAAAGTGAAGATAAATAAAATTGATAATCGTGACTTTATAAACATACATAGAAACATTAAGGATCAGTTATATTCTAATGAATTTTAGAGATAAAATGACGTGTTATAGTGACACTGAGCATCTGTGATTGAGAAAATCTTAGTGTGTCAAGTGTTTTCTGCCTAGCTCTGAGCCCTCTCAATACTAAGAGCCCCGCACCTGCACTGGTATCTCTCACCTGCAACCTGGCTATGCCTGACCCATCATCATAAATCTGAGAACTATGTCACTGTCCACGATGCTTTATATCTATAAACAGCACTGTCATTCTCCAGGGAGGAAAACTTAGTTCTTCAATTGCGAACTATCTTATATCTGATCAATCGCCAAGTCCTGATGTGTTCAAGGTCTACAAATATCTGAAGACCCAAATATAATTTCACCTTCTTCACAGAGTCTTCCTGATCTCTTCCCCAGGAGAAGCCCCTCCAGCACCTGTCTCTTTCAAGTAATACATCACTTTCTGCCTTCTATATAGCACGCCTGCAGTAGAATCTGGCACATAGGAGCACGAGGCAATTTAATAATAATAATAAACATTGACGTACACTTGTTATCCTCCTAACTACACTCTAAGATCACTGGGGGCCAAATCTAGGTCTTTTTCAAATATATATTTCTTCGTGCTTTACGTGTCCATAACAGGAGAGCAACTAATGTGTTAATTCTTATAGATTGACTTCTCACATGGTTTCTCAAATTCTTTTTTACCTAGGAAACACCATTCTATAAATCAGACTTTGGAAATAATGTATAACTAATTCCTCAAAAGCAATTGCAACAAAACCAAAACTGACAAGTGGGACCTAACTTAACTAAAGAGCTTCTGCACGGCAAAAGAAACTATCAACAGAGTATACGGTCAACCTACATAATGTGAAAAAAAATGTGGCTAACTAAGCATCCAACAAAGATCTAATATCCAGAATTTATAAGGAACTTCAACAAATCAACAAACAAATAACTCCATTAAAACACTGGCAAAATACATGAACAGACACTTCTCAAAAGATGACATAATGGCAGCCAACAAACATGCCAAAATGTTACACATTCAGTAATCAGCAGAGAAATACAAATCAAAACCACAATGAGATACCATCCCACACCAGTCACAATGGCTATTACTAAAAACTCAAAAAACAACAGAGGCTGATGAGGCTACAGAGAGAAGGGAATGCCTATGCACTGTTGGTAGGAATGTAAATTAGTACAGTCACTGTGGAGAGCAATTTGGAGATTTCTCAAAAAACTTAGAACTACCATTAGACTCAGCAGTCTCATTGCTGGGTATATATCCAAAAGAAAACAAATTGTTCTACCAAAAAGACACATGCACTTGCATGATTATTGCAGCTTTAATCACGATAGCAAAGACATGCAATCAACCTACTTGCCCATCAAGGGTGGACTAGATAAAGAAAATGTGGTACCTATACACCATGGAATACTACACAGTCATAAAAAGCATGAAATCATGTCCTTTGCAGCAACATAGATGCAGCTGGAAGCCACTAGCCTAAGTGAATTAACACAGGAACAGGAAACCAAAAACCACTTGTTCTTACTTATAAGTAGGAGCTAAACATTGGGTATTCAGAAAAATAAAGATGGCAACAGTAAACACTGAGGACTACTAGAGGAGGGAGAGATGGAGGGAGACAAGGACTGGAAAACTAACTGTTGAGTACTTTGCTCAGTACCTGGGCAACATGCTTATTCATACCCTAAACCTCAGCATCACAAAATATTTCCGGGTAACAAACATGCATATGTACCTGAAACTAAAATAGAAGTTGAAAAAAAAAAAAAAAAAAAAGCTCTTTTTGCCATCATCTTTATCCTGGCCTTTATTGCGTTTCTCTACAGTAGCTTCAATTTCATTTCTTAGTATTGAGTGTCTTCCACCCCTTTCTCCAACATCCACATCCTCACCTTATTCTTTTTTTAACGTGACTTTTCTGACTTAAAAAAAATCTTTATTGTTCTCTTATTGTATACTAGATTTCAAATGTATTCACTTAATTTTAAGGGTCTTTGCCATCAGGCTACTGTTAACTTTTTGATTGATGCCTCTATTTTCTTTCACAAGTAATCCATACCAGGTTCATGTTTCTCCTATAACCCTGCTAATATAACCTGAGTTTTTCCATCTTCATATATTTGTCAGTGCTTTCTCTTCTCCTAGAATGTCCCCCATCCTACTTCCATTCTGTATGCAAACTAATTCACCTTGAAACTTTTCTGATCATATATAAATAATAAATTTTCACACATCTTCTCCCTTTTATATAATTAATAGTAATTAGTATCAAATGTGTATCTTATTAATCTTTATATACCTCACAGTTACTAGCGCTCTTTTACTAGATTGAATTACACGCAAGTGCTGACATTTGACAGTTCTGACCCTTAAAATGGAAATTCCACATAAGCTAACATAATAATTTGATGCTGTCACAGTGCCAGTTTGGCAGTGATTTGAAGCCAGGGTCAAAATCGGTAAATGTGGACATGAAATCACTTAAAGTTTGTATTTTATTTTGAAAATTAGAGCTCTGGCTGAGAATCTAAATTTGATGAAGTGTCATTCATTTCTGAAGAGAGACAGGCTGCAGCTGGTGAGCATATATCAGTCTTCTAAGTGCTTCCTAAAGAGTCTCTTTTTTAACTTCCTTCCTTCATTCCTTCCCTCCTTTCTTCCTTCCTTCCTTCCTTCCTTCCTTCCTTCCTTCCTTCCTTCCTTCCTTCCTTCCTTCCTTCCTTCCTTCCTTCCTTCCCTCCTACCTGCCTACCTTCCTGCCTGCCTGCCTTCTTTCCTTCCTTCCCAAAGAAATCCTGGTGGTAAATAATTGATAAATAGATGTGCTATGTAATCATAAATACCACTACTCAGGCATACCAGCAATATTGTCCCTTTTTATCTAGAAGACCACTAATATTACTTTGTGTTTTAACTGACAAGAGGAATCAATGCAAATAGTTATTCCAAATTCCAAATCTTTGCATAACTTATGAGAAATAATACATGAAACAAATGTTGTTAAGTAATCTTTACAATGAAAGTCAGTAAGACAGGATAACTTTTAAAAACCCACTTTCATTATGAGATCATCAGTCAATGCGCTGCTTTCTAGGGCATTAAAAATACTGATATATCAAATAAAAAGGTATTAACAACTCTAAAAGAGTTAATTTTATTTCCAAAGTGCCTACCTTTAGAATGGGTTTTATTTAAACCAAATTCTTTTTCTTCTCTTCTGAGATAAGATTGATGAAGACTGATTTAAGTACATATATATTAATATATAAAAATAAATATAAAATATAAATATATATAATAAAAAATATATTTATATTATAATATATAGTCAATAAATAAAGGTATATATATACACGTTTAGGTATATATATGCCTAAGGGGGGTGTGTGTGTATATATATATACACATATTATATATGGCATATACCTTTATTTAGGTATATATACCTAAATATACCTTTAGGTATACCTTTATGTAGGTATATAATATATACACCTTTTATATATTAGGTATATATATACACACCTATTATATATGGTGTGTGTATATATACCTATTATATATAAGGTGTGTGTATATATACACCTTTATTGACTATATAATGTATTTTTATATATAATAGGTATATATATACATATATACCTTTATTTCTATATACACCTTTATATAAGGTATATATAAGGTAAATATAACGGTATATACATAGGTTTAAATATAAATATGTATAAATACAAAAATATATATATACACCTTTGTATATTTTTATATATACCTTTATTTAGGTATATACCTAAGGTGTATATATATACCTAAATAAAGGTGTATGTGTATGTATATATATGTTTGCCTTATTTTTACTCAGAAGAGAAAACCACCTAAGGTGTTTTGTTTTGTTTTAGTATGGTCACTCTAAGTCGACATAATCTCATGTAACTTTATTTTAGCAACTGAAATGAAATCAAACTCATTCATCCAAGCAAATTCCTGACATACAGAACATTGGAATTACATATGGTTGTTACTGATACCTGGTGGAACCATGAAAAAATGTTGTTATTACTGTGTTTTCCATCAAAAAATGTTGTTATTACTGTGTTTTCCATCTGTTTAATGTCGTTGATAATATTTGTAAGATAAGAACATCTTGAAGACAGAAACATGATCATACTTCTGATATTAGTCTTCCCCTGAAACATTCTGCTTGGCATTCCCTCACTTTAAGGATATGCATTTGGCCAGGTGCAGTGGCTCACGCCTGTAATCCCAGCACTTTGGGAGGCCGAGGCGGGTGGATCACCTGGGTCGGAGGTTTGAGACCAGCCTGACCAACATGGAGAAACCTCGTCTCTACTAAAAATACAAAATTAGCCTGGTGTGGTGGCACATGCCTGTAATCCCAGCTATTCAGGAGGCTGAGGCAGGAGAATCTCCTGAACCCAGGAGGTTGCGGTGAGCCAAGATCGCACCATTGCACTCCAGCCTGGTGATAGAGAGAGACTCAGTCTCAAAAAAAAAAAAAAAAAAAAAAAAAAAAAAAAAAAGCATTTATTTCTATTTCTTCTGTATCTTCTACTTTACGCATTTGATTCCATTAGGCCTTTAAAACTTCATTTTTCTCTCTGCTTTGCTTTTCCATAAGGGTATTGTAGTGAACAACCTTGCATTGTTCAAAATTATGCTGAATGCTCAAATAAATATATTGAGTATTACTTGCTAAAGGAGATGATACTCACTCAAGGCTTTGTTTTTTCTTAACATTGTAAACATTTTATTATCCACACTAGAGAAGGAGTAAAAAAAGGAGTAAATATTTCTACAAATAACAAACGAAATTAAATATTTTCATACAAAGACTATTTGATCAAAATCTTTCATAATTGCTTCATAAATTAAAACCTGAAGAATGTCTTGAAAAATGAATTATACATTGTTTTTACACTGAAAAAAACATTCTTCTAGTCTTCAGGAGCCTTGGTTAAGTTTAAGCTCAGCTCTAATTTTAATTAAATTTTCTCTGTTATTATGTATTTTATAATAAAACATATTTTCATGTGTCAAAAGTACTAGTTATTTGCTGCTTCAGATTATCTCTGCATATAAGCAGGGAAAAATATTAAGAATATTTATTAATATATTATCTAAAGAGGCATCATATACAAGGATATATTTGAAAATTATAAAGTGCTATATAAATTTAAAGTATATATGTTATTAAATATCATTGCATTAAATACCTGAAAAAGTAACACACATTTTAATGTACACAGAAAAAAATCATGGATTTTTTTATTCCTTATACTCCATCTTAAATGTTTTAACCTTAGGTTAGCAAATTTATTTTTTAGAGTTCTAAGACTAGAAAAATCCAGGCTCACCATAATTATAAATGGGTTATGGATTTTAGAAGTACTATTAATATTAGAGGATAGATTTTTTTTCCCTTTGAGTCGAATGTCTTTGACCTGTCAAAAATAACGGATGGCTTAAGGGATATTTTTACATGATGGGGGAAGGTTTTGTCATTGCTCACACCAGGAGTGTACATCATAGGTTCAAGCATATGGTTTTCGCTAAAGACAACTGCATCTTTGGTTCAGATCGTTCATTACTGTAAAGGCAACTGTCATTTCCTAGAGATTAGTATTGGGGTTCCAAGTTCTGCTCTTCTTCAGATTGCAGTGTTGCTTAATTAATCATAAGAGCAAACTACCATCTGAACACTGGGTTAAAATAAGAGTGTGGAAAAAGAAAATCTGAGCATGACTGATTTTCGTGCACAGTGTTGGAGAGCGCCCACACTGGAATTGTAAGTAGGAGCAGGGCTGACCATACCTCTGTGTAAGAAATGAGTTGGTTGCTAGTTGCTTTAATCTCACTGGTAGGGTGTTAAACCATAAGTACTGCCTTCCAAATACAACAAAGGAACATGACTTGTTCACACTTCTGAAAATTTGTCTTAAATATGTTCTGGTTTCTGTCATCATCTTTTCTTTAGAAGAAAGGATATAGCAATGATCTATAAGAAAAACATTTAGAGGAGCAGTGATGCATGTCTATAGTCCCAGTTGCTTGGGAGGCTGAAGTGGAGGTATCACTTGAGGCCAGAAGTTTGAGGCTGCAGTGCACTATAACTGTGCCTATCTACTGCACACTAGCCTGGGCAACATAGTGAGACCCCCATCTCAAAAGCAAAATAAAATAAAGATATTAATTCAATATTACTTCAATGCATGTTTATTGAGTGTAAACTATATACTAGGTCATCACTGTCCAGTAGAAATATAATGTGAACCACATGTGAAATTTGAAATTTTCTAGTAGCCAAACAAGAAAATGGAAATCAATGAAATTGTTATTATTATTATTATTATTATTATTATTATTTTAGACAGAGTCTCGCTCTGTTGCCCAGGCTGGAGTGCAGTTGTGTGATCTCTGCCCACTGCAACCTCCGCCTTCCAGGCTCAAGTGATTCTCCTGCTTCAGCCTCCCGAGTAGCTGGGATTACAGGCACCCACAACCATGCCTGGCTGATTTTTATATTTTTAGTAGAGATGGGGTTTCACTATGTTGACCAGGCTGGTTTTGAACTCCTGACCTCAAGTGATCCGCCAGCCTCAGGTTTCCAAAGTTTGGGATTACAGGCGTGAGCCACTGTGCCCAGCCTGTTTTTAATCATATATTTTATTTAACCCAGTATATTGAAAATATTGTCAATTCCATATGTAATCAATATAAAAATTACTAATGAGGCATTTAACAAGATTTTTTTCATACGAACTCATGAAAATTTGGAGTGCTCTTTACACTTACAGAACATCTCAATTCAGACTAGCCACATTTCAAGTCCTCAATAACCACATGTGGCTACCATCCTGCATAGTGCAGTGATAAACACTAATCATGAGCCAAAGCACTTGATCTTATGGAGCTTACGTTTTAGAAATATAGATATTTGAATTTTGTGTTACATAAGCATTCATATTTTCTTAGAGCTTCTAATTGAAGCCACATTTCTTTATGACCTTTCTTAAGTGCTACTTCACAAATATAAAAAAGGAAATATCATAAACTTCAGAAAACAGTAAACAAATTGAATTGTTTCACCCCCCCATCTCTTTCCAGGTCTGTCCTCACGTCCTTCAGTGGCTAAGAATCAGGACATGTCTTTGAAATCTCTAATTTTAGCAACATGTGCATGCAAAATTATTTTCTCCCACAACATCTCTATTTGCTTTACAAAATAGTGTTTTCAACTACTTATTATCGAGTCAAATGAACTCCCCAAGGATCATATGCTGCTCTCTTTACTCCATGATTTTCAGTAATTCTGGTCTATTTGGAGACTCCAGTAAAAGGAAGGAATGTGGCATTAGAAGTGTACCGGTACTGTAAGGGTGGAGTTTGGATTCTAAGACTTTACAAACCTCTCTAGAGAGAGCTTACAAGTCCACATGGAATCCACTGAGTCCAGAGTCATTGGGATGATCTGTATGGAGGATGTTGTAAAGTATGTGCGAAGTTGAGCACAAATGCCTCAGGGAAGATGTCTGCTTGCAAGGAGGTGAGTTACTTGTAATTGTGGCTTGTCATCTACCCTGAGATGAGTACTTGTAAAATAGGGCAAGGTGATAGAAATCACTCCCCACAATCTCATAGGGAAACAATACTTCCTGCCAGAAAATTAGCTGAGAAAGCTCACTGAGGAAGGGAGGAGGGTAAATACAGATCAGAATTTGAGTCATTCCTTAACCTCCATTTTGAGGATATATTTAAACACACACACACACAGAAGTTCCAGGACCCCATTACAGATCACAGTCATGTTTGAAATCCCACACATCATTGCTTCCAGTAAGGAACTCACTTCGTAGCAAATAAAGTGTGCCAATTGGCCCATACACACAAAAACCACTAGTCTTACTATGTTCTTCACCATTCTCAAGCAGCTGGTTTCATAAAATGGTGAAATGACCTTTTTTTGAAGATCCAGCTACAGTGCCAGCTCTGAGGCATTAACCTTGCAGGGCTGGGGCGCTGAGCAAGGTTCTTCAAGAGGCTATATATGTTCTGAATCAACATCCAATATATGGTATTATTCCTTCTATAGCCAGGACTTACAGGTCCAGGAACCAAGAGCTAGAAATGAGAGTAGCAACACTCACTATTGCCCCTAATGACCCACTAGCAAAATGTTTGTATCCTGTCCCCGTGTCCTTAAGAGACTCTGCTGGCATGGTGGTCTTAGTTTCAAAAGGAGGGATGCATCTACCAGGTGACATAGCAATGATTCAACTAAACTAGATATTAAGGCTACCACTTAGCCAGTTTGGACTCTTCATGCTTTTGGGTCAACCGGCAAAGGAAGGAATTATTGTGCTGGCTAGGGGGATTGATCCTGACTACTAAGGAGAAATTTAACTGCTACTCCAAATGGAGGTAAGGAAGAGTAGGTCTAAAATGCAGGTGATCCCTTAGGGCATCTTTAATATTACCATGACCCGTGTTTAAAGTCAATGGGAGACCACAGCATAATCGAGGAAGGATTCTAATGGCCCAAACCCTTCAGGAATGAAGGTTTAAGTCACCACACCAGATGAAAACTACAGCCAGGTGAGGTGCTTGCTGAGCACAAAGGCAATGCACAATGTGTAGTGAAAGGAGGTTGTTATAAATACCAACTACAATTATGTCATGAGCAGTTCTTCCTTATTTTGTCATGAATATGTTCGTGTGTGTGTGTGTATATATATATTTATATGTATAGTCTTTTTTCCTGTTCTTATTCTCTTGTCATACAACATAAGATGCATTTGCTTTATATCAATATTTAAGTGTTGTTAACTTTATATCATAGTATTTCATTGCAGTATATCAAGAATAGTAAATATCACCCAGGGACTTTGCATTCTCTTCTGGGATAAGGGTTGCTCAATTGTATGCAGAATGATTGTATTATGTTAGTCCAAAGTATGGCTTTGTTATTGCCTATATTTGGAGATTAAATATGGTTTAAAGAAATGCGTATGGATGCCAAGTTTTCGTGTGGTGGACTCAGTTAGTGAATTTTATTTGTCAGCTTAACTGGGCCAAGACGCCCAGATATTTGGTCAAATATTATTCTGGCTGTTTCTCTAGAGGGTGTTTTGTGGATGATATTAACATTTATTTATTTATTTTTTTTAAATTTATTTATTATTATTATACTTTAAGTTGTAGGGTACATGTGCATAACGTGCAGGTTTGTTACATATGTATACTTGTGCCATGTTGCTGTGCTGCACCCATCAACTCGTCATTTACATCAGGTATAACTCCCAGTGCAATCCCTCCCCCCCTCCCCCCTCCCCATGATAGGCCCCGGTGTGTGATGTTCCCCTTCCTGAGTCCGAGTGATCTCATTGTTCAGTTCCCACCTATGAGTGAGAACATGCGGTGTTTGGTTTTCTGTTCTTGTGATAGTTTGCTAAGAATGATGGATTCCAGCTGCATCCAAGTCCCTACAAAAGACTCAAACTCATCCTTTTTTATGGCTGCATAGTATTCCATGGTGTATATGTGCCACATTTTCTTAATCCAATCTGTCACTGATGGACATTTGGGTTGATTCCAAGTCTTTGCTATTGTGAATAGTGCCGCAATAAACATACGTGTGCATGTGTCTTTATAGCAGCATAATTTATAATCCTTTGGGTATATACCCAGTAATGGGATGGCTGGGTCATATGGTACATCTAGTTCTAGATCCTTGAGGAATCGCCATACTGTTTTCCATAATGGTTGAACTAGTTTACAATCCCACCAACAGTGTAAAAGTGTTCCTATTTCTCCACATCCTCTCCAGCACCTGTTGTTTCCTGACTTTTTAATGATCGCCATTCTAACTGGTGTGAGATGGTATCTCATTGTGGTTTTGATTTGCATTTCTCTGATGGCCAGTGATGATGAGCATTTTTGATTAAAGGTGGACTCTGAGTAAAGGGGACTGTCCTCCATAATGTGGGTGGTTCTCATCCAATCATCTGAAGATCTTAATAGAACAAACACTGATATCCCCAAGCAAGAAGAGATTCTGTTAGAAGACTACCTGTGGACTTGAACTTCAACATCGGTTTTTACATTGGTCTCCAGCTCACCCTGCAAATTTTGAACTTGCTTTCCACCATAACTGTGTGAGCCAGATTTTTTTTTTTCTGTATATACACATCCTATTGGTTCTGTTTCTCTAGAGAACCCTAATACATCTACTAATTTAGGCTATTCTTAGTGGAATCTCCAAAACAAATTTTTTACATGTTTTTTAGGGCATTCTGCTTTAGGTTCGGAAGTTTTTCAAGGGGGAAAATTAACTATAATCCTCCCCTCATTTATGACCACTTCATCCTGAAAAACCTCAGATATTTCACTGCAGAATTAAATATTAGCTTTATTTTATTTATTTCCTCAATAACATACTTTTACCTTAACGGTATTTGAGAAAATTATCCTGGAATAACTTATTCAGAGTTTCATCTACTCATCATTTCTTGATGTGCTTCACTAACATCAACTGAATGGCAATTTCAATGAGAAGCTTTTTTGGAAAAACACTCTAATTTTGAAAGATAATATTTAGAGATAAATTTTGAAGGTTACACATAGAACCTATTGATGGAGCAACAGGTAATGAGGATTGCTTAAGTAAGTGTAGAATACAAATTCAGTGCCGCCTGCATGAAGTGTCAAAAAATGTATTGCATTCATGAGGTAACACTTATTAATAGAAAATTGAAATAGAAAAGCATTAGCTTCCCCAATTAAAAACAGAATTAAAGTGAATAAAACAAATAAGAACAATTTTCAGCTATTACTCCCTCTTTAATCTTCTGAAATACTTGCTTACTAACAATGAAGATAATGAGTAAGGCTCATTATAGTTATAAGTGAGAAGAAAAACATTGTCATCAATGCTGAAATAGATTTATCTTAAAGTATGGGCATAATTGGGCACCCACGTGAACTTTGCATACACTCAAAGAGGACTTTCTTATTATTAGTGACTCAAATCTTGGCTTAAATATAACTTGCTTTCAGCTATGAAATACCTATAGTACAATATTTTTAAAAGTGCATACTTGAAAAAACCTTACAGTTGGGATCACCAAATTCAATAAAAATAGGTTGATTATCTATTGTTTTATCTGACAAATATTTATCGAGTGTCTACTTCATACCAGGAACTATGTGAAGCCTTAGTGATATATGGGGAGATAAGATGGATATGGTTTCTGTCCTCATGGAACTTATAGACAGATTTATGGGAAACACAGACAAATAAATATGCTTCACAATGCAACATGTCCAAGTTCATTGTAATCTACACAGTCTCTGTGACCTGATCATTTGAAAATATCGACTTTATTCATGCACATTAACGACACTGGCCTTCTGTGATTGCTATTTCCTGGATCTAGAATTCCCTTTCTGTAAGATCTTGGCATGGCTAGTTGCTTATCCTCATTTAGATACCAATTCAACTATTATCTTCTGTGTAGACTAAAATTTCTGCGTGGCCGCGCTGTTTTTTAAGTTCAAAGGAAATACTAGGTATGAAAGATGAGAAGTTTGAGAGGGTGGTGGGCTAAAATACATAAAAAAGTATAGTCGCAATATCGAGCACTTTCTCAGATTCTGATTTAATTTTGGCTTTTCTTTTTTGGTAAGAGATAGATGGATAAACTACTTCTTTGATTGAATTTGTAGATTCCTTTTGAAAAAAATTCCTAGTTCTAGTGCATTGCTTATTTCCCATTTTTGACATCTTAATTTGCTGATATTTTATTAGCTGGTCATGCAGATCATCAGGAATGTTTCCGAGTTCAGGAAAATTAGAATGCTATCTCAATTATGTTTGCACCGTTAACCGTTTGCTCAGTTAATTTTACAAGTATCAACAGTGCATTTCTTGACTGTGATTATCACTCTGACCTTCTCTTTAATTGACCAGAGGGCACAACAGAGTCACAGGGATTATGCAAAAGTACTTTGTCTTTAAGTATTTACAGCTTAATTATTAGCTTTGCAACATTCCTAAAGATAAATAAAAATTTTTAAAAATGGATCACTTGGTTGTCACTCGTTTGAAAACAGTGAAAGCAATAATTTTATCTTAATTCTTTCATGCATGTTTATTTATTTGAAAATATTATATAGGGCTACTTTTGTACTTTATAAATTCTGTAATTGAATTATGCAAATGGAATGCATGTTTTTCTTGTTAAAAACATGTGACTTATGTAGTCTATTGCACAAATCCTCTATCACATCTCCACGAAAACTTCTGTTAAGGTATAAATTGGTAACGCAGACGTTTGAAGGTAACACAGACAGGGTTATATATGGACTCAATAAATATCATTGAATTCAGTAACAAGAACTGTTTCCCTTTTCTAGAGCAACCCAAAGTAAGTCACTTCCTATTCTTCACCCATGGTTAACCTGTGCATGCTTCCATAATTGAGTTCATCCTATTGAACTTTATTTTCACTATTGATTTTAAATTATACAAATATTACACTATCATATGAAAGATAATGCTAGAATTCACTTCTGTCACCACCCATATATCCAGTTCTTTTTACAAGTTACTGTTATCAATTTATACATACATTTCCTGATTTCTTCTAATGAATTTGCACACATACAAACACATATCTTATAGTGATTCTTTCTTTACAATTTTTAACATATGAGGTATCAAACCTGTTTTACAAATCAAAATAAACATTTTCCTAGTCCTTCAAATGTTGCATAGTACTAGAATCTATGAGTTCAAAATTGTTTTTTTAGTCATTACTGAAGGACATTGGTTTGTTCCTCTTTTTCTCTAATACAAACAATTCTGCAATAAAATCCTGAAGCTGCTTCCTGTGTACTTGGGCTAGTATTTTTCTAGAGTAGATACCAACTGCTGGTTCCTGGAAAATATTCATAAATATTTAATTACAATATTTGTTACCTAATATCTTTATACGTTTTCTATAATAATTTATGTATCCATCAGCAGTGTGAGCACTAATCTATTCCTTAGTCTTTCCAATATTTAAGATACTTTATTATATACTACAATTTAAAAAAATCCCTATTTTATTTATTAACATATCCCTGTTCCTAACATATTTTACAAGATTCATAGGTGTTTGTTAAATACTTGTTGAATAAATTAATTTGTTTATAAACGTGAGAAGACTAACATGATAGGATTGAAAACATTGATAATGTTTCACTAGTAGCTAATTATATCCTTGGAATTACTAAAGCCAGACTAGGAACAAATGAAAGAACTCAAGACATCTCGAATGTGTCTACATTTCTCATTTTTTAAAACTGAATAGCTCAAGTAGTATAAATACCAGAATATGTAATTTAAGAGATTCCCATATTTGTCAAAAATATATGATTCCCAAATTTCAGAAGGTGTATTTGGATTCTGAAGTTATAAAAGCACTTGGTAAGCCATGCCTACCAACTACTGTAGGCAATCAACCATTACAGAGACATAGTTTTCTGATTTCAAGATTATAGGAAACACTGAGAGTAACTGGATATGACTCCAATGTTTCATGATCTCTGTAGATCTTGTTCTTAACAAAGTAGGTCAAAGACACTACACTGAATTCCAGCTGGGGAACAATATGACACCTGAGATAAAAATCTCGAAGAGTCAAATTATGTTACCTGAAAAGTTTCTATTAAAATGTAAGCAAGAGAGGAACACTAATGCTGGATTAGTTTATTAAATTTACTGGCAAATAAACTATGCTTAGAATACTAAATCTTGGGAACTATTCTTTTTTTACCATGTCAATAAACAGATGGCTCCAGTAATTACATTTTGATGAAATTCAAAATGTGCAGAATATTTCAGTTACAAATTAATTGGGTCACAAAAATTTTCTATTTTTTCATATAAATAAATGTTAATTTTTTACAAAGATAATACCAGCACAAGGGGGAAGCAATTTCCCATGAGAATTTACTCTACCTAACCATCAAGTGATACCTAATTATTTAAAAGTAGAAATCAGCTCAAAGCATGTGCCCTTAATTGACTACCTTTTCTGCATTTCAGCTATAATGAAAACCTTGAAAAGAAGATGAACCCTCTACCTGTCAGCTACTATAAGAACATATTCCCCAAGGAGCTCTCTTAGTACTTTAAAAATGTTCTCCATGCAGGGATTTCCCTTTTTACCTAGGCACTTATAGCTTCAATTCTTTACAAGTCTCTGAGGATTAAGAAGAGAAAGTTAATATTTCCATCTGTAAGATGATGGGCTATCGCTACTAAGGTTTTGATTTGACAACTGAACTTCTTGCTCGAATTCACATTTCTTTTATTTTTCATGGAACAAAATGTTTGTTTTATATTATCAGAGAGTAATAGTAAAGTAAGATTCCATTTTCTTCTTGCAATGCTCCTCTTTTAAACTTGGGAAGTAGGAAAACCTACTTGGATCCTCTGGATCCAAATTTTTAATTCCCAGTAGTAATAACTATAATAATACAATGTGTATAGTAGCACCCATATATTAATGAAATTGCTAGAATAGATTTACTGCTTATTCAGACAGTTTCAAATTTTGGGTAAATGGAAGTCATGTAGTCCAACTACATAGTAATTAATATTTTTTTTCAGTGACTGCATTATACTATAGCCTATATTTGGCCACAGTGTTACTATTATATTCATAGGTTGTCTGCTCCATCGCTTTTCTTTCAACTAAGCCAATACAAAAATCATTCTGAGGCAGATATGTTTCTAGATCATCTAGTAGCTAAGTTACAGATGTCTAAATTGGACTATTTAATTTGAAAATCACCCCTCCCCTGCAACTCCCTCACACAAATCATCAACTTAGCAAAACTGTTCTTTAATCAACCGTTGCTATAATTCATTGTCAAATTGATTTACTTGCATGGTAAAATGTTAAAGCACCAAGCTATCAAAATGAAATATATGCATATTTCATAAACATGGTTGTAATAAACTGGTAGAGTGTTTCACTATTAAATAGAAGAAATACATATTAAAAGTACTCACTCTCCAGTTCCACATATATTTACACATTCTTCATGCTTTATAAATGTTGCAGGCACATAACAAGTTCTACTTGATATGTAAAATGTAACTTCAAGTTGATTACATACACAGATAATTGTTAAGAATTCTTTTCTCTGAATCTCAGTACATTAAAAATACCCAGGAACACATTAAAATTCATTTGCATTTAAAAATATGATTCTCCTTGACTTTGAATCTATATTCCGTTGATCTTATAAATTGATGTGGCTAATTTTTAGAAATAGTCTTATCAGTGATAAAATTTCTAAGTATAATAGATATTTTACACATTTTGTGTTTTTAATATTTACTTATTTTTAATTTATTAAACAAATATTAACTCAATGTCCAAATTTTATTTTTAAGAAAATGAGAAACTTCAAAATAAGTATAATAAAGCTCTTTCATGTGAGATGAATGTGGGAAAAAATGAGTACAGTAAATTATGATCTGCCACCTTGTCATAATTCATAGAATTGCTAGAGAGTGGATACAAGATGTTTCCATGTTCTACAGAAAGGAGGAGTAAAGAGTTAAACTGTTTGTTTTTAACTGAGAGAAGGAAAAATCTGCCTTCCTGACATCAATTTAAAAGAAGCTCAATCTAGTATGTTTTGCCAACTTAAATTGGAAGTTCAGATAACTGATCTGGATCTCTACATTCTGTTTCACGTATTTATAGCACTTTGTTCATCCCATATTTAAGCACTTACTGCATAACTGTTTATGTTACATTTCTTTATTTCTTCATTATTTTGTGAGCTAGCGAAGTGAGGCACTTAGTCAAATCCATGGTTTCAGCACCGAGGACAGCGCTTCTGTTAGTTAATTTCTTCTTGGGCTCCACCTTCAACAAACTTATGATGTGGGGACAATGTAGGCAGTACAATGCACTGAGGTAGGTAAGATGATAAGTTGCATTCAGAAATGAGAACATGAATGATAACTTAGGTGGGTGGAGGTAAGTAGTATGCAGTAAGAGTGGAGAGATGAGTAGGAATCAGATGGTATAGACTTTTTCAGCCACATCTGGAGTTTAGAGTTTACTCTAAGAGCATGGGGAATAGGTTATAATGGTTTAATCAGGGAAGTTAATGGAATTATCCCATCTAATTTTCAATTCGGAAAGTTCAACTTGGCTATCAGGAAATATGTGTCATATTCTAAAAATAAAATTTTAAATGAATACCTGCATTTAATAAATAATATAACTGTAATTTTAGATTGGTAAAAGTCAAAAAGTTTGGAAAAGTAATTCTATTTTTAAAATACTGAATCCTCAGGTTAACACACACACATATTATTTCTTACAGTACTCGCAGGTGAATTGTGTGTATGGCTGGGTTTCTGGGTTAGAATAAAAGGTTCCAATGCAGCAACACACAATTATAAACAATTTGGCTTTAAAGATGCCATCATCATTGGAAATACTGATTAATACTGAGCTCTTCATTGGAAAATTGTTCTACGTTTTACGTTCAAAAGTTTAACTGTTTCTGATGGGACCACTGGACTTGTCTGGGAAAGCTTCATAGACTTTTAACATTATCTTTAGAAAGTGTCCTGCTATTTGTGATATATTTATAGTAAACTGAATATACTAATATTGAAACTAATTTTCTTGGTAACTTATGAGTTATACTAACTTCATTTTCTAATTAACATAAATAAAGTGTTCTTTCCTTAGCTTTGAAGCAAAGTGGATATGATTGAATAAGCTTTCTAAAGGTGCGACTACAGAGAATACTTGTTTGATCTTCCCATAGCACTTGGCCCAGTTTTATGTGTTTAGTGGGCAATCAATGACTGTCTTTTGAATAACAAACAAAACCTGTGATTATTCAACTCATTTTAATTGTAGGCTATCCTGAAATGGCACAAGAATTGCAGTAACTAATCTTTAAAATTTATTTTTGTAAGCTTTCACCATGTTATTTACCCCCAATTAAAATTCTGTTTTGTGCCATCTCATGCAAAATGTCAGTTTTTAATGATAAATGTTCTCCACAGTTAGAGGTTCAAATACCGGTGAGAGTGATTAAGCTGTTCTAGTGCCAGCACTGCAGAAATAATCACTACAGCAGAATTTCCTGAAATGTGAAAGCAAATGGAAACAGCACTCAGAATCACCTGATTGTGGCTATTAAAAAACAGACTTATAAGCCCTATCAAAAGCTTCCCAATTAGGCACATGGGGTGAGTGGAGTCTGGGAATGTACATTTTTAACAGACCACCTAAATATCAACTGTAAGAATGGAATAGAATGTTACTAATATTAATAGTCATTTCCTTAAGAGTAAATGATTACCTTGTAAAATTTTTATTCCCAAAATATATTGACTATAAAATTAATTCCAAAGTTATTCTTTTTTTTTTTTTTCTTTAAGACGGAGTCTCACTCCGTCACCCAGGCTGGAGTGCAGTGGCGTGATCTCAGCTCACTGCAACCTCCGCCTCCTGGGTTCAAGCGATTCTCCTGCCTCAGCCTCCCAAGCAGCTGGGATTACAGGCGTCCACCACCATACCCAGCTAATTTTTGTATTTTTAATAGAGACGGGGTTTCACCATGTTGGCCAGACTAGTCTCGAACTCTTGACCTTAGGTGATTCACCCTACTTGGCCTCCCAAAGTGCTGGGATTACAAGTGTTAGCCACCGTGCCCAGCCCCTAAGTTATTGTTATTTGGAAACTCATTTGATCTATTATCAAAGTCAAAAATGAAACCTCTGTTGACTACCTCTTCTATACAGTGCCTTTAACTCTTCCTTTTTCCTCAAGCTATTTCTTCATCTATTTTAATAAGAAGTCATAGTAGGTAGAATGGTCCCACAAATAAGTCCCTTTTCTAATGCCTGGTACCTGTGAATATGTTACCTTACAGAGCAAAAGAGACTTTGCATATATGATTAAGGTTAAAAACCTTGAGATATGGAAAATTATCTGGTATTACCCAGCTGGGTCTGATGTAATCACAAGAATCCATAAAAGCAACCAACTGTGGTCAATGGGGAAGATGTGACTGAGTATGGACAAAGGGCAGAAAGAGATGAAATGTTGTCATCTTTGAAGATGGAGGAAGTGGGCCACAAGCCAAGCAATGAGGTAACCTCTAGAGGATGGAAGAAGCAAGGAAACAGACTCCTACTGCCACAAGAAAGGGATGCAGCCTTACTGATCTATTGATTTTACCCCAGTGAGACCCCTTCCAGACTTCTGGAATTTTAAGATAATAAATTGATGCTTGTTGTAAGCACTACATTTGTGGCAATTTGTTATGGCCTCCACAGTAAGATAGTACAGAAGGCATTGGCTTTGATCCCACCTATGTTCCTTTATTTATAACCCAAATACTGATATGACTGTTAGCTGACATGATATCCTAGTTACTACCAGTTCAGCTTTTTCAAACTGTAGCTAAGGATATGAGAAATTTACAATAATACACTTATGTATGCAATATACCCAGGTATTTAGAATTGAAGATTTTATCACCAAAATTATGTTTGTTGCATGCACTTGTAACTGCTGAGAAAGTAATATAGTTTAATAAAGTAGAACTGGTCTTAAAATATATCTAGATCATCTACCACTTCTTAGTTGTGGTGGTATTAGACAAACACTTCTGCTTTTATCTGGACGATGGGTATGGCAATGCATAGCCTTCTTTCCCAGGGTCTCTGTTTTATTAACATGAAACAAAATTAGAAAATAGACCTTTTGGACTTTAAAGTGTTCTACAAATGAATGACATTTTAAAATGTTGCAGTAAAGTATCCATGGAAATTAAGCTACCTTAAAATAAACCAACATAAGAAGGAAACAGCAGAAGATTTTATGTACTGTATATGCTCTCCTTGAATACACAGGCACAATACCTCTTAAGATTTTTTATTACTTTCCCAGAATCTAGAAGTAAATTTACTCAACAAATAGTACATTCTTATTACTCTTTCATTCTGGAAAAATAAAATTTATTTTTGTATTTGTGTTACACCTCACATTTACTATACCCATCTAATCTAAAGGGAAGAATAGGTGATGGTTTGAGGGCCTACATTTTAAATGAACATCCTTGTTTTTCTGAGCCCACATGCTGTTTCTGTATAATTTTCCCATTGGGTATAGAAGCCTAGATGTCTGTTTTAAAATATATCTGTTTTACAGATGTATCCATCCGGGATCAGCAGCCTGCAGAAACAACTTTCCAAAATTTACATCTTTGGTTTTGCTTAAGGGAATTCATTAAAAATGACTAAAACTGGCAATAGAGAATTATGCCACATATGAAATGTCTTGACACAATGTTTATTTATTCACAAAATAGTACCTACCTAATATGAGCTGGCCAGCTTCTACATACTTGAGATATAGAGGAGAATTTATACATATGTTTAAAGTCTCTGAAGTCCAGATCTGAGTTGAGGACACAAACATGTAAATCACAAAGTGTGACAGAGGATTACAACAGATCTGTGAGAACACAGATTACCTCTGTGTAAAAGTGAGGTGGATTTTGAAAAAAGAGCATGATTTTTTATTTGTTAGTTTTAAAATGTGATTGAAATACTCCAAGTCAGGAAGATTAGCATGGAGATGTGATTGTGTATCCTAAATGGGTGAATTTGGAAATTATAGTATTGTTTTATTTTAAACAAAAAGATATTCTATTTTTTATATATATATATATATATGACATGATACATGAATATAACGTTGTATTTATGTGACCTAGTATATGACTATACTATATATATTTATATATATACATTTATGTATACATTAGAAAAATACTTTAACTGTGGTGTGGAGAGATTAAAGTTGCGAGAGACTAGTGTAAAGCTGGTACACAAAAGGTTACTGTAATTGTCTAGGAAAAAAATTAGGGTCTAAATTAGGACAGAAGTTGTAAGAGCAGAAAAGAGGGAACAGATTATGAGAGAAACTGAGAGGGTCGTGGTAGAAACAACCAGGATTTGGTGACTGATGAAAGGTATCAAATGTGGGAGACACTATAAAAATGACTTCAACTTTTCTGCACATACAACTGAAAGGCATGCACTCTAAGAAAGCAGCAAATGCCAGAGGGGTAAGCGGTTTTTGACATTGTGATATCTGGGATATCTAGGTGGCAATGTCCAGCAGAAGGTTAGAGACAGATAAATGGAGCTCAGGAAAGACATCAGTATTAAAGCAGTCAATTTGGAATTAATGTCTAGATGCCTTTTAAACTATAAGGGTAGCCCAAAAAAGATAAAATGATGAGATTGTATCAAACTAAATAAAAGACTTCAGCACAGCAAAGAAATGAATAGAGTGAAAAGGCAAATGATGGGAGGGAGAAAATATTTGCAAGCCCACTGCACTCCAGCCTGGGCAATAGAGCGAGACTCCATCTTAAAGAATAAAAAAGGACAAAAGATAGTAAGTGTTGTCAAGGATGTAGAGAAAAGGGAACCTTTGTATACTGATGTGTGGGAATGTAAACCAGTAGAGTCATTATGAAAAATGGCACAGCAATTCCTCAAAAATTTTAAAATAGAACTACCCTATGAGCCAGCAGCCCCTCTGTTGGGTGTATACCCGCAGAAAATGAAATTAGTACCTTGTAGGGATATCTGCACTTCCATGTTTATTGTATTATTATTCACAATAGCCAAGATGTGAAAACAATTCAAATGTCCATCAATGGATGAATAGTTTTTAAAATATTTTATACATATACAATATATAATAATTATTAAAACTATTCATATAGTGAATAATACTCTATTGTGTCTATGTGTATATACATATATATATATAAAGATCTACCCTCTTAGAAAATGTCAAATATATGATACAGTATATATATATCTGTGTGTGTATATACATATACACACACATGCAATAGAGTATTATTCAGTCATAAAAAGGGACATCCTGCAATTTGCAACGACATGGATGAACTTGGAATGCAATAAGCCAGAAACAGTAAGACAAATACTGCGTGATCTCACTTATATGTCTAAGCTAAAATAGTCAAATTCATAGAAACAGAGAGTAGAATGCTGTTTGCCACGGGCTTGGGGAGGGGAAAATGGCAAAATGTTAGTCAAAGGGCACAAGATTCTTGTTATACACGATTCAAAAGTTCTGGAGATTTATGCACAGCATAATGACTATATATAATACATATATAATATATATAAAATATGTTATATATATAGAAAATATTTTTAAAACTATTCATTGATGGACATTTGAATTGTTTCATATCTTGGCTATTGTGAATAATACTACAATATAATATATAATCTCTAATAAACATTAAATCCAGAGGAGATTAAATATAGGGTATCTTCATAAATGGTAATTTGCTATATTTTTTCCTTGCTAGATGCATACAAAATCCAATAGTGTACATAATTGTTTTTCTTGATTAAAATTTTTTCCTAGTTGAATTATCTTGTCCACAGAATATGTATTTTGACTGGCTCTGAATATGTGTAGCTATACTGTGACTTTGAACAGATTTACACATATAATTAGGAAACCCATTGTAGGAACCACTTCATGCCTCCCATTCACACTTTCACATGAACAAATGAAGATACTGATTGATCTTGAGAGTATGCACAGACCATGTGCTGTACAACTCCACAGAGATAAAAGGTAGTTAATTGAGGAAGATACTTAAGAACTTCATAATTTAAACATCACCCAAACAAGCATTTAAAAAATGACAAAGGAGATACTCAGAAGCAAAAGCAAACAAAGAAAATTAGTGTTTCATGCAAGGTACAGCAATGATCAGGTTAAAAAGTTGAAAAAAGAAAGTCAGTATGTATGATTTACTTAAGTTAACCACAAAGTGTACTTAGCTATTCTTTTATAAAAAGCTAATTCAAAAAATATTAAAACAACACATCACCAAATATTAAGGAATTATATTTAGTAATTTAATTATTCAATTATATTAATACCAACAAATATAATAATCATTTACTAAGAACTTACTATATGCAAAACACTACTTCAGTTGAATATATGCATTATTTCATAGTTTTTAAAAGAGATTAGGTTTTCCAAAATATCTTGCTTCAAGCAAGGCAATCTGGAAACCATGAAGGAATAAACTCATTTTCATATCTACAAGATAGCATCTTTGATAAAACGTAATTTACTTTTCTTTTCCTTACCTCTCCATGGAATAGTTTAGAAAGGACATAAGCATTTATGGAAATATATTTTATTGTAAGCATAGTACCTGGTATATAGTAGTATTCAAAATAAATTGTTTGAATGAATGGATTAGTGAATAATATGGTACAATCAATGTAAATTTATAAATATCTTAATTTTATATTTAACTATAATGGTTTTTAAAATTGTTTTCCTTGAGAAAGAGAAGCAATGGCTCAGAGGCCATGGTTTAAAGTTATTTCAGTACACAGTCTTCCCTATTAATAGCTATCACTTTACTTCTATACAGAAAAACATTAAAAGAATATAAATTCAAAATAAGATGGAAAGGCACGTGGTTTTGATGAATACCTGAATTTCATTTGACCGATCACTAGTTATTCCCTGCCCAGCTCAAAGGTATGAATAGGATCCTTCTTGGGCAACAACATTCATCCATCACATACATGCAAGCAAGCAAGCAAGCAAGCAAGTATAAACATTTCTTGATTAATGGAATGGAGACCAAGCTCAGTATTTCTTTCTGTGAGATGTTTTATGAGCATTAAATTCACTGAAGGAAGTGTCTCGCAAATAGATGTGATATAATAGTATCTCCCTAATTTTATCTCAATGCTCCTGGGGTCATTTTGGCATAAATTATTCCCAAAGGGAAAGTTCTTAAATTCCAGTGATAATTGAGAAACTAGCAGTCCTTTATGCCTCTTATATTGGCTCTATTAAAAACAGGAATTAATTAATAGCTTTGTTTAGATGTTAAATGCAGTGAAATCACTTTACACCTGTGCTTCCTATTTTCTGGGTTCCTTGCACTTTCAGCTCCCAGTGCCTTATAAAATGCCCTGGCTTCCTGCAGCATCCTTTCTAGTCCTATACCACTCTCATTCTCCAAGGCCAGTGTAACCTCCGGGATACAGTAATGGTGAAAAACCTGGGATCGAAAGCAGACTGGCTGGGTCAAAATCTTCGCTGTCACTTACTATTTGTATAATTAGGACAAGTAACTTAAACTTTCAGGGGCTCAGTTTCTTTACGTAAAATGGGAATAAAAGTGTATATCTGATAAGGTAATTGTCTTAAGTTAGTACCCCTAAGTATTGAAAAGGATGTCTGGTACACAGTAAGAACTATATAATTATTAGCCATTATTATCATCCCATGTCAAATCTTTTTTTTTTCATGCTGCTGAGTAACTGCTGGTCAAATTATTTAGACAAACAATTCAAACTAAGATAGTTTACCAATTCTGATGCATAAGACAGTATCTATGATACTTCCCTTAAGCTCAAAGAATACATTTCTAGAAGTAAAAGTTCTTGAGTCGTAGGAGGTCCAGAGGTCTTCCTTCAAAGTACCTTCTAATTACAGATGTTACCATCTACTTTCTCTTCTGGTAGACATATACTACTAGTATTTGATCTAGTTTGTAATGCTAAGTTAAGATTATTGCAACCATTTGCAATATTGTCACACTAGAAAGGAACAGGCAAAAGAAAACATTGCAGTAGCCAAAAAAGTCATAATTTTGTAATATTGCTAAGATAATACTTTTTGAGGTTGAGAAAAGTATTGAGGCAAATGACTTGCTTTATATAACAATTTGACTCTCATAAAACGAATTTTGTATTTGAATGCTAATAGGAAAAGTTGAGAAGAGAATTCCAAAAAAATCTCTTCATAAGAGTATATTTTCATTTTTAGTAATTGCTAAAGTTAAAATATTTGGTAAATCGAATTATGGTCAGGTACTTTGTCATTACCTCAAATTAATTCCTTTCAAATTATCTCCCAAATATTGCCAAATTATCTCACAAATAGTGCCAGTTGAATTTGAATAAATTAATTGAAAATGTTTCTTATAATTGCTTACTCTTTTGGAAAAAGAATCAAATGTTTAGATCCTTGGGGCATCATTAAACAAAATGGAAATCACCCAATTGATTCTATTGTGAGGTGCACATTAGAAAAAGACAAAACCCAAAAGACTAAAACTAAGCATATTTCTCAATCTGCAAAAACAATTGTATTTGAGATCCTATGACATTTTTTCTGATTTAACCGTTGGTCCAAAAGTGATTTCTCTTTTGAAGACTGGCCAGAATATTGCTGTCTTTCACAGGAGAATAACTAGATCACACTAGTTTAACAAAATAGAATTTGTAATTGGTTGTTTCAGCATATTATCTTACAGATAGAAATGACTACTGGTTCTACCACAGAAAACAGTGCTAGATAATATTAGTGGCAATGTGTGTCAAAGTTACAAAGTACCGTTAACAGAACTAAAATTATCTTCTTCATTTGCACATGAAATTGTGTCACTTTCCTTCTTATATCCTGATTTGGGATATAAATCAAACAATGTATTCTGACTTTCAAAGTCTGTTTGTGCCCATACCTCTTGGATCTCTTATGCCTTTTTCTCATTTGCTCACCAGCTACTCTGTCCTGCTGCTGGTCACATTGGTTTTCTTTCTGTTCTCAAACTCAACAAGTTGATTTGATCCTAGGGTCCTTCATTTGGACTTCTTTTCTCTGACCTCCACTTATCCGGTGCCCAGTCACTTATATCTCAGCTAAAGATATGACTTCATATGAGAGACTATCCTAATCACGCACATGACTAGAATGTAGACTCCATAAAAATCAACACCTTGGCTGTCTTATATTCTTCACGGCATCCCTCAACAACATCACACATACTAGATATTCAACACATTATTTGTTGAGCAATAGAATAAGCTCACACTCTTTCCTACTAGTGATACATATAGCTTTTCCTTCGATCTTCCTGACAACCCTGCAAGGTAAATATTATTATTATGGTTTTATATCTAGTAAGGGCGCACATTCATGCAGTGCATCTGTCTCCAAAAGTTATTTTTCCACTAACCTACTATGAAGGGTTCACAAAGATGAATGAAAAGTTGAGCACTGTTACATAGTTTAAAAAGTGTGCTTTTATACTTTAAAAACTCTGCTCTATACACCAGGAAAATGTTATGATGATATAAATGGCCTATTGACTTCAGTCTCATCTTCTAAATGGACCCTAATTTCCAGTCATATAAAGCTTTGAAAGTTTCCCTATATTTGAGTCGTTTTAAAATATTTATTTCTCTATGTTCTTATAAGTGCTGCTCCTTAATGCTGGAATACCTTTCTCCCTGGTGTCATCCACCTCATCATCTAGTTTCTCTGAGAAATGGAATTTCAAATGTTAGATTTTCTTTGCAAAGCCTTTCCCTATTCCCTTAGTAAAGCTAGTCCTGTCATTGTCTCTATTTAAGTATCATGTTGGAAATATTTCTATTGCAGTGCTTGTCACTTTAAAACATATTCACATGTTGATTTTCCCCGTGAGACTATGAGTTCCTTGAGAGTAATGACTGTGCCCTACTTATCTGTATAGCTCAGGACCTGGAATATAGTAGATGTGCAATAAATGTCTGTTGAAGAAATAGATGAATTTAGATAATCCCAATTATTGATAACTAAAATGAGAGCTAGTTGTTGAACTAATGTACTACTGTGAGCTTTATAATATAATTAATTTTCTTAATTTTTTACTTAGGAATGTTATGAACCTCGAATATACATTTTAAATTAAAAATGGCTTGAGTAAATCAATGAACTTGATAATAAAGTTATATAAATCAATGAACTTGATATAAAGTTATATTTTTTAAGACAGTTGCCCTTTTTAAAACTTTTTTCAGAGGCATGAGTTTATAATAACTACTGGTGTTCAGCGACAATGTTTCTTTATAAAGATATAAGGATATTTTAAATTATCTGTAATGTAATTATTTTTTGGCAAAACTGTTCCCATTCACTGGTTTTGAGATACTCCTATTTTATGTATTTACTCCCTGTGTCATGGCTGTAATTTAGTGTCAGAGATAGTGTGAGTGCCACTACACTGATGTCTACATAGGGAGTTTAAAGATCACAAAGGACCCTTCTGTCATTCTCAGTGACTGAGAAAACCTCAGTTTCAGCCTGGGAACTTACTCTCTCTGCTTTTTAATCACCAGCTTTTCTTGAAATGTTTAGCTTTATGCCACATCATTTACTTTCATCAATAGATCTTTCTGCAATGGATGCCCCCTTTGTGATGGAACACTTGCTTTGTTATGTATTATTTTCCATCTCTCTCAAAATTTCACTTCAGAATGAGTAAACAAGTAAAACCTTTTTTTCTTGCTAAAGTTTCAATAGTTATATATTGCTGTGGCTTGCACACTACAGATTCTTCTTAATGATTTGACATATTCCTTTTTCCTCTCTAACTTGAACTCTCCACTTTGGTCTGCTGACATTCTCGCTTCCCACCCTATCCTTCTCCCCACCAACGACTAAGAGCATTTCTTCCTCTGTATCTGTGCCCATGCCTTTCTGCCTCATAAAATGCAGTTCTCCTTTCCTTTTTATCTGATCTTGGTTACTTTTATCAGTGGAAAAGCATAGAGTTTAGAGACAGGCAGACCTGGGTTTAGCTTCCAGTTTTGCCATTTAGAGATATATGAACTTGGACAAACTAATCAACTGATCAAACTGAGTTTTCTTACCTGTAAAATGAATATTTTTAGAAGGGTTAAATATAATAACATATTTGATTGCCAAATTTTTAATTTAGTTTAGTCAATAAGTGCATTAACAATGATTATTTTATGACTCTAATAAAATCTCATCTGCTATATTAGTTCTTGCCTGATTTGCCACATTGCATTCATTTACTCTGCCAACTTCTGTTGAGTTTATATTCTTAAACATTCATTTGATGTATACACACACACACACACACACACACACAAACACACACACAGTTTTCTTCATTGAAGGTCTTATTAATCCAACTTTGCAGTTCATTAATGGTTATGTGGAAACAATATATTCATTTTAAATTTCCTTTCCCCATAGAAATACATGAGCGTGATTAAGAAAAAACAAAAAAAAAATATATATATATATAGAAAGTTCTATAATGACAAGGAAAATCTCTTGCCTATCTTTCTCTAGTCCTGTTCCTTAGGGACAAGTGGGCTCAAAAAATATTTGTGTAATCCTTATATTCCATCGTCCAAATTTGACAAATACCAAGAATTTACCATGCTGCTTATCTCTTCCTCTTCTCTTTCTCTCTCTGTTTCAGCTGGACTATTTAAAAGCAAAGTCCATATGTAATTTTTTTCATCAACTTATACATCAACTTGTATAAAAAATTAAGCATGAATTTATTTAAAAGTATGAATGTTTTGTTATGTAATATGATGCCTTTTTCTTACCTAACAAAATACATTTCTTGATTTCATCTAATATCCAGCCCATCTTCACATTTTTCTACTTATCTCAAAATGAATTTTTACCCAAAGCTCTGAATCAAAATCCAAACAAGGGTTACATATTATGTATTATGTTTATTTGTTTTGTATATTCAGTATCAATCTAGAGCAATTTCTAGGGAGTAGTGACTGTACCTCATTAAACAAACCGATACTCATTTTCTGCATTATTATATCTCTATATAATACTCCTATACTTCTCTTTCTTTGTATATCAATTGAAGGCATAACTTACTACTGTAATAGATATAACTATTTTGTCTACCCATGCTTTTCTCTCCAGACTCTGCTAACACAGTATTTCATCTTTCTAAGGTATCTATTGATAATCTGTGTATCTTTAAGTAATATATTTAATTCCTTATTATGTCACTCTAGAAAATATCTCATCTTCCACTTTGAAAATTGGTGTTAGGGTTTCTAACGTTTGCTTCAATGTTTTTCACATCCACCTTTCTAATTTTGAAATTTGGATTTTTTCTTCTATACAGTCAAGCTTAAGAACATATGCTTTCTCTTCAGAAATTGTAGCTAGGTCTCCTTTACCTTCTCTATAAACTTATCTACAGATTGATCCTAAACTTCGAAAATAAGTAAGTCGTGTTTACATTATTATGATAATGAAACTTCTCTCACTTCAGTAACAAATAGTGTCAAATGATTGCAATTGCATCTATATATGGAGATATAGATACAGATATATAGATATCTCTTGGAGTTTTTCATGGACATTCTTTTTCTTTCAACATTTTGCCTTCATAATAGTCAATTCCCCCCATCCCTATCTGTTTAATATTAGATTACGTGTTAAGAACTGTTTTTTTTTTTTTTTCTGTCTGTTTCAGAAAACCCAGTCCTACAATATGGACTCTTAATTCTCTAGAGAAGTTATCATGAGACTTCATCTTATTGTTCTCCTTGTTTCCTGAACCCCATACCTTCATTTTTAAAAATAAATTTTCCAAGAACAGTATCTATAACATAAATTTTCTGTGTTCAAGCATATCTGAAAACATCTTCATTCTACTCTCAAAATTGATTGATAGTTTTACTGCTTAGAGTATTCTAAGCCCAAAAAAATCTAGGGTAAAAATGTCCCTAGATCTATAAAGTCATTGTTAGTCTGATATAGGACATTCAATATTTTTGATGAGAGTTCTGCTGCTATTCTCAATCTCATTCTTTGTAGATAACTAGTTTTTTCCCTTTTAGCAGCTGCTCTTTATCCTTTGGGTTCTGATTGATTTCCAATTTTATTATTGTATTGGATACCTAGTGGGTATTTCCATCTGGAATTTCAGATTCTTGAGATCTAGGGGATTATCTTTGTGTGCTTATATTTTCAAATTAAATTTCTCTTCATTTTTTTCCTCCCCCTAGAAATATTATTCACCAAATGTTAGAACTCCTGAATTGATTCTCTCTGACTTCTCTTCTGTCTAATGGTTTTTCTTTTGTATGCAGTTCTACTTTTGGAAGCTTTCTTTGACTTTGAATTTTAACATTTTTATTATTTTTAAAATTTTACCATTGTTTTAAATTTCAATAGTATCTTACATTATTCACCTTATCATGACCTTGTTTGATATCACATTGAATTTTTCTGAGAACATTAGTTAGAAATTTTAGTTTTAAGTGTATCTTCTATTTCTCTCTCACTTTCCTCTGTGGTAATTTTTGTGATGTTTTTTCAGTCCTATGTTACAGCCTTTCCTGAAAAGCCTGGTGTCCACTGCCATTTGTTTATATTTTAGAATTAGGAAATAAAAAAATTGACTAGAACTCACTGGAAATAGAAGGAGCTTGTCAATTAAGAAGCTTTATTTTAAGCTGTATTGTCAGGAGCTTTTGGGTGCAAGTAAAAGAACATTCACATAAAGTGGCTTACACAGTATGGAACATCTATAAATATAGAGGTAGGTTGTTCTAGGGTTAATTTATAAGTTTAGGGATGCTACTTAGGGCACAGACTCATTTTTGTCCTTCTTCTTTGCCATCCTTGATAAATTCACTTCAGCATTAGGCTTGTTCCCTAATCACAAATAACTGTGGCAATTCCAGGTATTCTGGGTAGGTATAATAAATGCAATGAAGGAAAATAATGTTTTCTTCAGAGACACTTTACAATAGTGAGATAAACCTTTCCTAGAAGTCTTTTAATATCTCTCCACCTCCATTTGTTCAGAATTGAGCCAAATCACATGCCTAAGATGTAAGAGAGTCTTCATAAGTAAGTACTTGGCATTTTAGCTTCTTGTGGTGACAGCCATGCTCTGCCAATAAGAACAAGTTTGCTTGGAAGATGACATAGGTGAAATTTGGGTGACAACCCCCAGCAGCTACCACAAAGATGATGAGTGAGGAAGCAACTAATGCACTGGAACCCCCAGGCATTTCTGTTTCACGAGTTTCCTCGGAGTTTGGCCAAGTTCATTGACTCCCTTTTGGCTTTGTTTCTGTTAACATGCCAGAATATTCTGATAAACTTATCCCATTATTGTCATCAATGTAGACTTATGTCTGTTTGCTAGTTGAATATCATTTTATTGGGGTTTTAGGAAGGAGAAGAGAATAACCTATGGATTCAGTCTATCATCTTGACTCGGAAATGTAGAATTTAATTTCAACAGGAGTTCTAATCACTTACCTATCCTTTCCATTCACACGTCAGAAGAAAATTTGGAGTTCACTATATTTTGTTACTTTCGCATAAATAACATCTCTTAGAAATTTCCTCAAAGAATTCAACAAAGACTAAGGAGGTCTTTGCTCCTTTCGGAGCCGAGTCTTATATCCCTATACATTTCTTCTTGTAAAGATAATGTTAAATATAACTCTCAAAATAATTTCTCTCACCTGCCATTTTGTTTATGAGTAATTTTCCTTCTTACCCTTATTTCTTTCTGTGTGATAGTAGTTATATTTGGATTCATGTCCCCACAGAAATCATCTCCATTAATCCCATGTCTACTTCTTTTTATCTAGAATAGTGACTTTTTCTTTAGTTTTCCTATACACATTCCAGATTCCTTTATGACAAAATATATTATTTTATAAATTCCAGGCCATTTGAAATACTCTGTTTAAAGATCAGTTATTGTTATTCTGAAACTCATGTTTACAATGTAGATTAGAGGTTTAAAAAGAATAAAGCTGTTCAGGATGAAAAACAAAAACTCATCTTATCTTTTTTATCCTATAAACTCATGGCAAGCAGCAAACTCATCTAAACACATATTTCATATTTGAATACTAGAAATACATGTATCTTATTAATTTCTATACCTATTTCAATAATAGTACTGATAATTGGAATGAGGAAAGACCAGACACTGAAACGTCTTTTAAGGTGAGACAATAGGACACCAATGTTAATATTTCTTAACTTAAACACCGCATGTTCTCACTCATAGGTGGGAACTGAACAATGAGATCACTTGGACTCGGGAAGGGGAACATCACACACCGGGGCCTATCATGGGGAGGGGGGAGGTGGGAGGGATTGCATTGGGAGTTATACCTGATGTAAATGATGAGGTGATGGGTGCTGACGAGTTGATGGGTGCAGCACAACAACATGGCACAAGTATACATACGTAACAAACCTGCACGTTATGCACATGTACCCTAGAACTTAAAGTATAATAATAATATAAATAAATAAATAAATAAATAAAATTCTACTATACTTAAGAAGTATGCTGTTAACAGTCTCTGAAAAGATATTTTAAAATGAGAATTTTTCCAATAAAAATACTTGTACACACAGATAATTAACTTAAAATGTATAATAAAATCTAAAATTTTAAAATAAACTTTATTTTTTTAGGATATTTTTAAGTTCACAGCAAAACTGAGAAGAAAATAGAGTTTCCATGTACCTCCTTTGAAGAAAAAAATACATTCCATTTGTACCAATATTTGAATCATATTTTTTCTTTTTATATTACATAAGTTCCTCTAATTCCATACAGACTACAAAGTGCATTATACTGCCATGATCAAATAAAAGTCAGAAACATTTCTGGGTGCCATCAGTAGGTGGCTGATTATGAACATGAAAAGTGTTGTAGCAATCAGAGACACATGTGATCTGCTTTTCCAAGGGATTGGGAAAGATACTTTAGACTAAAAAGCAATGCCTTTCACTGATAGTATTATAAACCAGCCCCTGCATCTATTCTCCAGCTTTTGTGATTATTTATGACATTAAAATTAGCAGTTCTCAACCAGTAACACTAAGGGAAAATCTATAGAAGACCAACATGCATTGAAGAATAATTCCTTTTCTTTTGTTAACTAAGAAAGGTAAAAATGTATCCAAATATTTGTAAAATATTTTTGAATAATATGTTAACTTTTTAGAGTTTTTTAATGATTTTTTTTATTTCAGTAGGCTTTTGGGGAACAGGTGGTGTTGGTTACATGGATAAGTTACTTAGTGGTGACTTCAAGATTTTGGTGTACCCATCACACAAGCAATGTACACTTTTGGAAAGCTTGTTTGTTGCAGATAAAATGGCTGAGAAAAGCTTAAGGTTACATTAATTAACAATAATTATTTTCTTAGTGTAGACTTGTTCATTTGGAGTTAACTATTGGAACTGAAGGTTATCACATCCAATAATGTTATTTCCTTGGTTCTGTATTGATTTTCTATGGCTTTTATTAGACTGAAAGATTTAAAAACTGAACTTCATTGGTTTACACCCTTTTTGCTTTCTGGAGCAATAAACCCATCTTGCTAAATGTACAGGTCATATGGTAGTTTATACTCAGGACTTTAAGTAATTCCATTTAATTATCAGTGTACCTTTAATGTATGTTCTTTTCTGTGGTTCATTATTGAATTAATTAGTACATATTTTCTGATAGACAGTCTTCCACCCATTAGCTCTTTCCAGCATATCATTTCGTCTTTGTAAATTAAAGTTTATTACTATTAAAATATTATGAATATGAAACACATACTGATATTGTTTCTTCAAGAAAACATCACTAATATGGTAAACACGTATATTTCTGATCATGTCAATGCAGATTATGGAAAGCTGCATTCACTATGAATACTACAACCTTGAGGGAAATAACTCAAACAAAAAAAAATCTAAAAGCTTTAAGAAACTCTCCCTTTGTCACATAAATAGATTGCAATTTTTTTCTCCCATTTTGTAGGTTGCCTGTTCACTCTAATGATAGTTTCTTTTGCTGTGCAGAAGCTCTTTAGTTTAATTAAATCCCATTTGTCAATTTTGGCTTTTGTTGCCATTGCTTTTGGTGTTTTAGTCATGAAGTCTTTGCCCATGCCTATGTCCTGAATGGTATTGCCTAGGTTTTCTTCTAGGGTTTTTAATGAGTTTAGGTCCAAGATTAACTCTTTAACCCATCTTGAGTTAATTTTTGTATAAGGTGTAAGGAAGGGGTCCAGTTTCAGTTTTCTGTATATGGCTAGCCAGTTTTCCCAGCACCATTTATTAAATAGGGAATCCTTTCCCTTTGCTCATTTTTGTCAGGTTTGTAAAAGATCAGATGGTAATATCCAGAATCTACAAATAATTTAAACAAATTTACAAGAGAAAAACAACCCCATCAAAAAGTGGTCAAAAGATATAAACAGACACTTCTCAAAAGAAGGGATTTATGCCACCAATCAATATATGAAAAAAAAGCTCATCACCACTGGTCCTTAGAGAAATGCAAATCAAAACCACAATGAGTTACCATCTCATGCCAGTTAGAATGGTGATCATTAAAAAGTCAGGAAACAACAGATGCTGGAGAGGATGTAGAGAAATAGGAATGCTTTTACACTGTTGGTGGGAGTGTAAATTAGTTCAACAATTGTGGAAGACAGTGTGGAGATTTCTCAAGGATCTAGAACTAGAAATACCATTTGATCCAGCAATCCCCAAAAGTGTGGGATTATAATGATTATAAATCATTCTACCATAAGGACACATGCACACATATGTTTACTGCAGCACTATTCACAATAGCAACGACTTGGAACCAACCCAAATGCCCATCATTTATAGACAGGATAAAGAAAATGTGACACATATTTACCATGGAATCCTATGCAGCCATGAAAAAGGATGAGTTCCTGTCCTTTGCAGGGACATGGATGAATCTGGAAACCATCATTCTCAGCAAACTAACTCAGGAATAGAAAACCAAACACAACATATTATCAGTCATAAGTGGGAGTTGAACAATGAGAACACATGGACAAAGTGAGGGGAATATCACACACCGGGGCCTGTTGAGGGGTGGGGGACTAGGGGAGGGGATAGCATTAGAAGAAATACCTAACATAGATGATTGGTTGATGGGTGCAGCAAACCACCATGGCACATGTATACCTATGTAACAAACCTGCACATTCTGCACATGTATACCATTACTTAAAGTATAATAATAAAAAAAGAAATTATCCTTAATATACAAAAAAGATAGATGTAAGTACTCAAAGTTTCAAAACGCAGTTATTTTCCTCAAGTGATAATATCCAAAGCGATAATATGAAACAAAGAACTTTGTTATATCACACTAATAGTCATGCATATAATGTAGAAAATTATCTTATAAAGTATAATTCTATTGTTTTTAAAAAGCTGTGTTGCAAGGGAAACGAGGGTGTTGGTAATGTTGTGGACAGATTACCTGGAGAATTACGTTATGTGGATATTGCCTTAGTCACAATTAAGAAAAGGGTCTCTACAAGGTTTTCCTTCTCCTGGTTGCCATGCTCAAACACCCATTCTTTTGTTAATGATATCAGGATGAGTAAAGCAGATACAAATTAGATAAACAGAAATTAGGG